>NC_059327.1:115442768-115746185 GCF_018350155.1 Leopardus geoffroyi
ATGTGCAGTGAACCTCATGAGCTTTTATCCTATTACACTGTCAACAAATTTTATCAAAGAGTTCAATGGGATGGCTGCTGCTGAGCTCCCTAAGCTGAGATTTCTTTGCTTAGGCTATTTAAACTCAACTGGGTTTGAGAACTTAGTTGTCTCTACAAAGATAGGTTTCAGGGGAACTTGCATGGAATAGTAATTCAATCATTATTGGCATATATTCAGTCATTTCATATCCTTCTTGTTGCTGAACTGGTGACTTACTCTTCTTTTTTGTCTTAGGTTTGTTTTTATTGCTTTCTTCAGTCTTGTATCAAATTATTTAATGTAATGAATGCATTGATAAAATCAACCTTAAGGAGAAAATGTTTCTATTTCCTTCTCTTCTTTTATATCCTGAGTCTATTCATTCTTAAATCCTGAGTTTAATCCTGAGTCATCATTTTTTATCTTCTTGGTCCCATGGACCCCTTTGGTTAACAAAATACTTTTAGACCATTTAACAAAGAAATTGTGAATTAAGACTAAAGGGTTAGTGAAAAACAGCTATGGTAGGAATTTTAATAAGGATTTAAAACAGCATTTGCATTGTAAAAATCCAGTGTTTTTGAAAACTTTGATGAGTGGTTTTTTGGAGAGGATTGCCGTCTCCTTCCCTCCATAATTATAAAACACCTTTATTTTTAGGTTTATAAATACCAATAAGAGTGGTTATTTCAATGAATTTTTTTCATTATACATTATATATTTCCTTCTAATTATATTTGTGCACAGAGCTGCTCTAGCACTTTTTCATTTATACATCACATTGTATAAAATATATCAAATAAATTTTGGTGCACAAATATCATAAAAGATGATATAATTCACACAAACTCTTGTTGTGAATTATTGTAAGATGAAGTCTTTCATGTTAAGTGATGAAGTCATAAGAATACCGTATTTTCTCATTGTTACCCACTCTTCCATGCAGTTAAGATGTATTAACTCATTTCACCATTTAATCTTTACAGTAACAATACGGAGTAGGTACTACTGCCAGAATCCCATTTTATAAAAAAAAGAGCCAGCGTTGCGTTGATTCCAAAACCAGACAAAGACCCCACTAAGAATGAGAACTACAGACCAATTTCCCTGATGAACACGGATGCAAAATTTCTCAACAAGATACTAGCAAACCTGATCCAGATCCAACAGTACATTAAAAGAGTTATTTGCCATGATCAACTGGGATTTACACCTGGGATTCAGGTCTGGTTCAATGTCTTCAAATCAATCAATGTGATACACATTAATAAAAGGAAGAATAAGAACCACGTGATCCCCTCCATAGATGCAGAGAAAGCATTTGACAAAACACAGCATTTTTTTCTTGATAAAAACCCTCAAGAAAGTAGGGATAGAAGGATCATACCTCATGATCATAAAAGCCATATATGAAAGACCACCGCTAATATCATCCTTAATGGGGAAAAACTGAAAGCAAGGTCAGGAACACAACAAGGATGTTATTGTTATTTGCACAGCTATTCAACATAACGTTGGAAGTCCTAGCCCCAGCAATCAGACAACACAAAGAAATAAAAGGCATCCAAATTGTCAAGGAGGAACTCAAACTTTCACTCTTTGTAGACAGCATGTTACTCTATGTGGAAAACCCAAAAGACTCCACCAAAAAATCTCTAGAACTGATTCATGAATTCGACAAAGTCACAGGATAGAAAATCAATGCACAGAAATCGGTTGCATTTCTGTACACCAATAATGAAGCAGCAGAAAGAAAAATCAAGGAATCTATTCCATTTAAAATTGCATCAAAACCCATCAAAGACCTAGGAATAAACCTAACCAATGAGGTAAAAAATCTATACACTGAAAACTATAGAAATATTATGAAAGAAATTGAAGAAGACACAAAAAATGGAAAAATATTCCATGCTCATGGATTGGAAAACAAATATTGTTAAAATGTTCAATACTACCCAAAATAATCTACATATTCGATGCAACACCTATCAAAATAACACCAGCATTCTTCACAGAGCTAGAACAAACAGTCCTAAAATTTGTATGGAACCAGAAAAGACCCTGAATAGCCAAAGCAATCCTGAAAAAGAAAACCAAAATTGGAGGTATCACAATTCTGGACTTCAAGATGTATTACAAAGCTGTAGTCATCAATACAGTATAGTACTGGCAGAAAAACAGACACATAGATCAATGGAACAGAACATAGAACCCAGAAATGGACCCACAAACGTATGGCCAATTAATCTTTGACAAAGCAGGAAAGAATATCCAATGGAATAAAGACAGTCTTTTTAACAAATGGGGTTGGGAAAACCGGACTGCGCCATGAAGAAGAATGAACCTGGACCACTTTCTTACACCATCCACAAAAATAAACTCAAAATGGGTGAAACCAAAACATAAGACAGAAGGCCATCAAAATCCCAGAGGAGAAAGCAGGCAAAACCTCTTTGACCTCGGCTGCAGCAACTTATTACTTAACAAGTCTCTGGAGGCAAGGGATACAAAAGCAAAAATGAACTATTGCGACCTCATCAACATAAAAAGCTTCTGGGGGCACTTGGGTGGCTCAGTTGGTTAAGAGTCTGACTTTAGCTCAGGTCATGATCTCACGGCTTGTGGGTTTGAACCCTGCATTGGGCTCTGTGCTGACAGCTCAGAGCCTGGAGCCTACTTCAAATTCAGTGTCTCCCTCTCTCTCTCTGCCTCTTCCCCACTTGTACTCTGTCTCTCTCTCAAATAAACATTAAAAAAGATTTAAAAATAATAAAAAATAAAATAAAGTAAAATAAAATAAAAAGCTTCTGCACAGTGAAGGAAACAATCAGCAAAACTGAAAGTCAACCGACAGAATGAGAGAAGATATTTGCAAATGACATATCAGATAAAGGGTTAGTATACAAAATCTATAAAGAACTTATCAAACTCAACACACAAAAAACAAATAATCCAGTGAGAAAATGGGCAAAAGACATGAATAGACATTTTTCCAAAGAAGAAATCCAGATGGCTAACAGACACATGAAAAAATGCTCAACATCACTCATCATCAGGGAAATACAAATCCAAACCTCAATGAGATACCACCTCATTGAGATGGCTGTCAGAATGGCTAACGTTAACTCACGCAACAACAGATATTGGCGAGGATGCAGAGAAAGAGGAAACTTTGGCACTGCTAATGGAAATGCTAACTGGTGCAGTCACTCTGGAAAACAGTGGGGAGTTTCCTCAAAAAAATTAAAAATAGAACTACCTATGACCCAGCAATTGCACTACTAGGTATTTATCCAAAGGATACAGGAGTGCTGTTTCGAAGGGGCACATGCACCCCAATGTTTATAGCAGTGATATCGACAATAGCCAAGGTATGGAAAGAGCCCAAATGCCCATAGACTGATGAATAGATAAAGAAGAGGTGGTATATATATATATATATATATATATATATATATATATATATATACACACAGTGGAATATTACTAAGTGATCAAAAAGAATGAAATCTTGCCATTTGCAATAATGTGGATGGAACTAGAGTGTATTATGCTAAGCAAAATAAGTTAGAGAAAGACAAATATCAAATGACTTCACTCATCTGTGGAATTTAAGAAACAAAGCAGATGAACATAGGGGAAGGGAAGCAAAAATAAGATAAAAACAAAGAGGGAGACAAATCATAAGAGACTCTTAAATACAGACAATAAACTGAGGGTTGCTGGTGGGGTGTTGGGTAGGGGGGATGGGCTAAATAGGCAAGTGACATTAAGGAGGACACTTGTTGGGATGAGCACTGGGTGTTATATATAGGGGATGAATCACTGGATTCTACTCCTGAAAGCATTATTGCACTATATGCTAACTAACTTGGATGGAAGAAAAGAAAGAAAGAAAGAAAGAAAGAAAGAAAGAAAGAAAGAAAGAAAGAAAGAAAGAAAGAAAGAGAGAAAGAGAGAGAGAAGGAAAGAGAGAAAGAAAGAGAGAAAGAAAGAGAGAAAGGAAGGAAGGGAAGGAAGGAAGAAAGGAGGGAAGGAAGGAAGAAAGGAAGGAAGGAAGGAAGGAAAGAAGGGAGGAAGAAAATAAGAAAAGAGGATCAGTAAGTTGTCTCACATCACACATCTAGTGAGTAAAGCCAAGCCAGATTCAAGCCTAGTCAATCTTCTCTGAACTAACCTTGTAGTCTATAAGAATAAGCATTCTGAACATATGTCCACTCTTCTAACACAGTAAGGACAGTATTCAAAATGAGGGCAAACCTTACAAGAGGTCTATGTAGAGCTTTCCAACCTGTGCTTTTCAGATGGTTAACAGATCTATACGTTTAATTATCAGCCCATGGGCAGGATCCTCTTAGTCCATGGGATACACCTCTACTTACCCCAGTGTGCTGTATTATTTTCTATGGGTCATATAATGTAAAAATGATTGAGGAGTGCTGGTTTGCTTTACCAGTATACTAGTACACCCATGGTATACCATTGGGGTACATTGGACCCAGTATTAGTTCTTGACGTGTTTTGTTTTGTTTTGTTTTTGGTCACTGCATTTGTAAAGATTGATACTTCATGAATTTTATACTTTCTTTGAGATTTTTCACAGAACAAAGAGAACAGCTAACAAAAAAGTAAAAAAGTATGGATGTACAGAAGAAAGAGGGGTAAAAGATCAGATTCACTCATAGAGTGGGAAGGGAAGGACAATGGGAGTTCAAATAGAGTCATCGCTTTGGATTAGTGCATTATTTTTTTAAGTAAATCAATATATATTTATTTCTTATTAACCATAGACTGTGGATATTATAAACTTTTCTGGATGCAATATTTAGTATATTTTCTACTAGTATGCAATTAAACTAAACTATTTTACAGATTATCATAATCATTAGATTTCAAAAGTAAATTTTTGGAAATGCATCTTTCAATGAATCATACAAGATTTTTTTAAAAAGTTTTATTGATTGATTGATTGGTTGATTGATTTTTTAGAGACAGCACATGTAAGCAGGGAAGGGGGCAGAGGGAGAGAGAGAAAGAGAGAATCCCAAGCAGGCTCCACGCTTAGCATGGAGCCTGACTTGGGGTTCAATCCCACAACTCTGGGATCATCACCTGATTCAAAATCAGGAGTCAGATGCTCAACTGATTGTGCCACCCAGGCACCCAAGCTATGTAAGATTTTATTTTCATGTATCTCTGGATAATATTGACAGAATGAAACCAGTTTTGCCACTGATTCAATTCCCATTTTTCATTTTCATATGTAAAGATTAGGAAACTTTGCTGACACAGATAAATAGATGGGAAAGACAGATGTTTTTTAGGAAGGAATTTAATTGTTTGAACATTCATGCTGTAGGTTAAAAATGACATTATGGCCTGTTATTAAATGTAGCTGACAATTCAGAAACAACAGATGCTGGCAAGGATGTAGAGAAACAGGAACCCTCTTGCACTGTTGGTGGGAATGTGAACTCAGGCAGCTGCTCTGAAAACAGTGAGGAGGTTCCTCAAAAAATTGAAATTAGAACTACCCTATGACCCAGCAATAACACTACTAGGAATTTACCCAAGGATTACAGGTGTTCTGATTCATAGGGGCACATGTACCCCAAAGTTTATAGCAGAGACTTCAACAATAGCCAAATTATGGAAAGAGCCTAATTGTCCATCAACTGATGAATGGATAAAGAAGATGTGGTTTATATATACAATGGAATACTACTTGGTAATGAGAAAGAATGAAATCATGCCATTTGCAGCAACGTGGATGGAACTGGAAGGTATTATGCTAAGTGAAATAAGTCAGTCAAAGACAGATATCATATGTTTTCACTCATATGTGGATCTTGAGAAACTTAACAGAAGACCATGGGGGAAGGGAAGGGGAAAAAATAGTTACAAACAGAGAGGGAGGAAGGCAAACCATAAGAGACTCTTAAATACAGAGAACAAACTGAGGGTGGATGGGGGAGGTGGGGGAGAGGGGAAAATGGTGATGGGCATTGAGGAGGGCACTTGTTGGGATGAGCACTGGGTGTCGTATGTAAGTGATGAACCATGGGAATCTACCCCCAAAACCAGGAGCACACCCTACACACTGTATGTTAGCGAATTTGAAAATAGATTATATTAAAAAAACACACAACTGACATTTAAATTAGGTCTTTCTTCAATTTTGTTGAAATTGAAGAGTTGGAAATATCTACCCTTGTGAAAAGATTTATACCAACTTATTAGTCATTCACGTTCTCAACACCTAACATCACCCAATTTATTTTATTTTATTTTAGTTTAGTTTATTTTATTTTAGTTTAGTTTAGTTTTGCTTTGTATTTTATTTTATTTTTAATTAATTAATTTTTTAATTTAAATCCAAATTAGTTAACATACAGTGTAATAATGATTTCAGGAATAGAATTTAGTGACTTATCAGTTACATATAACACCTAGTGCTCATCCCAACAAGTGTCCTCCTTAATGCCCTTTGCCCATTTAGTTCATCCCCCCACCCAACACCCCACCAGCAACCCTCAGTTTATTGTCTGTATTTAAGAGTCTCTTATGGTTTGTCTCCCTCTCTGTTTTTATCTTATTTTTGCTTCCCTTCCCCTATGTTCATCTGCTTTGTTTCTTAAATTCCACAGATGAGTGAAGTCATTTGATATTTGTTTTTCTCTGACTGACTTGTTTTGCTTAGCATAATACACTCTAGTTCCATACACATTGTTGCAAATGGCAAGATTTCATTCTTTTTGATCACTTAGTAATATTCCATTATATATATATATATATATACATATATATGTGTGTGTGTATATATATATGTGTGTGTGTGTGTGCGTGTGTGTGTGTGTATATATATACACCTCTTCTTTATCTATTCATCAGTCTATGGGCATTTGGGCTCTTTCCATACTTTGGCTATTGTCGATATCACTGCTATAAACATTGGGGTGCCTGTGCCCCTTCGAAATAGCACTCCTGTATCCTTTGGATAAATACCTAGCAGTGCAATTGCTGGGTCATAGGTAGTTCTATTTTTAATTTTTTGAGGAACCTCCATGCTGTTTTCTAGAGTGGCTACACCAGTTAGCATTTCCATTAGCGGTGCCAAAGTGTTCCTTTTTCTCCACATCCTCTCCAACATGTCTTATTCCCTAACATTCTGACAGGTGTCAAGTATTCAACAAATATTTGTTGATCACCTACTGTTACTGGGCCCTTGTCAGGCTCAGAATAAATAACTGAATATTATAGACATGGGTCCCAATCTTGACACAGCTTAGAATATAGCAGGAAATATGGACAGGAAACCAGTAATTACATGTATGATAAATGCTATGAAAGGAAAAACATATTTCTGGGTCTTCTTACCTAAATACTTTTCCTCTACTTTTCTTTAAGCATTTGAGAACCCCAAGGATTTCTCTTGGACCCTCTTACCTTTTCATTCAAAGCCTCTTGAGGAAACTCATCTAAATCCAAATCAGTTAGCCAGTGTACAAAGTTATTTTCCAAATATGCATTTCTTGCTCTCTCTCTCCTGAGACTTAGACTGATATATTCAACTGTGTGTTCTAACTTTACCCACTGAAGTCTAGTTGGCATTTCAAACTCAACTTGACTGCAGAGAAACTCATTTTTTTTCTCAAAAGCTCTTTCACCTAATGTACTCCCAATGGTAACAAGTGGTGATATGATCCACCCGTTTCCCAAGTGAAAAGCTTAGGGGTTTCTAGAAACATCTTCATCTCCTTCAGCTCCCACCTCTGATCACTACATAGCTCTATCAATTGATTGTTTCTACTTTTCCACTGTCTTATTTCAGGGTATCATAGCTTTTACCCTGTATTTTGGCGGTTACCTTTTGTGCTAAATTATACAAGCAAGAGGTAGGGTTTTTGATTTAGTTATATGTTCAATTTTATTGGTTTTTATCAGAGACTATCAATTTTACTGTTCTTGCTTTTTGATATTTATTAAAGTCTTCTTTCTACCATTATATGTTAGTTAATATTTGACAGTGCAGTGTTAGCATTGTAAAAAGTGCATTCTTTGGTTTTAGGATATAAAGTTGGATATCTATGTTGCCTTAATAATTATTTTATTTAGGTCATTCCTATCTATACTTCTTTTTGTTCACTTGATCTTCTATGGACAGAGAGAGGTAATGTAAAATTTTGACCATGAATGGTTAGTCTATTCTCTTGTAATAACTGTTTTCCTTACAAGTGTCAATGGTTATTCAAAGTTCCCTGTGATTCAAATTGTTTCTGTGATTTCGTTCGTTTTGTTCTCTCTAGCCAACAAGACTCAGCCTCTGTAAAATTGTCTGCCATTACATCTGCAAAATACATCTAATCTATTCTCCTCCACTGACAGATCATTCCAGAGAAAGTAGGGAGTTTGTGTGATTTCTCCTCCTTCCTGGTTTCTTCTGGGTCCAGGGAAAGTCCTTGCCCACACTTGAAATTGTTGCAAATAAGTCATATTAGGGTTGCCCTGCAGGGAGCATCACCTGTTTTGGAGAATATTGCTCTGTGTCAGAGGTACAGCTGCAGACGTCTTCCTCCCTTGGAGTGTCCCTTTCCATGATAGAGACATGGTCCGTCACTGTGACATTTACTGCATCTGGGAGCCTTTGTCATATATTGTGGTTCAAAGGTATATACAGTTTTGCTGAAATGGTGTTTGTGTCCCTGTTTCTCATTCTATTTGTAGTTCAGGAGGAATTTTCAAAGGAGAAAGGAGTAGCATCTTTTTTATTTCACAGTTTAAAACCCTAAAATTCCATTGTTGTCAAGCTGGCTTCTCTATCTGCAGACTTGTTCTCGAATTCAAGTCCAACATGGCTGTCAGAGTAAGCTTTCTCAGTGAAAGATGGATCAGGGTATGTGCTTGCTTAAAGTCCTACAGTGACTTCTCGCGGCGCCACCTGTAAGTTACGGTTGAGACTCCGTAGCATGATACAGGATGCTCTGTATGGTCTGACTTATGAAGATTTTTAGCCTAAGTGCCTCCCTCCCTCTTTCTCAACATGCACACCATACTCAACTATTTGTAAGTTTCCAAATTGTCCCATGCTCTTTTTTGCCTTCATATATTCTCTTTGCTTGGCCAGGAATGAATGTTTGTACTTGAACCCAGCTGAAGCATTGCATTCCTTGGTCTCCTTGTCATTCTAAGGTCTCATTCACAGGCCTTGACTAGTGCTCTGATAGCATCCGTGTCCAAATGCTGTGTTACTCCTTTATGTATTGAATTTTTATTATGTACCAGATCCTGGTAAAATCTTGGGAGTATGGTAGACAACAAAACAGAAGAAGTCCTGCCCTCAAGGATATATAAGATTATAATTGATTGGAAATGTTCACTTATCCTTCATTAGCATGTGAAATTCTTGAGTGCAGGGATTGCATTTTTAATCTTTGTGTCCAAAGTGCATTGGGATATAGTAGATTCTCAACAGATGCTTACTGAATGAGCAAACACCAAGGAGTTTGTAGTAGTCCAGGTGAGAGGATTTGGGTTCCTGATCCAAAGCGAGGAAAAAGTTGCCAAATGTGTGACATTTTTGAGGTCTAAGTGTCGAGTTGTGCTGAGGGAAGGGTGTTAGCATGGTTCAGCTTTCTAGATTTGGCTACTGATTGAGGGAAAGTGGAGGGCCTAGCAATGGAGAGTTGCGTTGAGTTTTGAACCCTGCAGCCCATTCTGAAATATCAGCGGAAGCATCGTCATAGGGCACATGCTGCATTCCAAAAGGAGTGCTAGCCTGTGTGCTAAAACTTCAAAGGTATGAAAAGATCCAGAGAGTGAAAACAGAGAGGACTTTTATGAGAAAACTTTGGGAAAAGGCTGTGATGTGATTGTGGCTCCTCTCCTCCTACAAGTGGTGGGGGTGAGGGCTGCTTCTAAACTTAATGTACAGTGGCAGGGGCTTCACTGGGACCACATGGAGAGCTTTCTGTGTGTGCCCTGAAACAGGAGGACACAGAGACTTGGTAAGTGGCATGAGCCTGAGAAAGCTGGGGCAGCTCATAGTAGTCAAGCAGACAGCTATATCTGGGAAGCTGCATTCCCATCTGATGGAGTGTGAAAGGTGTTCCAGGGACCGTGACTCTTGGAACTTCTTGTGGAAATATCAGCCTTGGGTGTTTTAGAAAGAATCGTGACTGAGAGAGCAGTCCCTTGGACCAGTGTGTCCCCAGCAGAAAGAGGCTGTGGGGACTGAAGCTGAGGGGAAAGAAGGGCAGCCTTATGAAGGAGAGGCTTTGCCAATTTCTGTGGGAGTTGCAGTTTGTGAAACCCAACAGGAATCTTTGAGGAATCCACAACAGTATGTG
Source organism: Leopardus geoffroyi (assembly GCF_018350155.1). NCBI lineage: Eukaryota > Metazoa > Chordata > Mammalia > Carnivora > Felidae > Leopardus > Leopardus geoffroyi. The sequence continues at coordinate 115,453,136 of NC_059327.1, forward strand.
TGAGAGAAAGATCCAGGTGTAAGCAACTGCCAGACCCAGAGAGTGAGAAGGTACGTTCTTCTTCTCTTTTTAATGTTTATTTATTTTTGAGAGAGAGAAAGAACACAAGTGGGGAAGAGGCAAAAAGAGAGGGAGACACAGAATCCAAAGCAGGCTTCAGGCTCTGAGCTATCAGTGCAGAGCCTGATGCAGGGCTCAAACTCATGAACTTGTGAGATCGTGACCTGAGCTGAAGTCAGACACTTAACTGACTGAGCCACCCAGGTGCCCCAAGGCACCTTCTATACTGACAAGCCCTATTAAGTTTCCAATCCCTCTTATCTCTTCCTTCCCTGTGTGGACATACTGAGCAGAGAAAGACAAGAAAGTAGGGTTAGTTCTTCCAGGGAAAATGGCAACTCACAGAAGGCCCAGGTAGGGCAAAAGGAAGAGTCTTAAAATTCAGTGAAGCTTGGAGTTTTGAATTGATATTGGTCTGAGAATCCTAATTTCTGAATCTTGATCACGTGATCTGAAAAGTCTTGAAGCTTCCACCAGAGGCAGGGTGAAGACTGTCACCATACGCAGAAAAGGTTTACAGGGGCAGGAGGATACCAATATACAAGAGTCATATGATTACACCCCAGGGGTGCTGCTTGTTATATGTACCAACTACATGTATGTTTAAGAGCATTGGCTTACACATGGTAATGGAAATAAAAACATGAGATTGGCAGCAATGGATTGTTGAATAAGGATGGATTATCCAGATCCCTGAATAATATGGGCACCACATTACTCACCAGTGAATAGGATGGGCAGAGGGAGAAGAATGTGGAGAGTGACAAGGCATTGCCAGAGGTGGGAGAAGGCAAAAAGGGAGTGGAAATAGGGAACCGGGAAGATCCCAGTTCTATGGAGCCTGAAGCTTATTCAGTTATTAACACATATTAGGTAAAAAGTGGATATTTATTTACAAAGAGAAAATAAAAATCACAAAATCTAGAAAAAAAAGAATATGACTCTTGACAGCTGTTTAACATGTCTGTGTAGTTTTTTCCTTATGTCTTTTGACTGCGTTTTTATTTACCTCCTCTCTTCAGAAAGAAAAATAATTCAGTCTTCAGGATGGCTGGTAAAAGTTCAGTTTTAATCATCAATAATGTATTGTTAAGAATTTCACTATTAGTAATTTTTATTACCAGGAATTTCCTTCAACTTTATCATTCATTATGATTAACAGCAAATAAATTTTTAGGATTATTATCAAATTTGAGAAGAGTTCTTTAAAGTGTCTTTCACACATGAATGCTAAGATTTCAGGACATTTAAAGTATCCTTATGTAGTTACTGTGCAATTTTAAAACATGTTTACAAGTTCTTTGACTCATCTCCCATGGAGAGGTAGAGTGGACTATGTCCCTTCCTTTTGATTCAGGGTGGGCTTGTGTCTGCTTCAATCAAGAGTTCTGCCACTTCTAACATTTAAAAAACTGAGTTTTACACAAGTAAGTTTTAAGATGGCTTGGTACACAGCAATAAATAACATGAAGAAATACTAGAGTTAAATCCCCGGAATTAACATACATTAACCAGTTGGCCATCAATGTTTTCCTCATTATAGTGGCGTGTTATTGAATGTCATGTTATTTTCTTTGAAAATTTTCCTGTCAAATCAGCAAGAAATTAATAAAAATGAGTACAGATGTGATTGAGCAAGGCCATTTCAGGCTGAGGGAGGAGCATGAACAAATATGGGGCCTGGTAAAGATAAGGGGATGAATTTGGGCAGAATGTGGTGAACATACAAGGTGAAAGTGGGTGATAAGTCTACAGCAGTGTATTGAAGCCTGGAAAAGAGGAGGGAAAAGGTGCCAGATGCTGGAATGTACCTGCAAATAGATTGTCAGGTTCTGAGAAGAGGCTGAGGACAGATGAAGTTAAGGAATCAGGGGCTTGATGATGATGGATCACTAAACAACTGAAAGGTAATATAATATTTTGCTAGGATTGTTAGTGTTAAGAGTCAGACAATCCTTGTTTGAATCCTACCTCTGCTACTTACTAGTCTATGAAATCCTAGTCTATGAAATCCTGTTAACAGTTGCTTAGTTATATATTAAGTCGACTGTCAACCACAAAATTATATCCTTCTAACTTTTTTTATTTTTATTTTTTAAGTTTATTTATTTATTTTGAGAGAGACAGAGATAGCACAAGTGGGGGAGGGGCAGAGAGAGAGGAGGAGAGAGAGAATCCCAAGCAGGTTCCACACTGCTAGCACAGAGCCCGAGGTGGGACTTGAACCCATGAAGCCTTGAGATCATAATTTGAGCCGAAACCAAGAATCAGACACTTACCTGACTGAACCACCCAGGTGCCCCTATCCTAAATTTAAACTAAATGTATTTCCAACTGAATTTCTCCTTATCCAGATCCTCCAAATATTATGGTCACTCAAATGCCACCTAACATGAGGGGAGAGTGCTGGAGGGAGAGTCCAGGTAGATAGAAACAATAGTCTTAGATAACTGAGGTTAAATATCTCACCTTTACAAAAAAAATATGATTATGGGAATACGTTATGGGGGGCCATTCCCAGCATGTTGATCCCGTATAAACAAATGGCCCTGAAGCTTAAATATTGTTAATTTCATGATAGATCTCCCTCTGCTGATGGACATGTGTGTTTTTAGGATTAGATGGTGTTAAAATTATAAAGGGAGTCCAGTAGCATGGGGATTGTAAATCAGTCATTGGTTTTAGCAATTAAGAGTTTATTGCTGAAATGTAAGATTGGTTTTCATGAAGATTTGCTGCGGTGTATGAGGGTGGAAATCATATTGGTAAAGACTCAAAAGTGAAGGGTTTAACTGGATGAAATCCAGGAAACATCCTTCTGGACATGGGGTTTAATATATACATATTTTAAAAACTCTTCTGATTCAGTGCCTGGAAATGAAACTCTCTTTAAATGGTCCCACAAATATCAACAAGTTAATGAAGCTTCTAGATATAAAACTGTAAATAATTTTTCAGTTGGTTAGAAAGATCTGCATGCTTGTTTAAATTTTGAATAAAGGAGAATGAAGCAGCTGGGCACATCTGGTGGCAGCTAATAGGAAACACAGCCTCATCAGAAGGAAAGTCCTATGTCTCTTTCAGCAGCTGGAAGCTGCCAGAACACTCTCTGTAGCAACTGCTAGATCCTCTGATGGAAGGGCCTGCTTTCGTCTGAATAGCAAAAGATGACCCAGGGTCCCAGGGGACCTCCAGAAAGCCTGGACTGCTTTGTACTTTCAGAAAAATGGATTAGGAAGAGGAAGGAAAGATAAAGGGTCTTAGATAGATAATGAAGTGGAGGCAAAGAAAGAACATTTGTTTTAGAATGGAAAAGTCTTGAACTTGTTCTTGACCAAAGGAGAAGGAAAGAGGAGCTAAAGTAGGAGTGGAAGAAACAGGACAGGGAGGAGATAACTAGTGAAGGAAGGGAGGTTGTGGAACAGGATAGAATAAATTACGGATCAGAAAGTTGAAACTGAGAATGGTTGTCATTTGTATCTCCGCTGATTTTCTGTGTACTTGTTTCATCAGCCGTTCCATCCTCTAGATGAACTGGGTCCTTTATAATAATAATAATAAAATGTTCCTCTTTATCCTGGTAGTATTCCTTGTTGTAGAGCCTATTTTGTCTTATATTAACACAGTCACTCCGGTTTTCTTATAAGTAGTGTTTGTATTATATATCCTTTTCTGTTCTTTTACTTTCATGCTGGCTGTATCTCTATATTTAAAGTGGGTTTCTTGGAGACCACATACAGCAGAGTCTTGATTTTTATCCATTTGACAATCTTTGCTTTTTAATCGGCAGGTTTAGATTATTTACATTTAATGCACTTGTTGATATAATTTGTTTTAAATCACCCATCTTGCTATTCAGTTTTTATTTGTCCCATCTACATATGTTCTTTATTACTTTACCCTTCTTTCTTTTCTGATTTTTGGATTATTCTACTTTTTAAGTATTCCATTTGTTTATTTAGTTTATTCTTATATTAAATATATCTCTTGCTTTTAGCGATGCTCTAGGGTTTATAGTACGCATCTTTAATTTATCACAATTTACCTTCAAAAACACTGAATCAGTTTACATATGATGTAGGGAGCTCATGACTGTATATTTTATTTCCCCTCTCATTCTTTGTGCTATAGTTCTAATCATTTATTTCTACATATGTTATAAGCAACACAATATGTTATTATTTTTTTCATTAAGCAGTTAACTTTTAAGGAAATCTAAAAAAATGTCTTTTTATACTTATCCACGTATTTACCATTTTTGGAATTCTTCATTCATTTGCATAGTTTGCAAGTGGATTTGCATCCAAGTTTTCATCTAGTGACATTTGCTTTCTGCCTGAAGAACTTCCATTAAGATTTACCTGCAGCGTGAGTTGCTAGTAATAAATTCTTTCTGTTTGCCGAGTATAGAGTTCCAGGTTGATCTTGCTCCCTCAGCACTTTGAAGCTGCCATTCTGTTGTCTCCTCGCTTGCAGAGTTTAGAACAAGAAGACTGTAATATTTTAATTTTTGTTTCTCTGTATGTAATGTGCCTTTTTCCCCCTGTTGCTTTTAAGATGGTCTATTAGTGGTTTTCAACCATTTGACTGTATGCTCTGGTATAGTTTTCTTTGTGTTTATCCTGCTTAGGAGTCAGTCATTGAGTCCTAGAAATTGTACATTTGTAGTTTTCATTAAATTAGAAAAAAATCTTTAGCCATTACTTCTTCAGTTATTTTTTTTGTTCCTCACCTGCTTTTCTGTATAATGTGCCTCCAATTATACATAGGTTAGAATACTTGATAGTGTCCTTTAGGTAGCTATGTCTGTTTTCATTTATTTTTCAGTCTTTTTTCTCTCTAGATTTCATTTGGATAAATCCGTTGTTGTGTTTAGTTTCAGTCATCTTCAGCTGTGTCTACTTTGCTTTTAATGCTATCTAATGGAATTTTTATTCTAGATACTTTATTATATCTAGAAGTTCTAATCAGATGTTTTTATATATTCCACATGTCTGCTTATTGCATCCATAATTTCTTTTAAATTTTTGAGCATAGCTGTCTTAGCCATCTTGTTTGCTAATTCTGTCATCTCTGTCATGTCTGTTTCTATTTCTTTTTTTAAATTTTTTTTTCAACGTTTATTTATTTTTTTTGGGACAGAGAGAGACAGAGCATGAACAGGGGAGGGGCAGAGAGAGAGGGAGACACAGAATCGGAAACAGGCTCCAGGCTCTGAGCCATCAGCCCAGAGCCCGACGCGGGGCTCGAACTCACGGACCGCGAGATCGTGACCTGGCTGAAGTCGGACGCTTAACTGACTGCGCCACCCAGGCGCCCCTCTATTTCTATTGATTGATTTTTTTTTGTTATGGGTCATATATCTAGAAATTTTTTTTTTTGCAGGTGTAGAAATTTTCTTTCTTTGGACGCCAGACATTGTGAAGTTCTCATTGTTGACTGCTTGATTTTGTTGTGATTGTTATTTATTATTATTGTTATTTTGAATTTTAAAAAAAGGTTTATTTATTTATTTTGGGAGAGAGAAAATGGAGGATGAGCAGAGAGAGAGGGAAGGAGAGAGAGAGAGAGAATCCCAAGCAGGCTCCACATGGCAGAGTGGAGCAAGTTTATTTATTTATTTTGAGAGAGAGAGAGAGAGAGAGAATGGGGAGGGGCAGAGAGACAGAGGGAGAGAGAATCCCAAGCAGGCTTCACATGACAGTACAGAGCAGGACGTGAGGCTTGAACCCACAAACCGTGAGATCACGACCTGAGCCAAAACCACGAGTTGGGTGCTTAACTGACTGAGCCACCCACGCACTCCTGATGTGGTCTTTAAAGATTGTTGGACTTTGTTTTTGCAGGCAGCTAGGGTACCTGTGCATTAGGCTGATCCTTCCAGGATTTGTTTTTAAGTATAGAATAACCTTTACTCCAGGGCTAGTTAAACCCTTCTACTGAGGTATAACCTTTTGGGGATCTCCACTCAATTCCATGTGTATGTAATGAGGTCTCTTCACTCTGAATTGTGGAACTATTCATGATGATTATCAGTCCTGTGTGCTCTGAGAATTGTTTAGCTTACAGCTCCCTGGTAATTATTCTCTTCCTTGACTCTAGGGATTATGTTCTAGGCATAAAAATTTGTTATTTATCCCAAGTCTCAGGGAAACATTATACAGGTTTCTAAAACTTTTTGTCCCTCTTCTGTACTCTGTCCAACAAATCATAGGCATTTTAGTTTCTCTGAACTCTGATTTCTGTCTCTTTAATTCAGCAGGACTTTCAGGCTCTATTGTATTCTCCCTCCCTAATTTATGGTCTAAAAATTTTCCCCAGTCAAAATCTGGGGCAATTGTAGTTCCCTTTTCTGAAAGATTACAGTCTTGTTGTCCATGTTTGAAAAAAGTTCTTTTACCATTTTGCCTGGCTTTGTAGTTATTTGTAATGAGGGTATAACTCTGGACCTTGTTACTCTCCAGTGGCTAGAAGTGAAGAGAGATGCAGTGGTTTTTATCAAATGATTAAAAATGGTAGCAATTTATGGAAGTAAAGTTAAATTTGCAGTTAGTTATGAAAATATATGTATAGTTATATACATTGAGTGGCCTGATCTTATAAACGTATATACTCATGTGATTAAAATTATTTACAAAGCAATGGTGATATTTCATAATATAGTACTCTTTTTAATTTTCTCATGATAGGATCAGAATCTTTATAAGATAATATTTAGTATAGTATTTATGTGCAAACTTGTTTCTTCATAATACTGCTGAATTTCCAGTAAGTAATTAAACAAAATTAGGGCATTTATTTTTAGAAACTGGATTTTCCAAGGGAAGCATCAAAATTTAATAATAGAAAAATCAAATTTTGTGGCATTTTGTTATTGTTAGTATTCTGTGTGTGTGTGTGTGTGTGTGTGCACATGCTTAATCATATGAATTTGCAGCTTTTCAGGATATTTCCTGTAATTAGAGATTATGATGGTCTTAATCTATTTATCATAATATTTAAAAACAGTATAAAATAAGCTCAATTATAAGTTTATTATCAAATACCCTTCTCCTGATAGTCTCATGCAAAATTTGAATATTAAAGGTAGAGATTACTCATTTTTTTGATGTGATTATAGTCCACTGCTTTGTCAATCTTACTGATTTCTTCAGACATTTATAAAAACACCTAGAATCATATAGCAGCTAGAGTTCATTGAGATCCTGTATTTTTAACTATACTTTCTTATTTCAGCAAATTTAGCTTCTAAGTCAGGAGTTGTACACTTTTGTTTTGCAGGCCTAAACTAGCCTGTAGACATGATTTTTCAGCTTGTACATGGTTGGGCCATATAGTGTTTTTTTCTACCCCTGGAGCAATCCTGACTTTCAAAAATTTTTCAAAGGTGCTCACTTCAGGTGGGGCATAATTTCTCTAGGTTGTAATTCCTCTAAAAACTCCCCATTCTAGCCATAATGTTCCCTTAATTCATTCAACATGTAAATATTATGGGCTCCAACCTGGCCTCTTCAAACCTTTATGTTATATGCTTGATTCCTGTTGTAGGGTGAAAAAGAAAGCTAGAAGTAAGAAGAGGGAGACAATTTCAAGAGTGAAAAAATAGTACTTAGATATGTTTACACATTGTTTTTGTAGTTTTCATTAAGGTTATAGATTTAAGAGCCTTAAGTTTCTTTAGAAGGAGGACCAAGTGGTTGGTATACATCTTAGCTCAGTGCTATTTCCTAAAGTGATTGGAAGTGAATAAGGGGACAGATAAATCTGCACTCCTCTAATAGAAAAAATAGAAAAAAGAAGAAAGATTGGATCCATAAGGAAGTTGGTAACAAGAAGCTTTCTATGGAAAAAGAGGCTAAAGAGAGAGAATATGTATTTCTTTTTTTTTTTTCCCCTTTGTCAACCAGAGCCCAAAACTTGCTGTTCCCTTAATTTAAACTTTGGTCATGTGGGCGCCTGGGTGGCTCAGTTGGTTAAATGTCAGACTCTTGATCTTGGCTCAGGTCATGATCTCACAGTTTGAGAGCCCCCTTTTGGGCTCTGTACTGACAGTGTGGACTCTGCTTGGGATTCTCTGTCTTTCTCTCTCTCTCATTCTCTCAAAATAAGTAAAATGACTTAAAAAATATTTAAAACCTCCCCAAAAACCTTTGTTATGGCCAGACATTTGTTTAGAGAAAAACCTGCCAGTGCCATAGTTAGTGATCCAATACAGATGAAAGTTACTAGGCAGGCTATAGGCTCCCTTTTGATGGATATTAATGGGAAATATATAAGAAGAAAGTATGCAAAAAGAATAAGGCTATTTTATTTTACATTTACCTTGGAAGAAGAAGATATCAGGCAGACTCAAAAAACATTTTGTTCTCAGAATGTTCAATTATTTCTCCATTGATTTGCCTTTCCTTTAAGCAGCATGGATACTCTGCATTGTGAAACATAATGTGTTTGGGGAAGCAGTATTATAGGTTGGCCCATCTGGCGGGAGAACTTGTTCCCTTTTTTAAAAAACCTTGCCTGTGTGTTATGACATCATTCCTTATAAAGGTAGAGATAGATTATTGTGCACATATAACATAATGAATTTATATGAGATATAGTGACTATCCCATGAGTGAGGGAACAAGACATAATTTGGAGTTGGAGCCTAGAGTGATTTATGAAGGTCATTGTCTTACAAGTTCAGATGCTTTCCATATGGCGTCGGAGAAACCCCCTTATGTACTGTATGTATAAAACATATGTAGCAAATTAGTTTCACTTACATTTTTTCCCCTAAATATGTTTTGGTTTAAAAATGACAGTGTCTTTTGTTTATCTGGTCTATAAAATACTACACTTTTTTTCCCTCCAACAGAGGGGTTATTTGTTAATATGAACTGAGAGTTTTTAAATGCGACAGACAGAATCAAGTGTGAGCCCCTTTGACACCAGGCCTTACTGTGGCTTGGGTGCCAGAGCCTTCCATCTCATTGGATTTATGGCTTAACTTCTGTATCACGCTTAACTTGAGTGTGCTCAGCAGTGTGACCTTGTCTAGGAAGAGGGAAAATGGATTGTTCATTTTCCAGCTGTGGTGTATTACATTTCCATCTAATTGCATTTTCAAATAGATGTGAAGATGCAACTACTTCCACTTAAAAGGAAATTGCTCTACTTAAAGAAAAATGGAGACTGTATTAGGAGCAATATTCAAAATTGAAAGTATTTTATACCTAAAATAATATGCTTTTGTTTGGACGAGGCAGAAATCCCATTGATGGATTTTCTTTCCATTGTTGTTTTAGTTGTGAAGACTTAGTGTCTATGCCCTCAGCCTCTAGTCCACTATTTCTAACCCTTAAAAATTGTTGACTTTATAAAACTTCCCCCCACTACAATCTACAGTGTATATGTTCCATTTGAACACTAAAAAGAATGAGTGGTTTTCCAAATTTAATTCCATATTTTATTTGGAAGATTTGTAACACATTTTAAAAATTCAGAAACTCACTGGAATGTGACAAAACCAAGGCTGGAAATCGTTAGAATTTAACCCCAAAGCAAGAGACTACCTAAACATTTTTGTTGAGGAGTTTCTTGCATTGTTAAGCACAAGCCTGGCTGGATGTATGGAGTTGATTTGTATCTCATTTATGATATGTATCAAAACTGATGTATTCAGCTAGAATTCTAGAATTTTCAGTTGTACAATCTCTAAGTCACATATTACAATAGGGCAAAAATTGTTCTTTGGTTTGAAAACATGGATACCATGCATTTGAAAAATATTCTTAGAAAATACAAGTAAAATGTAAGAAGTATATGACTTTCTTTTTAGTTGGGCCAGAAACTGGGATTTTAACACAGAGCTTTTTAGTTTTTGATGCCCAGATTTAAAATGAATATGTATATGTGTATGTATACATACTTGCATAGGCACACACATCCAAATTCAGCAATAATATTGGTATATGTTGGCCATCTTGGCAAGGTTACAACCCTTGTAACAAGGTTACAATCCTACAATTACAAGCTCCAATCCAGTGTTATCAAAGCCTGGTAATGTATTATTATTATGTATGTATATATTCATTATATGTATATATATTATTATGTATGTATATATTCATTATTTCTATGAAACATTCAGGGTCTGTGCACCAGGACGTGTGAGCTATCTACTTATTTCTGATGAAAGAAAGAATTATTCCAGAGAAGTTTTAGCAATTATTTTGACAACTCATTTCCTAGGTTGTGCTTTTCCTGCAGATAAAGAAGAGGTGCTGGTCTTTGAAGCTACCACTTTAGCTTTTCAGAATCACTATGATTTGTTTGCTATAGTGAGATTTTCCCCTTCATGTAAGCAGACAGATTTTGATTTCAGTGCAAATTCTTCATTCTTCATTCTTTTTCTAGCAGACAGCTTGCACAGCTGTGCACTATAGCAAAGTCATTTGCAGCTACAGTAGTATGATTTTGGGTGTGAGGAAGTAGTACAGTAGCTGGTCCTCTGGATGTCTTTCTCCTTGTTCTCCATGGTCTAGCTGTGTGTGCCCCATTGCTTAGCAAATTTTTATGGGGTCCTGGTTGGCTTTGGAGACTGAAAAAGAAGGCTACAACTCCATGAAGTCTAAACATCTGCTAGAGTCATGAATGGCTTTGGGGATGAGCTCATCAGCAGGTAGGTCAACTAACTACTCAGCTCAGCTATCATCAGCCAGATTCACTACCGTTGCCCCATTGAGAATTACTAATGTGTCTCAGTGGACATGAGATTGGATAGTCAGCCAAAGAGCTAATTTCCTCCTGTCTTTGGGTGGGGGTGGGGATGAGTATGGGGAAGAATGGGAAATGTGAAAAGCCATTTCTGGAGATCTGCTTGAGTTGCTTGCACCATGATGTGTAACACAAACAAACAAACAAACAAACAATAAAAAGTAGAGACTGGAATGATTTCACTGATTTCCCCAGAGGCAGGACTCACTGGAGTTTGAAGGAGGACGTCACCCAGATTCTATTTCTATCTTTGACCAGTCTTTCCCAAACTATGCTTACAGAGAATGCTGGTGGCCCACTCTGCTTGGATTGTCACTAGAAGTTAACAAAGGGGCTCTTCCCTAATTCACAAGCTAATAAAGTAGTAATAAAGGAAAATACATGAAACAAACCGATATCATGGTTAGAATTTTCTCAGTATTACTGTTTTATCCCATAAATTTATCTCAAATTTTTCAAATTATGTCTGCATTTATTAAGCACTACTATTTGGCACGCAGAGGGCTAGATTGGAAATCTATAAATGAATCGCACACAACTCCTATCCTTGATGACCTTCCAACCCAATGGAGCAGCAGGCAGATGCACGATAATTTCATTTTGTTGGAGTGGAGTAACAAACAACCATAAGCAAATGCCCATGAATTGGAACTTTTTGAAATTAGATTTTCGTAAATGTTTTTAAAGATGTAGTAATTTACAGACATGTGGCATAAACTATATTTTCATTAATCAATATTTTCCTAGTTTTTGTGATGGCATCAAATGACGATATGAGGAAAATGTACCATCTTTAAAGCTGGGTGTAAATCTCTGCTTACGAACAGAGTGAATTTCTGAGCTTCGGCTCCTTCATCTGCATAACAGGGGATGACAACACTTCCTATGGAGGAAAGAGATAATGTGTGGAAAGTGCCAGCACCCACCTGCTGATGCGGGAAACTCCTTGGCTACATCTCGACTAGGTAGTGGCCCAACACATTTCTGGATACTCTAGTGATGGAGAACAAATTTTCTGGTGATAAAATAGTAACAACTAGAAAGAAATAGGGACTCAAATGATAATAATTCTATAAGAATTATTATAGGATGAAGCATAATGTGAGGCTATGGTATTGCTAGGAAATTTGCCATCTTTCAGCTAAAAAGTTCTCCAAATCATTACCTGTGGTATGATTCTAGCCTTATAATTACTTCTGTGTGTATTTTCTCATGATGTTATAGAATGACTTATGAAGCATAATTGGAGTCACCCAGTGCTGCCTCCTTCAATCTGGAGTTGAGGAATGGAGGCTCCTTCTTTTTGTTGTTTAGCAGATGACCTGGGAGAACTCAGCTGTGTTGAGCTCAGAAATCTCTCTGTTCCCCTAGGTCCCTTAAGTGTGCTCACTGTGTGTTCACGCAAACACACTGTGCGGTGCGCACACAGTACCTTATGCATCAGGCTTCTAGGTGGTGGTGGTCTATTATTTCTATGGTTGCTTACTCTTATTATATCCCCTTTCACAGGAACTTGTTTCCTTCATGTTTCAAAGCAGTGCTGTTCCTGGATGGATATTATCCAAAGTGGCCTTTATTGCTCTCTTAGATTGAAAACATTAATGGTCTTTGGGACTATGAAAATAAAACTGTGTTCCTTTTTTCAGTAGACTCATTTTTTTCCCCCTAACAGCTGGCTTTGTTTTTTCTAAGTTCTAAACTTTTAAAAGCATGTCCTTTTTCACTTGTTGTGTGTTAATATTCTTCAGAAATGTTCATTAAACAGATCAATTTTTCCACCCCTTTCAACACTCGAAAACAAAACAAGTTGAATCATGTCAAAAGCAAGTAGTCCACTGGGATAATACAAGCATAATGTTCTTTCTGGATATAATTTAAAATTTTGAGGGGCATATCATTTTGAGAATTCTGTAGAGGCTGCTTAAATACCACTAGGGAAGCAAAGTTTGTGATGTAGAAACCCCAAAACAGTTTTGTAGCTTTGAGTCCCTCAGCTTTGAAAAATACATTATAAAAGTAACTCAGTGACCCCATAGATTGGAATTTTTACACTAGGTTGTCAGATTATGAATCAAATAATCTGTTGTACAACACAAAATACTGTTTTAAGATTTATTGCTTTAAAAATACATAATAAATTGAAACTCATATATAAGCTTGCTCACAGCAAATATAAACATTAAATAGTTAATTAAAATATTTGGTACATGGAATGTTTGTACATTTCAGCATTTCAAAGCATCTCATTGCTAAGATGTAGACACTAATTAAACATTCCTTGAGGGCAAACACTGGTCTAGGAATTGCCTCACAAATCATCCACGAAAACTCTAGGAAGGAGGTCACTATAATCTAGAATAAAGTCTCTTCTGTTTCATTTGCTGGTATTTGTGTGTATGTTTGCTGGTATTAACTTTGTGAACTTTTATACATAACATTCCATTATTTGTAAACTTAGTGGACTTACTCATTTGCTATAGGACTATTATTGTGATAATTTCAGGCTCTTTACTCACATGGTTCTATTCTGTTTGAGGAAATGTAAAAGAAAATGGAGAACATACAAGAACAAGAGAGAGTTATTATCAACAGCCTTTCTCAATAGTTATTTTCCCATATTTCCTAAGAACTGTAAGACCCATAAAAGACTGCCCGATGAGGTAAGTGACTGCTTTGAAATTTAATTTGCAGAGCTAAATCTCAAATTTAGGCCCCTAACATGACATAAAAATCTCTTTTCTGTGTTTGTTGAAGACATAGGACCTCATAAAGTCAGGTGGGTGATCGTTCTGAAGGGCATATTTATCCTTTGTTTTTAAATTTTTTTTTTAATGTTTATTTCTGAGAGAGAGAGTGCGAGTGGGTAGGTGCAGAGAGAGAGAGATGGAGACACAGAATCCAAAGCAGGCTCCAGGCTCTGAGCTGTCAGCACAGAGCCTGACACGGGGCTCAAACCCACAAATCATGAGATCATGACCTGAGCCGAAGTGGGACACTTAACTGACTGAGCCACCCAGGCAGCCCTGAAGGGCATATCTATTCTTGAATCACCAAGCACCACAACCCAGCCTAAGGTCCTATGCAGACGAATGGGAGGCTACTTTTCAATATGTTTTCTCTGATGAATTTTTTTTTTAATGTTTATTTTTGAGAGACAGAACAAGCAAGGGAGGGATGGAGAGAGAGGGAAAGAGAGGATTGTAAGCAGGCTCCATGTTGTCAGCACAGAGTCCAATGTGGGGCTCAAACCCACGAGCTGTGAGATCATGACCTGAACTGAAATCAAGAGTCAGACGCTTAACCTATTGAGCCACCCAGCTGCCCCTCTGATGAGTTTTTAAACAATTTCCCATGTTCTGTAATTTTCCACATGTTTTAGGAGTACTGAGGATTTGGTTAGGTAGTGTGATTTAATGAGGGGGACTAGGACAGAGGATCTTCATTTGATCCTTGATTGTGTGGCTTTGGTGGAGTAGCCTAGCCTCCTTGAAACTTGATTCCCATCTCTAAGATGGAGATAATACCTATTTAGCCTTTTTTCACAGGGCAGCTGTAAGGATCAAGTGATGTGGGTTCTCTATAGGCTCTGAAAATGTAAATTACTATTATCATTGGTAATCTAGAACTGGCAGACTTGGCCTCTTTCTTTGGTCTCTGTTTTTTTGCTTACCTAAGCATCCTGTCTGCTCTGCTACATTGTTGCTACAATGGCTGTGGTGGTTGCAGGGGCTGAGTTTTGCCATGTTCCAGGCCTCCTTCATGGGATGTTCCTTCTCTTGATTGGCACTGGTGTAACCTTTCTTTCAAGTGAATTGAGGTAATCTTTGAAATAAGTCCTCGGCCTGTGAGTTGAAAAGTTTTTTCAAGGGTCTACTCTTCTCTTTAAGCCAACCAACAACAAATGTATTTATGCTCCCCAGTAGGTTCTATTTCCAAAGGAATAAAGCCCGGTTGATTTCCTATGACCCATAAGGCCTCTGTATGATTTTTCTGGCCTCTGCCTGCTCTTCTGTTCATCTCATACCTCTCTCCCTCTTGCTCACTCTGTTCTGGCAACAGTGACTTTTCTAGTCCTCCAATAACCCTATTGCACCCCTGCCCAGTGCAGCCAGGGGTGTCCTCTGGACAGTTTTGCTCTATTCCTCTTCCCATGCAGATCTTCTCATAATGGGTTACTTCTTGTTATTCTGGTCTCAGCTCAAATAACCCTATTCTTAGACAACCATTTTCAATCCTCCAATCTTAAGAAAGTTCCTTACCCACTTTTTCTCTTTGTACTTTTATCTTTCATCCATTTATCTGTTTACTAATTTATTATCTGCTTTTCCTCCCCTTCATTTGAATGGAAGCTGCATCATGAGATCAGGGATCTTTCTTGTCTTTTTGGAAGCTGGGTACCCAAGGCATCTGGAAGAGTGGCTATTGTAACATAGCACTTCATAATTTCTTGTAGAATGGATGAATCAGTGAGTACTAGTACCTCCATTAAAAATATTAAAATTTAAGCCAGCATGCAAGTAAATGAGTTAAAATACCATTATATTTATTCCTCTTGTGGGGGAGCATTTTTAGCCCCAGCATTTAGATCTAAAAAGCTGTCTTAGTTATGAGTTGTTACAGACAATTCCGGGTGGCGCAGTCGGTTAAGCGTCCGACTTCAGCCAGGTCATGATCTCGCGGTCCGTGAGTTTGAGCCCCGCGTCAGGCTCTGGGCTGATGGCTCAGAGCCTGGAGCCTGTTTCCAATTCTGTGTCTCCCTCTCTCTCTGCCCCTCCCCTGTTCATGCTCTGTCTCTCTCTGTCCCAAAAATAAATAAACGTTGGAAAAAAAAATTGAAAAAAAAAAAACAAACACTCGGTAGCATAAAGCAACAATTTATTACTCCTTACCATTCTGTGGATTGGTTGAGGCTCAGTGGGTGGTTCTTCTGCTTGGACCTTGGAGGGGGTGGGGCTGGAGCATCCAGTCTAGCTTCAGGTAACTTCTCACATGGCCTTGTTGGACTTCTTACATATTGGCTGCCTTCCAAGAAGGAGCAATCTAAGCAGACAAAAGCATAAATCACCATCTCTTAAGGCACCAAAATACCAGTTCTTGTCTAATGTCCCAGAAGTTTCATCTACTTCATTGATACTTGCTTTTATCTAGTGTCTGAGAAGGGTCTCATCTTCATTGGATTCCAACACACTCCTGGATCCCAAACCTTTTGCTCTTAGCATGTCTATTTCTTGAGCTCTGGGTGCTCATTTCCAAATATCTAGGAGATACCTCTATTGGTTTGCCATATTATCACCTTATCTTGTGCTAAATGAATCTGTTATTTGCTCCCTTCAAGCCTGTTTTCTTCAATATTCCACACCTCAATTAATGGTACCATCATCCACCAGTCATCAAAGTCAGAAGCACTGGGTCCTCCTTGACTGTTCTACTCATAGATTTATTTAAGTTGGACTTTTCCTACCCCCTGAATATGTCTTGAGTCTCTTTCCTCTTCTCTATTCCTACCACTACTGATTTAGTGGAGGTTATGATCTTCTCTCGCCCACAAAATAGCAATTAAATGGTCTCCCTGCCTCCAGTCTTACCTTCCCCTATACATCTACAGTTTTATCTGAATTACTTTTTTATTAATTTTTTTTCAACGTTTATTTATTTTTGGGACAGAGAGAGACAGAGCATGAACGGGGGAGGGGCAGAGAGAGAGGGAGACACATTATCGGAAACAGGCTCCAGGCTCTGAGCCATCGGCCCAGAGCCTGACGCGGGGCTCGAACTCACGGACCGTGAGATCGTGACCTGGCTGAAGTCGGACGCTTAACCGACTGCGCCACCCAGGCGCCCCTTATCTGAATTACTTTTATAAAAACTCTTCATCTGGTTAAAATCCCTCTTGAGTCTCTATTGTCCACTGGTTAGAGAAAAAGTACTTTTTAGCAGTTTATAAATCACCCAGAGTAATTTGTAAACTTTCCACTCTTTTATTTTTCAGGTTCCAACTCTTGCCACTGCTATCCACCGCTCACAAACCTTTCAGGTTTTTTTCATGGGTTCATGTCTCAATATATGCTGCTGTTCCAATTGCATGGGGTCCCATTCTCCGCTGCCTCTGCCTGATGGATCCAATTCATCTTCTAAAACTTACCTCCATAGCTTTACAATGAACTCTTGAAACCATTTGCAAGCTCCCGTGTCTATCCCCTAAATAAAAAGGTATTTCCTCGTTCATGTTCCAATAGTACTTCTATTATAATCTTGGCTTAATGTGTGAATTCCTTATCTTTCCTCTTCTTCCAGTGTTCTGCAAACCTTGAGTGGCACAGTATCATTCAATATCTAAGTTTAAATTAAGTATAAATACCCTATTCATTAAAATAATAGTATCTGGAATGGTGTCTGGCATTCACTATGCCTTCCTCTCACTGTGGTTGGCATTTTCTCCTCCCCAAGCAACTGTAAATTTGAATCTATAAACCTTATAGTCAAGCCGCTTTTGAACAATTGATACATGTAATTTCCCTCCATGAATCGTGTTTTAATCCAGTTTGAATCTGGTTAACATATAGAGTCTTCAGTGAAACTGTCTTACATTTGGTGATTCACTCTTCCTCCCTCCTTCCTTTCCTTCTTTCCTTCTTTCCTTTTTTCATTCCTTCTTTCCTCCCTCCCTCCCTTCCCCCCTCCCTCTCTTCTTTCTTTCTTTTTTAAAAAATTTTTTCAACATTTGTTTATATTTTTGGATTTTTTTTTTACATTTATTTATTTTTGAGAGACAGAGACAGAGCACAAGTGGGGGAGGGGCAGAGAGAGAAGGAGACACAGAATCCAAAGAATCCAAAGGAGACACAGAATCCAAATCGACGTGGGGCTCGAACCCACACACTGCGTGATCATGACCTGAACCAAAGTCGGACACTCAACCAACTGAGCCACCCAGGCGCCCCTATTTATTTATTTTTTGAAGCCAGAGAGAGACAGAGCATGAGCGGAGTTGGGGGTGGTGCAGAGAGAGAGGGAGTCACAGAATCCAAAGCAGGCTCCAGGCTCTGAGCTGTCAGCACAGAGTCCCACACAAAGGCTTGAACCCACAAACCGTGGGATCATGACCTAAGCTGAAGTCAGACCCTCAACTGACTGAGCCACCCAGGAGCCCCTTCCTTCCTTCCTTCCTTCCTTCCTTCCTTCCTTCCTTCCTTCCTTCTTCCTTCCTTCCTTCCTTCCTTCCTTCCTTCCTTCCTTCCTTCCTTCCTTCCTTCCTTCCTTTCCTTATATATCAGAAACTAATTCAGTCACCCATGTTTGTCTTACCCATGGCTGATTGAACCAAATCAGTATTATTTATCAAAGTCACATTATAAAGTGACTTTATTTTTGAGATTAAAAAAAATTTCTGTCCATTTCGAAAACTCATAGAGGATCAAAAAGAAATTAGTTTGCCCAAGTTGTTCTCTAAATTAAAAATCATTTCCTTTATTCCATATTGCAACATAAGGCAGTTTGTTCAACATTCCCCATTTCCCAATTTTTTAAGTTATAAGATTTTGGTAAATATTAAATACTGTGCATTTTTTGCTCTGATTCTGATATTTTAACTAATAGGTCCATTTTACTTCATTTAAACTTAGATGTTTAACAGTAGTGCTGACTTAAACTGTGTAGGACACAGGCAGAATGGTAAATACTGGATTCTAATGTTAAATGACTTCCTAATTAGAGGGACATATTGCTGATGCCACATCTTTTCCCCATTCCTTACATCAGTGTGGGTGTTCTTCTTAGATCTCTGGAGCCTGCTTTCAACCGTGACAGGACAAAACAAAAGACCCCACACAGGTGAGGACATACCTTGACGTACTTGAATAGCTCAAATCAAGAATAGCAGTTGTGTATTTAATAACTTCTGCCATGTGAGACAAAGCCTAACTTATATGTTCAGTAAGGGTGTTGAAGAGATAGGTGTTCCCACAAAACAAATCTGAAGAAAGGAAAGGTGGCTATTTTAGGTAAAAGAATATTTGTTAAAGCAGCATGAGTTCATTAAATCTCAAGGTGGCCTTGTATTTTTTTGCTTTCTTGTCTTCGTGCCTCTCTCAGCCTCTCAGCTCAAAGTTGGCTACCTTGAAATTAACTGGCTTGAATGAGAGGTCCACACCCTTAATTCAGTATTTCCCCTGAATCACTTCATTCAACAAATAAATTTTACTAGGAATTTTTTTTCTTCAAAGTCTTTTTAAATGGCATGTCTTACTATGTCTAGGAAATAATTTTGGGTGTGGTTACTGGTATATAGAGCATGGAACTGACTGGAAGCAAAGTGATTAGAAATCTACTGAGTATTTGAGGGAATTGATTCCCTCCCAAAATACAACACTAGTTTAGAATGCCTTTGATTGATTGCAACAATGCAAACATTGGACCCCAAAGTTTTTTTTGTGTAGAATGCCCTTTCAAAGATTTAAGAGCTAGGGCGCCTGGGTGACTCAGTCAGTTAAGGTCTGACTTTGGCTCAGATTATGATCTTACAGTTCCTGAGTTTGAGCTCCACATTGGGCTCTGTGCTGAAAGCTTAGCGGTTGTTTTGGATTCTCTGTCTTCTCCTCTCTCTTCCCCTCTCTTGCTGGTGCTCTCTCTCTCTTTCTCTCTCAAAAATAAACAAACATTAAAAAAAAAAAAAGAGTTAAGAGCCTTCACAGAGGACATGCTCCTGAATACCCACTTTATATGGGCATTCACCCTAAGGGCAGAGCCAAGGGCAAAAGAGAACTGTGGACGGGGGAGTTTCTCACTGACAGCAAAATCAGGCTTAAGGCAAGAAACTCCCCCACCCCAGAATAGGGGGCCAACACAGTGTCTGCCCAGTGACAACTGTTCTTCAACTTTGTGAATGGAGTATTTATTGAACTTATCCTGTCCCTGTTCTCCATTCAATATATTGATTATTGAGTATACAGAAGGAAGAGGGGAGCAGAAAACACATCCTGTAAGTCAACTGGATATCAAGCAATAAGGAGTAGACTTGATGTAGGGGACTGAGCCTCACCTGAAATCTTGGACACTAGGACTGGAGGGGATTTGGGGTTGTCATTCTGGGGAGAGGGTAGATGTGGTCTGTGGGTGGGAAGATGATCAAAATGGATATTTGGCGATCAGAGGGTAGACTGTGGCAGGGGCTGGCAAGATGCCTATTTGCTCTCATTTTTTTGGGCACACAAGAAAACTAGATTTTTGAGTTTCCTTTGCATTTACAAGGTAGAGTCCGGTGACTGGACATGGTCTTGACAATGGTATATGGGTAGAAATGATTTATGCCAGTTCCAGGATTGGTTTCTAAAAAGCTTTTGTGCAACCTGCCAAACCATCTTGTCGCATACATTTGCTGATTAGATGGATGAAGTTGTGTATTCCAAGGAGTCTGAAGGATAGTAGAGCCACACAGTTTGGCAAGTATATTTGAGCAATTGTGCTGTATTAAAGCGATTAAATAATTTGTCTTCTGAACCAGGGCAGTTTTAAGGTTAAAGGATGGGGCAGTATTAAAGATTTTGCTGGGCCAACATGTGTGCACAATGACAGTCCAGGGCAGATGATGTATGGTTGTCCTATTTAGTGTAGGTGTCTCTAGTGCGGATGAGGCCAGGCTAAAGAGTTCTTGAGAAAGAACTGAACAGGTGACACAGGCAGCAGTTGGATGTCAACCCTTACACAGGGCATTTCACTGCCAGGAAAAAACTTCAGACAGGACCAGTAAGGAAAATGTCCTTTCCCCCTTTACTCCTTCCTCCCCACCCTGACCTTGGAGGATCTAGAAGAAAAATATTGAGTAGGGAAAGAATATTGAAGACAAGCTAGAAAAACATGACAAAGAACAGACTATGTCTGATTTCTCTATTGCTGGTTTGCAAAAGCCCAGATCAGGTCTGCATTATGGAAAAAATACTTTGAATTGAATGAGTAACTGGAGTCTTTATTGGACTCGTAAAAAATCTGAAAATGAGTCTTTTTCATCTTATAGTAGCTGGAAAAATTAAAAATCTTATAGTAGCTGGGTATACTTGAAAAAATAGTAGTAATAACTAATACTGTATAATATGTAGTCCATTAACTAACATGTATGTTAACTATAACTAATCGTGGGAGTTGGGATTGAGATTCAGGTGATCTGGTTCTCCTGGGTCTGAGCTTCTTACTCCTCTGCACAACCTCCTTCAGCTGAGCTGCTTCATGGAGAGCAAAGACAGCCGTGGAGAAAAATAAAACTACTTTCTGCCTGCACCCCATCGAGTCCAGCTTATTTAAACTGTTAGATGTGCATAAGAACACAGCCTCAGTCTTCAAGGATCAAGGATAACCGTAACACTGGAGAGAAAGTTGTGGTGCTAGAAATACAGAGCTGATGTAATACTCCAAACTATCAAAACTAAGAGAACAAATGAATTTCTCAAGTAGTGAATACAAAGTGTCCATGTCTGAGTCTGTTGGGATATTTCTTATTCATCTGCACAAATCTCTGCAGAGTGGGAAAGGTGATGGCAGGGTGGGTGTTTGGAAGGATAAAGAGCCTGACAAGACAAACAAGGGCAGTTGAAGAGCATTGTGTCCCTGGAGCCAAGGCTTTTAAGGAGGAGAGTCATCAGTGTTATAAAAAACACAAAGGATACTAGTGCAAATAATCATGAAAAGAGCTTTTGTTAGTTCTTTTTTTGCTTTTTAAAGGAAACAAATTTTGCCTTGTTAAAATCAATTTCCTGCCCGTAGAGTTTTAGTTTCTTTAACGTCAAGTGCAAAATGAAAGTCACGTTCAAATGAAGTATCCTTTTCTTTCAGGTTCTCCTAGACTATGATGAACATTTGGCTGGACCTTAGCTGGACCACGTCCAGCAATGCTAAATAATCTCAGTCGAGATGCAGCGCTCTCTTGTTTTATCACAAATATTCTGCCTAACTTTTATGATTCCTGATTGTGGGCTCCTCCGAGGAAGCAGCAGGGTACGTGAGGCTTTTCCTGATAGGGGTAAATATAATTGGACAAATTAAGACCTTCTTTTTCCCAGTGAAATAAATTCAGAGTCACAAGTCTGGGTCAGGAACTAAGTTTATGACAGGGCGTCCCGGATGTCTCTGCCGTTTCCTCTTTGTATCGGACGCCAGAATCGAGTCGACTTGGTCCAGATGGTTGCCAATCTGCACAGCTGCTCCTCCCCTGAGCAGCCATCGATTGGGTTGTACTGAGACTCTATGAGGTTCTGGTCTCCAAGGATGCTTGCCAACCATGTGCTGCATCCTCGGAGGCCAGGGAGGAGAAGGAGAGATGGAGGCGCTACCTTGTAAAGGTGCAACTGTCACCACCTGAGAGTAAACTGATAGGATACATTTAGGGTTTGTTGGGAGGGTGAAATGACAGACCAGAGCACATGAGCACTGATTAGACACATCGCCCCCACTTTTTTTTTTCTTTACTGTGCCTTCCTTCTCCAATGGCAGATTCACCTCGTCTAGTCTCACTTTGGAGGAGCTAGCCTCTTTTCTGGGTGCTTTTAAGTAAAATAGCTTTTGAGGTCTTTATTTTTGTTTGCTTCTTAAATTATGGATATGGCCAACAGGGTTTTTGCTTTGTTTCTTTGTTATTCTACATCGGGAACAAGGAATGCAAATTTTTTTCTTTTAAGTACTTAGTATTTGTGGTATTTAAGTATAGTATTTAGTATAAGTATTGTTATAAGTACACTAAAACCTTGGGCTGCAAGTAAACTGGTCTGTGAGTGTTCCCCAAGACGAGCAAACATTTCTAATAAATTTTAACTTGATAAACGAGTGATGTCTTGCAATGTGAATAGTCCATGATGCTGAACGTCACATGATCACAACTGAGCCAATGGTTCTTGAATTTCACTTTGATATACAAGTGCTTTGGATTACAGGCATGTTTCTGGAATGGATTATGCTCGCCAACCAAGGTTTTACTCTATTTATTTTAAGGGTGCAGACTCATTGTGAACCTCTTCTCTCCCGCTTTTTCTGTAGTCCAGTACTACCGTGGAGAGAGGGAGGACTGTGGAGGGGAATGGCGGAATGCGGGCCAGCCCCATTTCTCATTAACCTAGGACTGTCTTGGTTTACAGGCCCCAACTTCACATCTAAAACCTAACTGGTTCCATTTCTACAGTCAGCTTCTCCATTTCTCAATGTTTTAGAACCCTAGTTCGCCATGTCATTATGATGAGCAAATGATATAATTGTTTGTCATTTACCACATTAGAGGACATTATCTGAGGAAATAAGAAACTTAATTCTTCCAGTAGTGTCTGAGCTACTACTCACCCATCTTTTATAACTCTCCTACATATTCTCAAGAAAGTTTTATCTTATGCGCACTATTTTAGGTACCTTATTTGAGTAGTCTGAAGAAGAGTCCAAGTTAGCTAGGCCTAATGATAAAGATCGAAAGGGTATTCTAAGGAAATAGGCCAATTTAGCAAATTTGCTCCAAGAATTCTAGTCATTCTTGCATTCTTAATGCAAACTCATGCTTTTCTGCATTCAGAGACAAAAATCTATGCAGGGATTGTGAGTCCTGGGTTCTAATTAATTATCCAGGGCTTTGTCTTCATCAGCTCTTTAGAATTCCATACTCTTCAGAAGAATCCTGAAGGAGGATCATGAGGATGGCCCAAAAGATATCTTGGACATCCTTTTAAAAAATTTAACATTTTATAATGATTTAAGTGTAAGCAAATCAGAGACACATGGATTACATTTCCCTTGGAATACACATGGGTTTGAAACATTAAGGGAAAACAGGCTTGGCACATTGTGGTTGGGCACTATTGAATGTAAAACATTTGGGGAAAATATTTAGTTTTTTTGACAAGTGCCAAAAATGACCAAGCTCACTCATCTGCTTTCCCTCTCTTTTGCCTTTAGCATTAGCCTAAAGTTGGAGGGCTTTCGAAGTGAGAGGAGAGAGAGGGTTTTGTATTTCTTTGTCAGAGAAATAGCTTTGCCTTGTCTTTCTATTCTTCCATCTTTATCTCCCACCACAGAAGGGGATGAATAATTCTTCACTTTGAAGAGTGATATCGTTTTTGGACAGTGTGTTTCAGAGCTGGGTCAATTCACATAGTATTAAACTCTACAGAGCCTGGGGGTGGGGGTTAATAAATCTTTATCGAGTCAGATTGAATACCTTAAAAGAATAATCTGCCATGTAGTTGTATTGTGTAATTGTCAGCCGCATTGTGCCTTCCTGCCAACTTACTCTTTCCTTCCTCCTTCTCTCTCCCACAAATATTTATTGACCATCTCTTATGTACAAGGAAATGTGCTAAGTACTGCCAGAAGCTGAAGATTTGGTCTTTGGGTATTTTTAGGTGGTGACAACCTTAGTATAAATATGTAGTAGATAAGTGCTAGGTTGGATATTTTGAGGTTTCATTTCTTTTTTGAGGCATTTGTAGATGATTATGAATAACCCATTATTTGTTCTTCTGCTACTTGTCAAATATTCATTTATGTGGCATTTCTGGCAGAAATGCCTCTTGGATTCTGATTCTATCGTAGAAGAAACAAATGTAATTTATTCATCCGTAGGGGGTGTGATTCTACATACATAAATGGTGTTCTAAAAGTGGGTCTGGAGGCAAGAAGTCATTTTGGGGTGATGTCACAGTGGACGAGATATGGCCTTGGCCTGACATCTCCTTAGGGCTTAGCTTTTGAAATTGTATTTATGGAGCCCCCACCCCCATTCCCTGTTACCAAAGTTCATTGGAATTATGTGTTTAAGTAAGTAATGAGCTATAGCAAGAGACTGTAAAGCAAATAAGAGACTGGAAGTAGCTTATAATAGGCAAGACAATTATAGGCAGTCTGTTTTCCTGAATTAAGATAAGGGAAACTGCCCACCGTTGAGTTCATTGTTGAGTCTATTGGTCTGCTTGCACTACTGCATACACAGAATCTGGAAATAAAAGCCAAACCTGGAAGTGCAAACATTCATTTTTTTGAGGTTTTTGGAAGGGGACCTTATAACTCTCCAAGTTTATTAGGCCTTGAGAAATAAAATTCAGTCAGGGCTGAAGCTTGAGCCCACTGGAGTATGAAAGCCTGGAAATTGATCTTTGACTTACTTTAGTCTTATTGTAAGCACACTAGGATGGGTAACTTGCACCAGGTGGGAAAGCAGGCTTGCAGTGGGGATTTGTAGAATAAGAGGCTATCAAGACCCTATGAGAATGTTAAAGAGAGCATCTCAAAGTTCTTGTTGAAGCCATGTCTTCATCCTTGTTTTGGTCTTCTCTTTGCAACAGACAGTTGCTGTTGAACAGATAGCTCTTTGCATAATGGTCTAGTCAAATTTTGCAACATGTGAAGGATGCTGTCAACCATTTTAATGGAGAGTTAGACACTTGAATAATCATTCATTTTCCTTTTCTCTATCTCAGAAAAGAATTCATTTTCATGATTCTCTAAGATTTTTGAGCATGGCTAAGGGGTGTGGTTTGCTTTTCTGTTCTCTCTCCATTTTAATTCATTAAAAGTCACCAACTAGATTGGGAATCTGTATCTATTATATGCTTCTCAAACTTTTAGTTGAGCCAACCTGAGTTGATTTTTATCTCTGAGGTTTTTGAGGTTTTTTTTTTTTTTAATTTTTTTTTCAACGTTTATTTATTTTTGGGACAGAGAGAGACAGAGCATGAACGGGGGAGGGGCAGAGAGAGAGGGAGACACAGAATCGGAAACAGGCTCCAGGCTCCGAGCCATCAGCCCAGAGCCCGACGCGGGGCTCGAACTCACGGACCGCGAGGTCGTGACCTGGCTGAAGTCAGACGCTTAACCGACTGCGCCACCCAGGCACCCCATGAGGTTTTTTAAAAATGTTTATTTATTTTTAAGAGAGAGAGAGAGAGAGAGAGACAGAGCATGAGCAGGGGAGGGGCAGAGAGAGAGGGAAACACAGAATCTGAAGCAGGCTCCAAGCTCTGAACTGTCACCACAGAAACCAGGGCTTGAACTCATGAATGGTGAGATCATGACCTGAGCCAAAGTCGGATGCTTAACTGACTGAGCCACCAGGCACCCCTAAGGTTTTTAAGGTTTTAAAGATTACATCCAAATCTCACTAGAAAATTTTGTTGAAAGTTTCTAGATAACACAATACCTTTAGCTTGTGTTATATCTTATAATCACCTGTATGTATCTCCTTTCACTTTGGCATCTCATTCATCTACACTGCATCAACATCAATAGGCTAGTTCCTTACTGGCAATAAAGGAAGTGAAAAATAAGAGTCTGTGAATATTTATTCTTTGGTAAGATGGTAGACTTGAAAAAGTGAATACAGAATTGATGCATTATTCCAGTTACTAAACTAGAGTTAAAAAAAACTCCACATAATTACAGTTCATTGTGATCTTCACTGAGGTTTATACCCAGTTCTTACATACTATAAACCGGTGAGAAATTGTTTTTTAAGGCCTATGATCTTCTCTTGGATATTGATATTAGTAAAAAGTCTCCAGAATATATCCTATGGTCTTTAAATCTCCATGCTTTCGAGTTCCTATTCTAGTGAAACGTGTGTCTGAAAACATAATGCACATATGGAGAAAGATGAATGTTTCTGAGAAAGATGGTTGTGTACAATTTCACGTTAAAAGGTCAAGCCACATTCATGGAATATGGAAGTGTTCAATACAGATTTGAGTGAGACTCAGATGTATGTGTGTATATTAGTTATCTATTGCTGTGTAGCAAATAACCGCACAATCTAACAGCTTAAAAAACCAATCAATTATTCCACAGTTTCTGGGGAGAAAGACATGGGCATGGCTGAGCTGGGTGGTTCTGGCTCAGAGTTTCTCATGACGTCAAGTTAGCTCGAACTGCTGTCAGTCTACTCTGAAGAGTCATCAAGGGGAGTATCTACTTCCAACGCTCCCTGGCTCTTGGTGGCCAGAAACTAAAATTCTATTTTATTTTATTTTAGTCTTTATTGAGATATAATTGACATATAACATTGTATAAGTTTAAAAATGTACAATGTGATGATTTGATATATTATATGTTGCAAAATGATTACCACAGTGGGTTAGCTAATATTTCCATCACTTCACATAATTACCAGTTTTTGTGTGTGTGGTGAGAACTTTTTTTTTAATGTTTATTTATCATTGAGAGAGAGAGAGAGACAGAGTGTGAGTGGGGGAGGGGCAGAGAGAGAGAGGGAGACATAGAATTTGAAACAGGCTCTAGGCTCTGAGCTGTCAGCACAGAGCCCAATGGGGCTGGAACTTGGGAATGGTGAGATCATGATCTAGGCCAAAGTCAGACACTTAACCAATTGAGCTACCCAGGTGCCCCTTTTGTAGTGAGAACTTTTAAAATCTTATCTCTTAGTAACTTTCAAGTATGTTGTACAATATTGTTAACCATAATCACCATGCTATAGAGTAGATCCCCAGGACTCATCAATTTTATAACTAGAAGTTTGTACACTTGGACCACTGTCTCCCAAGTCTCCCCCTCCCCCAAGTTGCTGGCCACCACCATTCTACCCTTGAGTTCTGCTTTTTCAGATTCCACATATAAGTCATATCATACAGTATTTGTCCTTCTCTGACTTATTTCACTTAGTATAACTCTCTCAAGGTTGACCCATGTTGTTGCAAATGGTGGAATTTCTTTTTTTCTCATGGCTGAATAATATTACATTGTGTGTGTGTGTGTGTGTGTGTGTGTGTGTGTGTGTGTAACATACACATACCAAGATTTCTTTATCCATTCATCCACAGAAAGATACTTGGGTCATTTCCATATTTTGGCTATTGTGAATAGTGCTGCCATGAACATGGGGGTGCAGACATTTCTTCAAGATCCTCATTTCATATATATCCTCCTTTGGATTTATACACACATGTGGGATTGCTAGATCATATGGGAATCCTATTTTTAATTTTTTGAGGAAACTTCATACTCTTTTTTATAGTGGCCATACCAATTTACATTCTCATCAGTAGTGCATAAGGGTTCCCTTTTCTCCACATCCTCATCAACACTTGTTTCCTGTCTTTTTGATAGTAGCCATTCTAACAGGTGTGAGGTGATATTTCATCATGGTTAGATTTGTGTCTCCCTGATGATTAGTGATGTTGAACATTTTTTTTCATGTATGTGTTGGCCATTTGGATGCCTTCTTTGGAAAAGTGTCTATTCAGATCCTCTACCCAATTTTTAATCAAATTGTATTATTATCTTCTTTTGCTATTGGCTTGTATGAATTTCTTATATGTTTTGCATGTTCACCCCATATCAGATATATGATTTGCAAGTATTTACTCACATTTCATAGGTTGCCTTTTCATTTTGTTTATTGTATCTTTATGCTGTGTGTAGAAACTTTGTAGTTTGATGTGGTCCTACTCGTTTATTTTTTATTTTTGCTTTTGTAGCTTCTGTTTTTGATATCATGGCCAGAAAAAAAATGGTGCCAAGACCAATGTAAAGGACCTTTTTCCTTATGCTTCCTTCTGGAAGTTTTAAGGCTTTAGGTCTTATGTTTAAGTCTTTAATCCATTTCAAGTTAATTTTTATGAATGGTATAAGATAGAGATTCACTTTCATTCTTCTGCATGTTATCCATTTTTCTCAGCACCATTTTTTTTGAAGGGACTATACTTTCCCCATTATATGTTCTTGACTCCTTTGTTGTGAATTAATTGATCATACATGCATGGGTTTATTTTTGGGTTCTCAATTCTGTTCCATTGGTCTATATGTCTATTTTTATGTGGTACCATACTGTTTTGATTATTATAGGTTTGTATTATAGTTTGAAATAAGGAAGCGTAATGCCTCCTGCTTTGTTCTTCATTCTCAGAATTTCTTTGTCCATTCAGGATCTTTGTGGTTTCATATGAATTTTAGGATCTTTTTTCTGTATCTATGAAAAATGCCATTGGAATTTTGATAGGGATTGCATTGAATCAAAGATGGCTTTTGGTCATATGGACATTTTAACAATATTAATTATGCCAATCTATGAATATGAATATTGTATTTATTTGTGTCTTCTTCCATTTCTTTTATCAACATCTTGTAGTTTTCAGCGTACAGATCTTTCACTTCCTTTGTTAAACTTATTCCTAAACATTTTATTGCTTTGACACTACTGTGAATAGGATTGTTTTCTTTCTTTTTAAGATATTTTGTTATTAGTGTATAGAAATGCAACTGATTTTTGTATGTTGATGTAGTATCCTGCATCTATTGAATTCATCAATTAGTTCTAATTTTTTTGTTGTTGTTGTTGCACTCTTTAGGGTTTTCTCTATATAAGATCACATCATCTGTAAACGAAGACAATTTTTCTTCTTCTTCTTCTTCTTCTTCTTCTTCTTCTTCTTCTCCTTCTTTTTTCTTGTGTGCTTTACTTCACTGGCCTCTCCCTGGGTTGCTCAAGGGTTCTCATTCATGAGAGCTGGGTAACCCCCCTCAAAGGAAGTGATTCAAAGGAAGGAGAAATAAAAAGGGGAAGTGGCTTGGAGAGACAGAGAGAGAAAGAGGGCATGCCTAAGATGAAAGTCTCAGTTTTATCATACCTTAGTCTGGGCAGTGACATGCCGTCTTTTCTGCTGGCTGCTATTGTTCATACAGACCTGCCCTGGAACAGTGTTGGTGGGTGGCTACACAAGGGTGTGAGTGGCAGCAGGTGGGGCTCCTTGGAGACTGGGTTCCACAGTATGTATGTGAGCCCCAAGTAGCAGAGTATTCTCTGGCTTTTTCACTACTACCATGCAATTGTCCATGTTTCTTTTTCTTTCTCAACTGCTTGATTTCTAGGTTATTAATCTTGTACAAACAGTACACGTCGTTTTTTAAAAAAATTATTTTCTTCATTGGTCACAAATATTTCTAACTCTACTTTTCAATTGCAAAATGACCTCAAGGTTTTTCTACAATTTAACCAGCAGATGGAGCATGAAAACCTGACATTTTAATAACTACTTTCATTAGGTTACATGTAATACTGTCTTATAGTTTTAGAAGTGGCCTTAACAATGGTTTAATCCTCCCCTACCGATTTAAAAACAGTGATCAGAGACAGTACTAGAATCCAGGTCTTTGGACTTCCTGCGTCTCCCCCTAAACCACCTGCTTCTGTTGGAATCACTTATCGTTGACTCCGAAGAGCATTGAACTCAGTTCATTTCAATTATTCACTCTGTTCCTATTGTGTTGAATTCATGCAGAGAGGAATAAGGCTGTCCCTGTCCTATAGGAGATTACAGTTTGGTTGAAGAGGGAGAGAAGTAATGAATAATTTCAATGCAATATACAATGTTACCTTAAGATTTAGGACTGTGATACCTAAAGGCTATGTCATGGAT
This sequence comes from Leopardus geoffroyi, assembly GCF_018350155.1. Classification (NCBI taxonomy): domain Eukaryota; kingdom Metazoa; phylum Chordata; class Mammalia; order Carnivora; family Felidae; genus Leopardus; species Leopardus geoffroyi. Next base: position 115,483,339 of record NC_059327.1, read on the forward strand.
ATTCAGATAAGGAGACCCTGTGCACATTATCTTAAAGAATTAGCAGGGATTATCTAGGTAGAGTACAGTTTAGGTAATAAAACGGCATTCCCGGAGGAAGGAAAACAGGAGTAAAGATAGAAAGGAGGGAAATAGCCTGGTGTCTTTGGGAGACATAGTAGTTCAATATTTCTGGTCTGCAAAAGAAAAAATTAAGGTTAGAGTCACTCAAGTTTACTGAATACTGATTGAACTATCACAATTAGTAGGGCAGCCAGCCTTATAATCACCTTGTAGTGACTTGGAGACTTTTCTTTGTCAGACAGTTATTCAGTCAGCAGAGAGTTGAAAACCTACTATGTGTCAAAAGCACTGTTCTAGGTGTTGAGAATACAGCAATGAATAGCAAAGATAAATCCTTTTCTCTCATAGAACATGCATACTAAGTGAGAAATTATTGATCAAGAGAAGATAATAAGTGCTTTGAAGAAAAATAAAACGTGGTAAGGGAGAGAGAGAGAGAGAGATTGCTGCAGTGGGGTAGGTAAAATTTTAAATGAAGTCTTTAGTCAACAGACTGGTTGATAAGATTATAGAAGTCTTTTGAATTATAGTGTGATGAACCAATTATCACAAGTGGAGCAGAGAGAAGGACTATGAATCACGAATTTCACAAGAGACAATATATTACCATTCAGGCAATACAGCTTACATAAACCTGTATCTTACATATACACACTATAAAGACAGTAAGCTTGCCGATACACTGATGTCCAGATGAGGGACAAAAGTCTAAAGATCCATGTTTCCTTAAGTTCATCTTAATGGTACCAAGGTTGTGAAATGGATGCTTTGGAATTCCGTGCTCATATTTACTTCTTGCACTGTTGATTCATACTTCAGTTTATTCATCTGGCATTTGTGAGTGTTGGTAAGTTCATAGCACTGCCTTGGGTGTTCCCATGTGCACTATCCATGGCAAACAAATGGATGGGCTTTTGGGATATATTTCAAGGCAGATTAAAGAAAAATATTTGAGATTTTTTAACTGCTTTACCTATGAAGATCGCATATCACATCAGAAAATGAAAAATGTAAAGAAGAGTGTCTTTTATTGAGATATATATAAAGATACATTGAGCACCATTTTTTTTTTCCAGTCCATGAAAAAGATGGAAAAATTTTTACTCATGTCTTTGAGGAGCTCACTATATAGGGCAAATCAGTAAATAACTGTAATAAAGTTTCAGGTATTCTCTTTAAATTAACGTTAAGTTTCAGGGTGCCTGGGTGGCTCAGTCAGTTGAGTGTCTGACTTCGGCTTAGGTCATGGTCTTATAGTTCCTGAGTTTGAGCCCTGCGTTGGGCTCTGTGCTAACAAACAGCTCAGAGCCTGGTGCCTGCTTTGGATTCTGTATCTCTCTTTCTCTCTCTCTCCCTCTCCCCTGCTCATGCTCTGCCTCTCTCTGTCTCTCAAAAATAAATAAACGTTAAAAAAAATAAAAAAAAAATTAATGTTAAATTTAAGTTTAATGTTCTCTCTCCTTCCCCCTCTCAAAGCTCCATGAAGAGCGGAGCCCGTGTCTTACTTGTCCATTACTATGCTTCTAGTTCTTGCTAAATGTTTGGCACAAATATCTAGTGAATTAATGGTAGACTCTTATCTGAAATATTTTCTCTGTTCATTATCTACATGAAACACCCCACATAAATCAGTCTGGGGTGGTTTAGGTAAACCACTGTGTTATATACTATGTATACACAATCAAAGATGATAAGGGTGGTAATTGTCCTAACTATCTCAATGCTGTTTTTCTACAGTTGTTCAATTTGGGCAGGCTAGGCTTGCTAATTACTTTATACCCAAGTGGAAAATCATTGAAGGGCAGGCTTCTGCCAAAGTGAGGAGGGGGGGAAGGGGATTGAAAAGCTGACTTTCAAGGTTCCTCTTTGTCTTATGATTTATGAGTCTTTAACTGCCAATCTCCCTTGATATGGAAACACTTGCTCTTTCCATGCTGATAAATCAAGTTAATTTTAATTGTGTGTTTTATGGCGTAATATCCCCTTAGGACACCATATTATATTGACACCATGGGGATAAATTTGGAAAGACTTAGAAAAAGTCTGTTTTTTTATGATCTCTGTGGGATTTGCTGCTGATGTGGTAATTTGGAAATGTATTTATTTATTTATTTATTTTGGACTAAAAACATTGTCTCTACATTGAAATGACAAAGAGAGAAGTTCAGTCATCACCAGGTTCTTTCTTTCTAATTCCATACTACAATTTGGGAGTCACAAAGGGCTTCGGAGTCAAAAGTAACTACTTCCGAATTAACTCATAAGTCACTGACTTGGCGTTGAACATGCATTTTGATTTTTAATGTGTTCTTATGGGGATATTATTGTTTAAAGAGGAAATTGGATGACAAAATGGTTTAAAAATACTTTCATCTTTATAGTTTCTAGAACCAAAAATAGACTTTTATTTTACTAATGAAACCATGAAAAAAATTTATTTTATTCTTAGGCTTGTCAACTTTTGCTGAGAAGCACTTTATGTGTATGTGCATGTGTAAGAGACAGATTAAAAGATTACCGGGCTGTGACAATTATGGATTGAATAGTGAAGTGTCTGCATTTTAGTACCCCTTTCTTTGTTTTCTTCAAACAAATAATCTTTATACTGGATTGCCAACCCAAGTTAATAGTAACTATCAATGCAAAGATTATTCCCCAGTCTCTGTCCAGTTTTCTGAGTGAATGATTTCTGATTTCTGTAAGCAGGCAGGCTTGACTTTTTTCCTAAGTCACAGTACTAGAATAGTGATGGACTCAGATATGCTATGAAGTTTTAATAAGCAGAATATCTGTGTTTTCTGAAATGATTTCCAGGTTCTTGCCTTGGAATGGAAGTTATTTTTACTCTTTAGATGACTTTACTTTGATTTTATTTGACGGTCCTCTTTAACAGTGGCCAGGCAATATTTACTTGGCAATATAACTTTATGGAGAAATAAAACAATAGAATATTATTTTAGCTAGAAAGGATTTTAGAGATCTCTCATTCATATGGCTCATTTTACAGAAGAGGATTGTCTTAGTCCGCTTGAGCTGCTATAACAAAATACCATAGCTTGAGGGGCTTAAACAACAGACATTTATTTCTTATAGTCCCAGAGGCTGAGAAGTTCAAGATGAAGGTACCAACTGTTTCTTGAGTTTCAGTTTCTTGTGAGGGTCCTCTTCCTGGTTTGCAGACAGCTTTCTTCTTGCCATGTCCCCACATGGTGGGAAGGGTGGGATCTCTCTCTCTTTCTCTTCTTCTAAAGTCATAATCCCATCATGAGAGTCCCACCTTCATGACCTCATCTAATTCTGATTACCTCCTGAAGGCTCCATTTTCAAATGCCATCACAATGGTGGGGAGTCAACATACAGATTTGGGGTGGGAGGACATGACCATTCAGTCCATAGCAAGGAACAGAGAATCAGAGAGGCCAAATGTGTTTAAGCTTATACAGTAAATTAATGGCTGAAGTGGAACTAGAAATCATATTTTATTATATTATTCTATACTTTTTTTATTATACTCTTAAGTCATATACTATTATACTATGGATTTTTCATTTAAACTCATAGGAGCACACTAAGTCAATGAATATCTAATATTCGTCCCATTGCCTGATGATAGAAGGTGCATGTCAGTGCTCTAAATTTTTGCTTAGATGGAGAAGTTACAAGTTGCAGATGTGCTCCTGAAAGTCATCATGATTCTTGCTGTTAGATCTGTAGAAAATATTTTCTGTTTGGAAGCTGTGACAAGACTGGATAGTTCCTCCAATCCCTTCTCAGAATTTCTCCCTTTAATGATACCAAACTGCAGGAGTGAAGATAGGCCTGTCCTCCAGGCAGGTGGTAAGATTACTACATGAGAGGGAAAATTGGAGAAGTTAGCTTGATTGACAGGAAATGCAGCCAATTATATAGCTCCATTATCTGAAGTAGTGTTAAGACTGGACTTTACCACTGAGTAATGAGAGAGACCTTGGAGGATGAGATGCCATCAGCTTCTTATTGAATACAGTCAAGTGAGTGTTCTCAGTAACATGATGTTGTGCAGAGTAACTGCCCCATTTTTCTGTGAGCCCATTCAATTCATAGAATCCTGGGAAGTAATACATCATTGTTGTTTTGGTCACTAAGTTTTGACATATTACATATGATACGTAACATGGCAAAAGGGAACTGAAACACTTAGTTTATGAAAATTGTATGTTGACTACATATGTTTACTCTTCTCTGCCTCGGAGTCATCTTTATTTTACTTCACAGATTTAGCCACTCACTCTCCCAATTCCTGCACTAAGGTAGAAGTACATAAACAGTCCTCATGTTACTGCATCCCTCATTCAAAAGTGCTCATTCATTACATATCTCTTTTTCTCTCTTCCCATCACTGCCAAGTGTCTACATACAATCAGACTGGAACCTAGGCAACTCAGTAGGGTCCCAGGCACCTGTGTCATTACCAATTTGCAGCTGTCACGTAGATCCAGACTTCTGCCTTGATCCCACACTCTTTAGGTCTGCCCCCTTTCACTCTGTTGGCCTCCCACTATACCCTTGCCAATGATTGGAGTACCAAGTTTCCCTACTTCCTACTTGCTGATGATGCTTTGCCCATAAGGATGTTGCTAGCCCCTAACAGTTAGAAGGAAGCAGAACAGAAGAGTTTGTAAACTACATGGATAAGCTCTTTCAGATATAGTGTAGAAAGAACATGGGCTTTGGAGTCATACAGACCTGGCTTATATTCCAGACTGCCATTTACTAGGTTTGTGATTTTTGGTCAAATTTCTTGGTCTCTTTATGATTTGTTTTTCTAATTTGTGAAATAGGTACTAAGTAAATACGTTGTAGCTGTTGTTAATTTCTACTATATAACACTTCCTTTGCAGTTCCCTTAGCTCCCCATCCTTGCTTGCTGTGTGGACGATTTCTTATGCCTCCCTGCCAGCACACATGGCAGATTCTAGCTTGCCTCACACCCCAACCAGCTATGTCTAGATAGTTAGTTTCCTAAGAAAAACAAGCTACATGATAGTCTACCAAAAAGATAGTTGAAAGGCCATGCTTAATTGATTCCTTTTAGGTCTTCTGCTGGATTTCCTTTAGACTTGGGCTGATTTTCATTAGATCTTGTATACAGGAGCATGTTTTAATTTACATGTCTGCTGTACTATTTCTCATTCTTTCTACCATCATCCTTTGAGTTAACAGCTTTAATTAATGGTTGCAAGGCAACAACTCTCCATAATTTTGGACCGTTTCTAAATAGTGTGCTAACTGCTTTACAATTTTCTCTTTATACTATTAAAGACCTATGTGTGTGTGTGTGTGTGTGTGTGTGTGTGTGTGTGTGTGTACATAAGGACTAATCTATTATACAAACTTAAAACTTGGGGTACAAAAAGCAAATAAAATCCATGATTTTGTAAATGAAACCAACCCATTTTGAGGCTGTACTATATTCTGCAAGCTGTTTTCATTGCATAGGGGAAGACAAAAGACTTTTGGGAGTGTTTACTTTATTCTATCTCCAGAACTGTATTACTCTTAATGTGCTGGACGCCCCACTGACTGGGAGTGGTGCACAAGGAAGGATGCAATATGTAAATACACTAATCAGATCAATGCAAATCATAATAATACATTCCTTTATGGGCTGGGAGACAGCTGTGTAAAAGCTATTTTCAATTTCGTAGGTTTGGGTGACCCTCTTTAGCAAACCCCATCTCCCCAATTCTGTGATTCTATCTCTGTTGTGTTTTATGTTGATTATTCTTCCCTTTTGGTTTTTGTGGGACTACATATGGTGAAAGTTGGCATTTCAGGCCTAAGTGGCTAGTTTTATTTTCTTCTTTGTGTCCAACTGGTTTTGGAACTTTTGTTTCCAATAGCAGCTACAAAACCACATGAGCAGAGCTTCAGTGAAGTTTTCTGCATGACCAGAGCGGGGTTGGTGATGTGACAACTGTCTCAAGGTTTTCTTAGGAAAGAATGGATCATCATCTTTGGAAAAATGATTTTTTTTCCTTTTAAAATATTTGACAAATTATTTCAGTTTACCCAACTTGATGCCATCATCTTAGTGTTTTAATCAGGTCAAAACTTCTGGCCACTTGCTTATATGGAAGATATATTAGTACCTGCATAAAATAAAAAATAAAAGTCAGGTAGATATTCCCATTTCCCTGAGATCTTAACAGAGCTCACAGATAGAAGGAAATATTGCTAATGGGAGTTAAAAGAAATCAGAATGCTCTTCTGAGTTTTCATAAGTCAAGAGGAACCTAAGAGGAAAGAAAAGAAGAAAAGTAACCTTGCTTATCAAAAGTTTTTAATTAAAAGTAATAAAATCCTGTGGCTAGCGGAGTGGTGAAGAGAAACTTCTCCTGAGGCCGATGTCATGGTCCCTTCGTGATTATGAGCTGTTTGTCGTATCTTAGGCAGAATGCTCTCTCACCCAAACATCAAACATTTTTCACTTGATCTCAGAGAAGGAAAGTTTCGAGCAACTCAGCTAGGCAGGAGGGCTCACCGATGAGATTCTTTGGAAGCCACCTAAAAGCTTCCTTTTAGTATTTCCTTTCACATCAACTGGGTAAGTTTGGCTGCATCTCAGTGAATTCCTGCCCCAGCACACATAATTCAGCTTGAGCAATGGGTGTAGACACCTTACACAACTTTCACAAGTCAGCGAGGAAGGCTACGCAATATGTACGATAAGTGGCAGAGAAGTCTCCCTTTATCGCATCCCAAAATGACTTATTCATAAACCTGAACCTGTCTGTCACAACTGAACCAGAGATCATCTTGTTCATCCCTCAGATCTTCCTGCCTCAGCCTTATTTTTCCTCCATGAAGCCATCCTTTTTTCTCACGCTCTGTAGTCTCCTAGCACCCTGCCCGTACCCCTCTCAGGCAGCAGTCATCACAAGCTATTTGCTGATGTGTCTGTCTTTCCCAGGAGACAGTGAATCCTGAAGATGGGCCATGATTATTTGTCTGTGTGGTGCCAAGTTGACACAAGGTATCTTATAAATGTTTATTGAGCGGATAGACTGATTCTTCGTAAGATCTTATGATTCCTTTGTATTCAGAGCTATGGAGACCAACTGAGGCGATGGTTTTAAACTAAAAAAAAATACATATGTTTTTCTCACATTTTCTTTATTGTTTTCCTTGGGAGAAGGGATTTCCTGCTAGCGCTGGTACTCTTATTTATTAACAGTATTTTCAGCTGTTGACTGGGCAACTATGCACTAATTAAAAAAAATTAGAGACTATGTTTAATAAACTAAAGATTATGTTTACATATGACTACATATGATTTCTATTGTAAAGAGGTTGAAGCTGTAAAATACTTAATTGGGGCAGAATTGCAAGATAATGTGTAATTGAAAGCAGGTGGCAAACACATTTTGTTGTGAATTTTATCAAATCCCCTTTGGCACTTTTTAATTGGCTTCTGAGAAAGGACTTGTGTTTTGAAGAGTTTGTTTCTTACTCTTCTGCATTTTATAATTTAACAAACATTGATTTATTGAAGTGTACATTTCATAAATGTTTACCATAACTTGCCGATAATACTCACTGAAGAGGTTGTGAGTTGGGAAAGGTGTGGGAGAGAATCAAAGGAACAAAAATGTATCTTCCCTCCATAAATTTGCAGTTTAGTTTGAGAGGTAAAATTCAGGGCATAACCCATTTAAATATTTATTGAGCACCTTTTAGGTGCATAGAAATGAGAAAGTTTCAGGAGATAAGATATTAAAATATTTGTATTTAAGGAGCTTACAAAGCTCTAACTACCACGGAGCAAACTTCCCTGAAGATAAGCTTATAGTAATAGTGCTTTGAAGAATTTGAAAAAAGATCTGCTGCGAAGGACAGCTAGCAGACAACACACCCAAGAGAATTAGCCATCCCCAAATTGAAGACCAAAAAAACAATCTGAAAAAAAAAAAACCTACAAATCAAATATATTTAAAAAGATTAAAGAGATAATTAAAAACCAGAACAAAACATCAGGCTGCTTGAAAAATCCAAACGGTTTTGAAGAAGAACCAAATTAAACTTCTGGATATAAAAAGTGTAATCATAAAAAGACAAGTCCGATGGGTAGGATAAGATAACAGATGAATGTCAGTTAAACTGGGAACTGGAGAACTGAAATGTGGACATGAGTAAACTGCCCAGCACATATTACAGAGAAATAAAATGATTTGAAAAAATTTTGAGAAATGTTAAGATATAAAGAAGATAGAATGAAGAGATAGAATAAGGGTATTCTAGAGAGAGAAAATAAAGGACATAGGGAGAGACGGTATTCTAGGAGATAATGACTGGAGAGTTTTCAGAATTGAAAAGGACATAAACCCTCAAATGCAAAAATCGTAATGGGTGCCTAAAACCAAACCTGAACAAAACCGCAAATAGAAACAAACAAATATATACATCTACACTAGGATGTATTATGGTGAAACAAACAAACAAACAAACAGACCAAAAAACAACCCCCAAACCCAAAAACAAAATCCACAGAGAAACAGAGATTTCTTCTAGAAAGGAATATAGTTAGGCTCACAACAGACTTTCATTAGCAGTAGCACTAACAATGGACATTAGGCAGGCATAAAATCATATATTTAAAGTGCTGAGGAAAAGCAACCATCAATCTAAAATTCGAAACCAACTAAGCTACCATTTAAGACCAAGAGCAAAATGAACACATTTAATTTTGTTTATGAGAAGGTTTGTTATAGGTAAACCTGAAATACTGCTGAAGATTTTCATCATTCAGAATGAAATCAATTAAGAAGTAGAATACAAAGAACTGTGTTGTGTTAAGAAATTTATGATTCAAATAACATTGACACAAATTTTAAAAAATTATGTCTAACTAGTGGGAGATTTTTAAAAAATGGACCTAAAATACTAAATGAAAATAACATAAAATCAGGAGGCAGTGGCAAAATTAAAACATTAAGGAAAGGGGCGCCTGGGTGGCTCAGTCGGTTAAGCGGCCGACTTCGGCTCAGGTCATGATCTTGCGGTCCGTGAGTTCGAGCCCCGCGTCGGGCTCTGTGCTGACAGCTCAGAGCCTGGAGCCTGTTTCAGATTCTGTGTCTCCCTCTCTCTGACCCTCCCCCGTTCATGCTCTGTCTCTCTCTGTCTCAAAAATAAATAAACGTTAAAAAAAATTAAAAAAAAAATTAAGGAAAACATTCCAAGAGCCTTGCATTGTATGAAAGAAGGCATGTGAAATAGAAATAGACTACGTAATTCAAAACCAATAGAAACGGTAAATGAAAGAAAATTGAATGAATCCAATAGAAGTAATAAATAAAGATGAAAGTTAATCAGGAAAACCAAACTAGATGAAAGTATAAACAATTAAACCTTCCTGATGATAAATAGAGAGGATCAGATTGGGTTAAAAATCAATCAATTATAGGGGCACCTGGGTGGCTCAGTCAGTTAAGCATCTGACTTTGGCTCAGGTCATGATTTCATGGTTCATGGGTTTGAGCCCCACGTTGGGCTCTGTGCTGACAGCTCAGAGCCTGATGCCTGCTTCGGATTCTGTGTCTGTTTCTGTCTCTGCCCCTTCCCCACTTGTGCTCTCTCTCTCTCAAAAATAAGTAAACATTAAAAAAAATTTAAAAATCAATCAATTGTAAATCCTTTGGTTTGTAAAAGCTGGGAAGTTCTGTTAAAGAGCTGATTGTAAATTAAACAGAAGCAACCTTGAAATCCCAGGGCTCCAATTTGGAGATAAAATGTCATGTCATTTTACCAAGAATAGTAATCTCTGCTTCTCCTCCTCCAAAATTTATACATCAATTTTCAAATTAAAATAGATGATACACTTTTCACAAATGATGTGATTACAGAGAAAACCACAAAGAATCTGAAGATTAATTATCATAAGTATTTAACTGTTTATATCAATTTGCATTTCCATACATATGCATAAACTGAAAAGGTAATACTAAGAAAAAGATAGCATTTACACTAGCAAAAAGAAAAGAGATGAAAAAGAAAAAAAGTAAGATACCTAGGAGTAAATATTATAACATATGTTCAAGACCTGAATAGAAAAATTATAAGTGTTTCTCAAAAAGATATTGAAGAAAACCTAAGGAAATGGAGAGATACATTGTCTTAGTTCATTCCAGCTGCTGTAGCAGAACAAACTGAGTAGATTATAAACAGAAATTTATTTCTTACAGCTCTGGAGGCCAGGAGTCCAGGATCAAGGTTGCATTCTGGTGAGGATCTTCTTCCTGGTTTACCTTCTCACTGTATCCTCACATGGTGGAAGGGGCTAAGGACCTCTGTGGGTCTCTTTTACTCTTTTATGGGGCACTAATTTATGAGGGCTCCACTCTTAAGACTTATGCACCAACCAAAGGCCCCACCTCCTAATGCCATCATCTTTGGGGGGGGGGTAGGATTTTAACATATGAATTTTTCAGGGGGGGGCACAAATTTTCAGACCATAGTATTCACCATGCTCATGAGTACAGATTCAATTATCAGAACAATGTTACTTCTTTCCCCTTCAATTTTTTACGTAGAACCATATGAAATTATCATCTTTGTAGGCCAGAACAGTTTGTTGTCAGTGCCAAAAAGTTTTAAGATATAGATTCACTTGTAATTCAAATAAAAATAGGGTTTTAGAAGAACTTGACAAGTTGATTCTAGAATTCATACAGAAGGGCAAAGGCTCAAACATAGTGAAGACAGTGCTGAAGAAGTACAGCAAGTATGAGACCCTCTCTCAGGTGTCATAATTTATTATCCACTAATAGTAATTAAGATAGTGTAGCACTGGCCAGGAAGAGACAATTAACCACTAGAACAGAATAGAGAGCTCTTAACGGATCCCATGCCTGTACTGTCTGCATCGAACAGGTTTTATCACAGATCACTGAGCAATGGTAGACGGTTCAATAAACGGTGCTAGAACAATCCAAAAATGTGTTAACAGTGAGATCCCCAGTTGGCAGACAATACTAAGCTCTTCTAAAGTAAGAAGAAATACTGCTGTAAGGAAATTATAGGAAGATCTTTCATGGCCATTGATGTAAAAGTGGCAGATGAGGTTCAGTGTTTAGGATCTGCCTATCCCATGGCACAGAAGCTGTCCTTTGGTGTTCAAGTCTGGTTCAGGTCAAGGTAAATTCTTTTTTTTCTGAACCCTCTTTCTTAGACTTTTCGTTCGTGGGCTGCAGGTACTTTGAAAGGTAGGGATACAAACAACTGGCAAGACACATGATAGGATTTTGATAGACTCATAGAATCAATAACCTTTGGTTAAACAAACATTCAGGATTCAGCTCCAAATATTCTGTGTCCATCACATGCCAGTACATCCCTCTTCTCCTTCAGCACAGGACTAAATGGAGGTTTGCATTTATTAGTGAAAATCAGATGTTCTTTTAAAAGTTATTCTGGTGCAACAAATATCATACTAAAGAAGTCCCAAGGCAAATAAAATATTTTATTATTATTTACTGTTTTGAAATAAATATTAAATGATAAAGTTGAGCTCATCAAAATGATGTTCTGTAAAATCTCTTAAAAATTTTTTTTCTTAATGTTTATTTAATTTTGAAGGAAGGAGAGAGAGAGAGAGAGAGAGAGAGAGAGAGACAGAGACAGAGACAGAGAGACAGAGAGAGACAGAGAGAGACAGGGCATGAGTGGGGAAGAGGCAGAGAGAAGGAATCCAAAGTGGGCTCCAGGCTCTGAGTTGTCAGCACAGACCCTGATGCAGGGCTTGAACTCACAAACTGTGAGATCATGACCTGAGCTGAAGTCCAACAGTGAACTGACTGAGCCACCCGGGTACCCCATCTCTCCCTGGGTACCCCATCTCTCCCTTTTTTTAAAAACTAGCTCATTGTTAAAACTGCTTTTGCTGAATAAAGATTCTGCTATGTATCTGGGTATCATAAAAGGATGAAAAATTATACTGAAATAGTACATTGTTAGCTGTGTAAATGAGTTAGTGAAAAACAATTTAAAGGCATCTGACAAAAATTAAAATGCACAGAGACATCATTACCATGGATCTAACAATTGCCAATGAACAGCTTCAAGTAAGAAGTGAAAGAACCTTTCCTATTGCCAAAAAGGAATCTGTAATAATTATCCCACGTACAGCCTCCTACGTGTCCACATACCTGGACAACAACAGTTTAGATTAGAAATTAGTACTCAAAAATTGTTATAATCGAGGTGATTACATTTCAAGCTAACAACCCATTGAAGAGCTTGTAGCAGAATTAAGATTTCAAATTTACCGCAAATCCCAGAAGTTTATATCTCTCAAATAAAAGCATCCCACTCAAAAGCAAACAAAATGGCTTTTCAGAATAAGAAATCCTTTGAGTTTCAAAAAACCCCACCAAAGCCAAGTAAGTACTTCATCATGCAAATCAACTACTTTCAGGGAGAAGGCCAGTCAGCAGCGTGCATGGATGATACTGAGAATAAAGCACAGATTGTTTTCATCTTCTCAGAAGGACAGAGGCCCCATGCCACAGATTAAATGACACCCCCCCTTCTCCATATATCTTAAAACAGGATGTTTTAAAGATTTTTATTTTTTTATTTTTATTTTTTAATATGAAATTTATTGTCAAATTGGTTTCCATACAACACCCAGTGCTCATCCCAACAGGTGCCCTCCTTAATGCCCATCACCCACTTTCCCCTCCCTCCCACCCCCATCAACCCTCAGTTTACCCGAATGTGAGACAGGAAGCCATCAAAACCCTAGAGGAGAAAACGGGGAAAAAACCTCTCTGACCTCAGCCTCAGCAATTTCTTACTTGACACATCTCCAAAGGCAAGGGAGTTAGAAGCAAAAATGAACTATTGGAACCTCATCAAGATAAAAAGCTTCTGCACTGCAAAGGAAACAATCAACAAAACTAAAAGGCAACCAACAGAATGAGAAAAGATATTTGCAAATGACATATCAGACAGAGCTAGTATCCAAAATCTATAAAGAACTCACCAAACTCCACACCCAAAAAACAAATAATCCAGTGAAGAAATGGGCAGAAGACATGAATAGACACTTCTGTAAAGAAGACATACAGATAGCCAACAGGCACATGAAAAGATTCTCAACGTCACTCCTCATCAGGGAAATACGAATCAAAACCACACTCAGATATCACCTCTTGTCAGTCAGAGTGGCTAAAATGAACAAATCAGGAGACTATATTGCTGGAGAGGATGTGGAGAAACAGGAACCCTCTTGCACTGTTGGAGGGAATGCAAACTGGTGCAGCCACTCTGGAAAATAGTGTGGAGATTCCTCAAAAAATTAAAAATAAAGATTTTTTAAAAAGATGTTTTAGATGAAGCAGATTTCAAATAAATTCCTTTCCTGTGGCCTCTGAGCAGTAAAAAAAGCAGTTGTGGTAAAGCGGATATAGGAACATAAATTTGGTGTTCCTGAAGGTGGTGACCACCAATGATTGATTCAATCATTTAGCAAAAACTGGAGACTTAGAAATGGGTATAAAGGGTTATGTTCATCACTGTGGCCAAAGTCTGCCATTATTGAGTGCATTACTAATATATGCAAGTATTGAAAAATATTATTAGGTTCTGATTGTTCAGATTCCAGAATGGAGAGAAGAGAGGGTTGGCTGGGGTTGAAACTGTGCCTGATTCTCAAAATAACAGTGTTAATAGAAACCCGAATATGTCTTTCAGGGGCTTCATGGGAAGGGAGTGCCACACTGAGTAAGTACATCCTAGATAAAGGCCATATATGGGCACGAATGACAGTGAAGAAATGGGGTAGATAAATTTTCTATATTTGGAGTATTATAGCTTCTAGAAGATTTTAGGGCACAGAATTGAGGGGGAGAGTGAAGAGCATTTTAATAGGTGTATTATATGTTTGAGAGCACCTGGGTGGCTAAGTCGGTTAAGCTTCCCACTCTTGATTTTGGCTCAGGTCGTGATCTCACAGTTGGTTAGTTTGAGCCCTGTGTTGGGCTCTGTGCTGGCAGTGCGGAGCCTGCTTGAAATTCTTTCTCTCTCTCTCTCTCTCTCTCTCTCTGCACCCTCCTCAAAAAATAAATAAATAAGAAAATAAGTTTATTATATGTTTGGATGCAGTCTAATTTAACAATTTTTGAGTTTCTTAAATTTCTCAGAGTCAGAACTAAGTTTCTGGAGTGTGACCCTATTCCAGAACTCAATTACTGGGGTTTCCAAGTACATAAGGCATTTGTTCTCTTGTGATGGTGAGAAACCTGGCAGGTCAGGGTAGCTCTCCGCACAGGTCTTTAGAGAACGCATATATAAGGCCTGGCCCCATCTCATCAATGCAGGAAAGGGCCACATGCCAATCACAATACAGCTATGGTGAATGTTTGATTTGGAGATCATTTGCAAACAGTCTACCCCATAAAATGTAGAAGTCTCTTAGACGCGTAGAGAAAGTTGGCAAGGGAATCGAGCAGTGATTACTCCATGCTTCACCTTTGGTCTAGAAAAATGTTGAGAGGAAAAAACCTCAGTCCCAAAGTAAGGGATGTGATTACCCTCAGAACCAAAGAAATAGTGACATTGAACATCAGCCTATAATGCTTGGGTGTATCATCTGACTCAGGAGCCTCCCCAGAAGGAAGGAGTTAGGATCTCTCTTGAAGTAGGTATAGACAAGGCCACACAATGAACTTTTGTGAATACTCGGATCATTGATCTGTAATATACCTGGCCTCTGACCTTTACTCCAACTGTACTGGTATGACTGCTTGTTCTCTACTCTCCCAAGTTCTAGTTGTTGCTCAGAAATTTGCTTTTTCCCAGTAGGTGAACACTGTAGTAACTTTTTTGAACTTGTTTCTTTTGAACTTGAAGTCTATGTCTTTTTTTCTTTTTTAACTTATTGATTTTGAGAGAGAGAGAGAGAGAGTGCCAGCAAGGGAGGGGCAGAGAGAGAGAGGGAGAGAGAATCCTAAGTAGGCTCTGTGCTATTAGCACAGAGGCAGGGTTCAGTCTCAGGAACCATGAGATCATAACCTGAGCTGAGATCAGGAGTTGGACACAACCGACTGACCTGCCCAAGTGCCCCAAACTTGCAGTCTATCTTTAACTGACTAATAATTTGTAAAATAATGATATTATGTACTGGAAGGTTTTAAAAAAAATTTTTTTTTAATGTTTATTTATTTTTGAGACAGAGAGAGACAGAGCATGAACGGGGGAGGGGCAGAGAGAGAGGGAGACACAGAATCAGAAACAGGCTCCAGGCTCTGAGCCATCAGCCCAGAGCCTGACGCGGGGCTCGAACTCATGGACCGCGAGATCGTGACCTGAGCTGAAGTCGGACGCTTAACCGACTGAGCCACCCAGGCGCCCCTGGAAGGTTTTTAAATGCCCCTTAAGTCTTTATAAAAAATATTAATTTTTAGCAGAGATTTTATGGCAATGCATTTCTTAGTACATACTGTAATGCTATGTTAGCTAAACCATTTAATCAGTGAACCATCCCATTTCTTTTTTATATCATATGATATAGAGCTCATTGTCATTTCCATTCATTACCTAAAACATTATAGTATACTGGAAATAGAATTGTGAACATCTAGGGAGCCATTCTGGGTCAGGAATTACAGTGACAATGAAGTTAGCATTGGCTATTAAAGTAGCAGATGTGGTCATTAAGTTGATTGAGTCCAATGTGTTTCTCTCTTGTTTTTCAGCCTTTGGATTCAGAGTAGGTTTTCCTGCTTGAGAATGAGGTAAAGGTGCATGAAATAGCACGTAAGTTTCTGTGGCGAGAGATTTACCCTAAAATACCAACTCCTGTCCAGGGGGTTGACAATCCCTGAAAGGAAAATTTCTCTGGTTTCTGGATGGAAAATGCACTTTGAAGCAAAAACTCCTCTTCCTGATTGAATTGTAGCCTATGACTTTTTTTCTAATGGGTTTTGCTACACTAAAACATTTATTTAAAGGTTTATGTGAATGGAATATGGGTATTATGGAAGACAGATATATTTACAATTTATAGAGACATCAGAATTCTTTTTAGGGCTCAAATTGGGCTAGAGGCAAGATCTTTGATTTCTAACTGAATCCATTTGACTCTAAATATGTAAGTCTTTTGTATTTGATTTGTATTAGAATACCTAAGAATTTTTCTAAATCATTTGATTAATTTCCATTCTCAAAGATAAATTCTTCATTCTATTGATAATGACTTTTTCTTGTTTGGTTACAAAACAAACAATTTGATTTTACTTCTTTTATATATTGAAGAATGATTTAATGAAAAAGAACACAGCAATAGTGATTTTCCACTAGAGGCAAAACTATTTGATAAAACATATCTACTAGTTTTTGAGTCACAAGAGTTTAAGGGAATATTCCTGAACTCGCCTTTTTTATTTTGCTTTGGAGATCATAATTTCTTGGAGTAAATTCTGCAACCGATCAAGGGATGAAATTTGAATGAGGAAAAGAGATGCACTGAAGATTATCTACAATGGGATGCTACTGTCATCTTCCTTTTTCCCCCAATGAATAAAAACAATTGATGACCCATTAATAGTTACTAATTAATTTTTTTCTAAGATTGTTATAGATATAGAAAGTTTCCTCCACAGTCCCCTCCTGGGATTTTGGGATTAGGATTTGGTAGGCAGTTAAGGAACATGGAATTTTAGGTCACCAATAATTTGCCTGCTAAAGGAAAAACGAATTTACCAGATAGCCTTGCACATGATAGGTACCCAATAGATGGCAACTAGACGAATGAATGAATGAGTCAAATACAATGTTAGTATATGTTAGTATATTTTTGATGCTTTATATTTTTTCTAGTTCAGCTAGAACAGATTTGGAAACTGTTACAGAAGTGATTTGTTGATACCTCCTTCTTTCCATTCTGAGTTTAAACACTAATTTCAATAAACCTCTTTAATAAAAATCTTCCATGAATGCATTGACCTAGGATAAAATGAAAACTTATTAACCTTCAAAGCAAAGCTCTCCAAAATTTGGCTTCACCCAATTTGTTCTGTTAAGTTCATCATTAATAATAGATTTACCCTGACTTTGTTATTTCCCTCACTATTTTTTTAAAACAAAATAAAGCAACAAAAAACAAACTGCTTCTCATTTCAATTCTGAAGTTTTTGTTTTTTGTTTTTGTTTTTTGTCTGTTTTTTTTTTGTTGTTGTTGTTATATACTAACATTCTTTTCCCCATCAAAATTCTAGTAACTATTAAACTAAGGATTTTAAAACTACTTTTGAGATGTGTCTCATCATCATAAAGCTTTTCCAAAGGTCAGAACACCATGAAGGTGCCGTGCCCCAGAGCAGAGCTTTTGCTGTCCCTCTGCAGACCACCTGGCTTCCCATTGCCAGTTGTTAGAGCATCTCCCTTCCATCCTTTGGCAAAGCCCATTGTCTTTGGCATCTCACGCCATCGGGCTATATGGTTCTCCTCCCTTTTTTATTGATGTCATTTACAGACTTCCTAATCATTTTTCACTCGTTGACATCTTTCACAACTGTGAGAGGGCTTTCACAACTGTTGTCCCTACATTCTGTCCTGTCAGAGAGGAAAGTGTCAGCGTACCTTTGGCAAACAGTCATTTAAAAATTCTAGCTTTCAGGGGCACCTGGGTGGCTCAGTTGGTTAAGCGTCTGACTTCAGCTCAGGCATGATCACACGGTTTGTGGGTTTGAGCCCCATGTTGGGCTCTGTGCTGACAGCTGGGAGCCTGGAGCCTTCTTCAGATTCTGTGTGTGTCTCTCTCTCTGCCCCTCCCCTACTTACACTCTGTCTGTCTCTCTCTCTCAAAAATAAATAACAAATATTAAAAAAACGTAAAATTTCTAGCCTTCGTTTTCTCCAGTTAATTTTGTGTTCACTCTATTGGGACCATCCATTCCCGTAGTTACACCATGAATTTTTCTGATAGATCGTAATTTCATACATTTTAGTCCGACCAAAATCTTTTGTCTATTAAGCTTCCCTTCACCCTTGCTACTACTATAGCTGCTCTTAGAACACTCCAGTCTCTGGATTTCCCCCATTTTCTCCCTTCATCTAGTTTCCTCCAGAGCACTTTACCTTTCTTACTCAGCCTCACTGCATGGAGAAAATAGCAGAACATATGACCTATTTTTCCACAAAGTACCTGATTGATTCCCTTATACCGCTATCCTTCCACCCTACCAGTAGCATTTAGTAACTCAGTCCAAAATCAGGGCTACAATCCTATTTCTTGAAACCTCTACGTGGGTGGCTGAAGGATAGTCGTAGTTCAAGACCTACATCCATGCAGTTTGGTCCTTCTCATTTTTATATACTTAGCACTGTGCATAATCTTATTCCATACCTTTGATTTGCTTTCTTTTTCAGACCCTTCCAGATTTGCCAAATAGAATCATCAATTATGTAGTCTTTTATGAGTGGCTTCTTTCACTTAGCACGATGTTTTCAGGGTTCATCCATGTTATAGCATGTATCAATACTTCATCCCTTTTTATTGCTGAGTAAGGAAGTGGAATGCTGGATAGGAAATGGTGGAGTTGCTGTGTTATCTGGTAACTCCATGTTTAACATTTTGAGGAAACAACCAAAGTGGCTGCACCATTTTATAATCCCACCAACAATGTATGAAGACCCTAATATCTCCCCATCTACACCACACTTGTTATTGTCTGTCTTTTTGGTTATTTGTTATTGTCTGTCTTCCTAATGGGTATGAAGTGTTATCTCATTGTGATTTTTTTTTTTGCATTTCCTGAGTGATTAATGATGTCAGACGTCATTTCATATACTGTATATAGTTTTTTGCCAGTTGGTTTATCTTGAAAAAAATGTCTATTCAGCTCTTTTGCCTATTTTATTTATTTATTTATTTAAGTTTATTTATTTATTTTGAGAGAGAGAGCAAGAGTGAGGGAGAGGCAGAGAGAGAGGGAGAGAGCAAGCGAATCCCAAGCAGGCTCCGCATTATCAGTGTAAAGCTCTATGTGGGTCTCAAACTCACAAACTGTGAGATCATGACCTGAGCCGAAATCAAGAGTCAGCCGTTTAACCTACTGAGCCACCCAGGTGCTCTCCTTTGCCTATTTTAAAATTGGATTATTTATTATTATTGATCATAGGAATTCTGTACATATTCTGGATATAAGTCCTTTGTCAGATATATGATTTGCAAATATGTTCTCTAGTTTACGAGTGGTCTTTTTGCTTTCTTGATGGTGTTTTTTGAAGTATGAAAGTTTTTAATTTTTAAAAACCCAGTTTATCCTTTTCTTTTGTTGCTTGTGTGTTGGATGTCATATCTGAAAAAAACTATTGATTAACTTAAAATTTACTCCTCTGTTTTCTTCTAAGAATTTTATGGTTTTAACATTTAGGTCTATGATATGTTGGGAGTTAATTTGTGTGTCTGGTGTGAGGTAGAGGTCCAAGTTTCTTCTTTTGCATGTGGATATCCAGTTATCCAAGCACCACTTATTGAAAATACTATTCTTTCCCCATTGAATTGTCTTGGCACCTTGTTGAAAATCAAATGATAACATAAAGGTTTATTTCTGGATTCTCAATTCTATTCCATTTATCAGTATGTTTGTTATGAGTTTCCTATTGCTGCTGTAACAAATTGCCACAAACTTAGTGTCTTAAAACAATACAGGTTTATACCCTTACATTTCTGGCGGTCAGAAATTTGAAATGGTCTCACTGGGCTAACCCAGCTTGTTTGCGGGGCTGTGCTTCTTCTGGAGGCTCTAAAGCCTTGCCTTTTCTAGCTTCTATAGACTGCATTTATTCTTTGACCCGTGGCTGCCTTCTACCTTCAAAGTCAGTAATCCTATTACTCTGACCTCTGCTTTTGTCATCAAATCTTCCTCTCTGACTTTTACTTTTCTGCTCTTCTCTTTCACATATAAGGACCCTTGTGATTACATTGGGCCCACCCAAATAACCCAGGATACTCTTCCCATTACAAGATCCTTAATGTAATCACATTTGCAAATTCTCCTTTGCTGTCTAAGGTAACATATTTCCAGCGATTAGCATATGGACATCTTCGAGGAAGCTATTATTCTGTTTGCCACATGTCCTTATGCCAGTCCCTGTCTTGATGACTGTAGCTTTGCAGTAAGTTTTGAAATCAGGAAGTATGATTTTGTTCTTTTTTCTCAAGGTTGTTTTGGCTATTTTGAATCTCCTACATTTCCAAGTGAATTTTAGGATCACCTTATTAATTTTTGAAAAAAAAAGCTAGCTGGTATTTTGATAAAGATTGTGTTGAATCTATAAATCATAACAATATAAAATCTATTGACCCATGAACATGGGATATCTTTCCATTAACTTAGATTTTATTTATTTTCTTTTAACAATATGTGTACTTTTCAGTGGATTAGACGTGTACTATTTTGTTAAACTTATTTCTAATGTTTTATCTTTTAAAAAAATTTTTATTTATTTATTTTTTAAATATAGTTTGTTGTCAAATTGGTTTCCATACAACACCCAGTGCTCATCCCAACAAGTGCCCTCCTCAATACCCATCACCCAGTTTCCCCTCTCCCCCACTCCACATCAACCCTCACTTTGTTCTCAGTATCCAAGAGTCTCTTATGGTTTGCCTCCCTCCCTCTCTGTAACTTTTTTTTTCCCCTTCTCCTCCCCCATGGTCTTCTGTTAAGTTTCTCAAGATCCACATATGAGTGAAAACATATGGTATCTGTCTTTGACTGACTTATTTCACTTAGCAAAATACCCTCCAGTTCCATCCATGTTGCTGCAAATGGCCAGATTTCATTCTTTCACATTGCCAAGTAATATTCCATTGTATATATAAACCACATCTTCTTTGTCCATTTGTCAGTTGATGGACATTTAGGCTCTTTCCATAATTTGGCTATTGTTGAAAGCACTGCTATAAACATTGGGGTACATGTGCCCCTATGCATCAACACTCCTGTATCCTTTGGGCAAATTCCTAGCAGTGCTATTGCTGGATCATAGGGTAGTTCTAATTTCAATTTTTTGAGGAACTTCCACACTGTTTTCCAGAGCAGCTGGACCAGTTTGCATTCCCACCAACAGTGTAAGAGGGTTCCCGTTTCTCCACATCCTCGCCTAATGCTTTACCTTTTGGAGGCTATGGTAAATGGAATTGTTTTCTTAATTTCATTTGGGGATTGTTCATTGCTAGTATATATAAGTGCAATTGATGCTTGCATATTGATCTTATATCCTGCAAGCTCACTGAGCTTGTTTATTAGTTGTGATAATTTTTATGTGGGTTTCATAGGACTGTTTTGTATATTAGACTATAAGATCATCTTATAAGTGAAATGGTTTTACTTTTTCCTTTCCAATCTGGATGCCTTTTTTTCCCTTACTTGACTTGGCTAGAATCTCCATTCCAATATTAAAAAAATTTTTTTTTAATGTTATTTATTTTGTTTGAGAGAGAGAGCATGAACAGGGGAGAAGCAAGAGAGGGGGAGAGAGAAAATCCAAGCAGGCTCCACATTGCATGCAGAGCCTGACGAGGGGCTTGAATTCACAAAACGTGAGATCATGATCTGAGCCAAAACCAAGAGTCAGATGCTTAACCGACTGAGCCACCCAGGCATCCCAGATTGCTTCTTTTTTATTGCTAGGTAGTATTTCATTGTTTTGTTTTCTAGTTTTTGGCTAAAATAGAACTGATATATCAGCTATATGTCACCAAGTTTTTTTGAGCGATGAATGTTTTTATTTGTCTTGGATAATTGTCTAGGTGTGAAACTGCTAGGTTAAAGGGTAGATGTGTTTTTAACTATATAAGAAACTGACAAAGAATTTTCTAAAGTAGTTGTTACCATTTTATACCTGCCACCAGCTAAAGATGAGGATTCAAATTCTTCAAAATACTTGTCAGCAGTTGGTACTGTCAGCTTTTCAGTGTCAGCCATTCTAGTGTGTCTGTAGTGGTATCTTCTTGCGTTTGTAATTTTTAAATTAAATAATTTAAATAATTAAATTAAGTTTTTGAGGTATAATTGAGATAAATGGCACATTTATTTTATTTTATTTTTTTTAAATCGTATATTTAGGGGCGCCTGGGTGGCTCAGTCGGTTAAGCGGCCGACTTCGGCTCAGGTCATGATCTCGCGGTCCGTGAGTTCGAGCCCCGTGTGGGGCTCTGTGCTGACAGCTCAGAGCCTGGAGCCTGTTTCAGATTCTGTGTCTCCCTCTCTCTGACCCTCCCCTGTTCATGCTCTGTCTCTCCCTGTCTCAAAAATAAATAAAACGTTAAAAAAAATTAAATCGCACATTTAAAGTGCACATAAGCATACGCTTGTGAAATCATTACCACAATCAAGATAATGAATGTACCCATTATTCTGATTCACTTTTATAATTCCTCTTTCTTACGTTCTTTCTACCCTCCATTCTCAGGAAACTACTGATTTGCTTTCTGTTATTGTAAATTAGTTTCATGTTCTTGAATTTTATTAATACTTTCATTTTTATTTATTTTTTTTAAATTGAAGTGTGGTTGACATAAGTATACACTCTACTTTTTCTGACTTCTTTCAGAATAACTATTTTGAGATTCACTTATGTTATTAAGCATATTAGTAGTTTATTCTTTTTATTGCTTAATGGTAGTCCACTGCATAGATATACTGCAGTTTGTTTTTGTTTATCTGCTTACCTGGTGATATATATTTGGCATTTTCAGTTTTTGGCTATAACAAACTAAAGCTGCTATGAACACTTATGTACAAGTCTTTGTCTGGAGATATGCTTCCATTTTTCTTGGGTAAATATCTAGATGCAGATTGCTGAGCCATATGGTAGGTATATGTTTAATGGTTTAAGAAACTGCCAAACTGTTTTCCCCAAGTGGCTTTACCACTTACATTTCCACCAGCAGTGCATGAGAGCTTCAGTTCTTCTACATCCTTGCTAATATTTGGTATACTCAGTCTTTAAAATTTCAGACATCCCAAAAACTGTATAGTGGTTAATTATTGTGGTTTTAATTTGTACTTCCTGTATATATATATATATATATATATATATATATATATATATATATATATATTTAATTTGTTTGTTTTACTGTTCATTTATTTTGAGAGAGAGAGAGAGAGAGAGAGAGCAAGAGAGAGAAAGAGTGAAAGCATGAGTAGGGGAGGGGCAGAGAAAGAGAGAGAATCCAACACAGGCTTGGGGCTGTCAGCACAGAGCCCCACGTGGGGCTCGATCTCCCGAACTGTGAAACCTTGACCTGAGCGGAAGAGTCAGATGCTTGACCTACTGAGCCAGACAGGTGTCCCTAATTTGTATTTCCTAATGACTAATGAAGTTAAGTGTCTTTCCATGTGCACTTTGCTATTCATATATCTTTTTTTTATTGTACATTTGTATGTTTTTAATTTTCCAAATTTTCTTCAGTGAACATTGAAAATATATTATGCTTTTAATCAGAAAATTTAATTTTTTGTATTTAATTTTTTTAAATTTACATCCAAATTAGTTAGCATATAGCGCAACAATGATTTCAGGAGTAGATTCCTTAATGCCCCTTACCCATTTAGCCCATCCCCCCTCCCACACCCCCTCCAGTAACCCTCTGTTTGTTCTCCATATTTATGAGTCTCTTATGCTTTGTCCCCCTCCCTGTTTTTATATTATTTTTGTTTCTCTTCCTTTATGTTCATCTGTTTTGTCTCTTAAAGTCCTCATATGAGTGAAGTCACATGATATTTGTCTTTCTCTGACTAATTTCACTTAGCATAATACCCTCCAGTTCCATCCATGTAATTGCAAATGGCAAGATTTCATTCTTTTTGATTGCCAAGTAATACTCCATTGTCCGTATATTTTTTTTTGTTGAAATGCCTGTTCAAATATTTTGACCATTTGAAACACTGTTTTTTTTATTATTGAGTTTTGAGAATTCTTTATGTAATCTGCATACAAGTCCTTTATGAGATATATGATTTGTATTTGCAGCCTGATGCTTGCCTTTTCATTCCCATAACAATTTCTTTTCAAAGAGAAGGAATTCTTAATTTTGAGAAAGTGTAATTTGCCAAGTTTTCTTCTATGGATCATGATTTCAGAATCACTAAGAAATTGTTGCCTAACAAGGTTTCTGTTATGTTTCCTTCTGTAAGTTTTTTAGTTTAGGTTTTGCATTTAGGTTTATGACTTATTTTGAGTTCAGATTTTAAAGATGCAAGGTATGGGTTGAGATTCTTTTGTTATTTTTGCATTTGGGTGTTCAGTTGTTTCAGAAACATTGATAAAAAGATCATTTTTTCTCCAGTGAATTGCCTTTGCATCTTTGTTAAAAATCAATTGACTACAGATAAATGTAGGTAAAGTTATGAACTTTATTCTATTTAATTAGTTTATTTGGTTATCTTTCTAACCATATTTTACCATCTACAGTAGCATAGTAATAAATTTTGAAATCAAGTAGTCTAAATCATCTAACTTAAAAAATTTTGTTTTTCAAGATTATTTTGACTACTTTAAGTCCAGTGCACTTCAACAGGAATTTTAGAATCAGTTTGTCAGTTTCTACAATAAAAACCTGTGGGGATTGGTTGTGTTGATTTTATGATGTTACCGCTAGTTTTTTTAAATATATTTTTTATATTTTCACCTCTGACTGGTTTTAACTGGTTCCCTTTTGTAAAACTTTTTTTGTGTGTGTGTGATTACTAATTCAATTCTGTTTCCCTCCTTTCCCTATTTTCTTGGACACTGGGTTCCATCTTAATCTCTTTGATCTTTTTTTTTTAGCTGAGCTCCCATCTAATCCTTCATTTTATCCTTTTGCCATTACTCATTATAAAGAACAAACAATGTAGTTCTGTATGAATTTCCCAAAGGGTGACATTCTGAGTATAGGAATCTCGGATAGGCCTATAATTTAGAGGTGTCTTTTTTTTTTATTGTAGTTCTTGGGTTCTCAAAAGGTCTCTGGGATGTAGTTATTTATACTTCAGGGTGCATTGCCTTGAAAACCATCTTGGGAGAAAGCAGGGTATAAATAATAAATAAATAAAATATCCTTCCAGTTACCAGTCTTTGATATGCCAGGTGTGGTTTAAGGAACTTCTGGTAAATCCTGGATATGGGGCATTAAGGCAGATCTGTTATCTATTATTAGGGCCTGGATATAGGAAGCTCAGTTTTGGATGGTTTCTTCCCCCTGGGTATCTTGAACTGGGTGTTAAAAGAGTGGAACATATGTTTTAGATGTAGAAATTCATGAATAAAATGGCCTTTGGGTAAGCCTAGGTATTTTAAACATCTGGTCCTCAAATGCAGAAATCACCTTTCTGTTCCTCTTGATGTAAGAACCATCACGTAGGTAGGGGAAATTTCTGGGCCACAGCGATAGCCTTCTAACTGATCTCATCATCTTCATTCTGTCCTCATATTATCATATTTTAATATTTTTGTTTTCCTGAAACACAGACTTTCTATGTTTTCTTTCTGATTTTAAAAGGTTAGTCTTTAATGGTCTTATATTTTCTTTGGAATAATGTTCAATTTCCATCACTTGGCACTAAAAAGCTTTTACTGCTCGTTTCCTTTTACCCTCTGCATCTCCTTTGGTTCTCTATTATGAGCAAAATGTGGAAGCCCACGTACGTTCTCTGTATCTTTGCTGCTTCTACTTCCCTATCTAAAATATCTTTTTATGTATCTGAAATTATATATATGTCTTTTAATGCTCAGCTCCAAAGTCACCCTATGTTAACCCTGGCCCCAAGTTCCTTCCAAATCACAACTGCCACCTCTTCTAGCTGTTTTGGAGTTATAACAGCTAGCATTTACTATACACTTACTAAAAGGTAGGTACAGAATAAATGATATAGAAATTAAAAAAAACAATCAAGCAGATAATGAAACCAGATGCCGGTTCTTTGAAAAAATTAATAAAATTGATAAACCTCTAGCCTGATTTGTCAAAAAGAAAAGAGAAAGGATGCACATAAAATCACAAATGAGTGAGGAGAAATAACAACCGATACCCCAGAGATACAAACAATTATAAGAGAATATTATGATAAACTATATGTCAATAAATTGGACAACCTGGAAGAAATGGATAAATTCCTAGAAATCTATAAACTATCAAAACTGAAATAGGAATAGAAAACTATGAATAAACTGACCACCAGCAAAGAAATTGAATCAGTAGTCAAAAAACTCCCAACAAACAAAAGTCCAAGACCAGATGGTTTCACAGAAGAATTATACCAAACATTCAAAGAAGAATTAATACCTATTCTTCTCAAAATGTTCCAAAAAATAGAAAAGGAAGGAAAACTTTCAAATTCATTCTAAGAGGCCAGCATTACCCTGATACGAAAATCAGATAAAGACAACATTAAAAAAGAGTATAGGACAATATCCCTGATGAACATAGAAGCAAAAATTCTCCATACAACACTAGCAAACAGAATCCAACAATGCATTAGGAAAATCATTCACCACAATCAAGTGGGATTTATTCCTGGGTAGGTGCTATTATTATACTACTTTATTGTTACTAGACAGTGGGTGAACGGTAGGATTCAACTGTAGCATTTCCCCTTCCAACACTGATACCTCTATCATCTGCGACTCAAACACCTGGTGTGGCTTTGATTAAGGCACTTACACCTAACTGTGTTGCATTTTCCTTCAAAATATATTTGCTTTGAGAGTAAAAATTTTCATTTTCCAATTGGCTCACGGTGCCTTGCTGAATGCCCTTCATCACAACTACTTAATAATTAAAAAACATATTTGACAAAATTCTTTCTGGTTATGTCAGGCATCCATTCAAATGAGCCTTAAAAAAAAGGAGAGAACTCTATTACAATGAAACAAATCTCAAGAAATTGAAGGGCATGAAATGAGAAAGGGGAGAGACATCAGAAAGTAAGGCGACCATGCTTTGACTCTCTCAAGGGTGACATAGTTTCTTGTGTCTTCTTTTTGAACACTTTCTCTTTTTTTCCTTTCCATGCTCTCTCTTCATTTATGACAGGAAATGGTTTCTACATTTATGAAGTGACACCTTCTCTGTGCTCACTGCCAACAATCGACTGACTGGAATTTCATGTTTCCCATTTTGATTCATGAAAGAGGAAATCTGAACAGGACAGGTTCTCACCCTCAGACTACCCAGCTACAGGCAGAGGACAAAGAGAGACACTATCAAATGAACTCATAGTTGTAGAGACAGTTCTCAGGAAAGAAGAGGGCCTGGTTCAAGAAGCAGATATCTCTAAAATAGTATTTACCTGAGATAAACCAATGGTCATGTCTTGATAAATTAGTGTTTTATTTGCTATGTCTGCTATGTGTTATCCTGGTAAGAGTGATTTGTTTTGTTGCTTCTTAAATGAAACTGTGGATGACAAAAGACCATGAGTTTGAGCATTTCCTTTCCAGAGCCCAGCTCCTTAACTCTCATTGCACAAAACAAGAACAGAGGCAATAGATGTCTTTGTTTTGAGAGAAAAACTGTCCATATTTCCAAGTGTTTGAAAATACTTAATACTTGGTGGCTGATATTTTTTAAAAAGTTTAATTACACAGTGTAATTCATACTCTAGGTGTTAGTAATTGACTGGATACCATGCAATACCATATTGGTTTTTAGTAAGTCTCTAATTTTCCATGGAGCATCTAACTCCTTGGAGAAACACACTTGGATACTGATGACATAAATCCTTCTCAATGTATCTGTCAAGGTTTCGTCAAAAGCTATGTACAATTTTACTATCTCTGACAAGCAGTGAAAAGAAGTTGTTTTTCTCACTACATAACTCCTTGGTAAGTTGGTCGGTCCTCATATAGAGGATTTACCCCTCCAACTCGAGTGAAGCGTCAGATATTTCCCAACATTTCAGCAGGAACGGCAGCCAGATCTATCACTGCATAGTAAGCCATGCCAAGGGGAAGGATGTCCAGGAGTGGACCACAAATTGCCTCCCAGGACTTTGTATCATTGTTTATTAATCAAGTGCTGACAGTATGTTTGCCTTTCTGTTAAGTGAGGAGAAGAAACAGACTCAACTTTCTGAGTTCATGGTCTGAGTCAGTCAGACGGTGTAGGGCTGGTTGAAATACTCTGATGCCTACATCTCAGGTATGAGCTGCTTTACTTTCGTTGTACAATTTCTTCTCACGCAATGGGAGAAATTATGATTTAAGAGAAGTGGAAAGTATGGCGTTCAGAAAATTTTTGAGATGAAAAGTAGTTGCCTAGCGAAAAAAAAAAAATAAAGCTTTGTTCCTCTTGTCATCTAAATCCTCTCTTCTCACCCTCAATGCAGTAAACTAGAGTAATTTGGTTTGTTCTATGTGTAGAAGAGAATAACACTCAGAAACGACCCAGATTCATTTTATTTCCATGGAGATTTGTGGATCTTCAGCATTAGTGCAGATTCTTGCCTATTCAATAGGAGGTGAGATTGGGTAAGAGCCAAACTGAGTCTTCATAATATAACCATGCCTTGCAAATGCCAATTATTCTAACTGGATTACCTCTCCTGTTAACAAGTCCCTTTGCTTTTTTAGACAGCCGTGTAGGGAATTCTCCACAAGTTCTTCCAATCTCATATGACTCAGATGTTGTCCATATAAGGATAAAAATGTGAACAAATCTTGAAAAATTTGAAATAAGTTTAGATTGCTACATTCCCCTGGGGCAAGATAGCTTAAGAATGTGTCACCTTCAAGTCTGTGGTAAGTGATTGATGAATTCAATAAAAGGATTTGATTTTTGATAGGAACTGTTTCTTGGAACAAGTATCAGTGAATCATAGATGAGAACTAATTGCACCTACATGTTACTCTGACTCTGGGAGGATGAATATGTATTTGTTTATTATATTGAATGAGGAAAAAGGAAAGTAGAATTATGGTACAGGAAATAGGAGTCAAAGGGGAACAAAATTGTTTATTGGCAGGTATAGTGGGATAAGGAGTTACAGCTAAAAACACAAAGCATGAATTTTGAGTTTCTGGAATAAAAAAAAAAAAGTACTTATGGCCATCAGGTAGCAAGTATTGCATAACTTCCAAATTCTCTTTATGGCAAAACATTCTTTCTTATATCTTGATGCAGCAATTAAAGATATAATTTCTTTCATAAACCAACTGTGCACCTTATTACAGTAAGGCAAATGTTTCACAAGTGATTTCAGTTGTGATTGATTTTCTTCTCTGGAAACAAAATTTCAGCTGAAATTTTTTGTTTTTCACTCAGTGGTCATGTATTTCTTGGGCTTCAATTATGTGCTGTGCCTGAGCTTGGAACTAGAGTATATGTTCATTTTATTGCTGTGTTGTCCACACTCATCATCTCAATAAACAAAGACACGATTGCACTCCTGATAGAGTGCAGACTTAATTCATGGATTTTAAAGAACCGTCTTTAATGTAGCTCTCATACAAGATCAACTTATTTCAAGTCATTTTCTTGATCCTTTCTGCGATAAAAATATTCTGGCCAGTGGAGCTGTTGTGGGATTTGAGCTTGTTGCAAGTTGACTAGTATGGATGTCAATCCAAAGGCCACTCAGGGTAGCAGAGTAGCCCATGGGATTTGGAACACTTTGGATTCTTCCTCCAAAAGCATCTATAATGAACAGAGTTATTTTGAAAGCATTCCCTGCAGTTCGTGCCTTAATTCAATCATCTGGGAATAGGAAAGCAGATCCCTCTCAATACACCACTAACTTGGATTTCTATGGTATTATGCACAATCTTCTCATTTATTTTTACAGCGATAGAGTGGTTTCTGAGCCAAGTTCTGCAGGCGTTGGGGGAGAAGGAAAAAGTTTTGGATGGTTCCACACTCTTGAAGTGACAATTGACAATTTTAACCTTTTTGTTCTTCTTCAGAAATGAAAACAAACACAGTAAACTACATACCTTACAGCAGAAGGATACAGTTCTTGGCTTTTTGGGCTCATTCAGGTAAAAATCAACTCCTTTGATTCAAGAATGTTTTGTTTGTACTGCTGCCCTTTAAATACTGTTGTCTGTATTCTGTGAACCGCTTCTCCAGCTTTCTACTAATTTGCTTTATTACTTTGAGCCAGAAAATTAGAAAAGAGGAACTAAACTATATGACAGAAATAGATTGTAAGATTTAGCAACATTAATCACGAAAAATGGTACCTATCAAGCCCCTCTCCATTTGTCTGGTGCTGTGATAGGAGTGACTGCTGCTTATTAACACCCTCCTTTTTTAGAGGAGATAATTTATTAGAAAGGCATTTGGGTTTCTGAGGCTTTTGCTAGTTCACAGCTACACGTACAAATAAATTGTTATATTGAAATGAGATCAGTAAACACATACTGATTTTTAAGAAGATTCCTGTTACATATGTACGTAAACAAGGAACTTCAGTGACCCAGCACTGTTTCTTTTTATTCACTCACAATCTTTTTCCCAACACCATTTCTCTCTTTTTGTTTTAAACTGTTAAGTACGACCTTCACTATTTATTGTGGAGTGGGGATGAGATATATTGCCTTTTAAACCAAGGGTGCATTTTAGACCAAGCAAAAATACTCATTGACTATGTGTTTACTATAGGGAGTGAGAATAATGCTCAGAAACAATTCTCCAAGAAGCCTAAAGAAAAATGCCTAAACTACACACAAAAAAAATTCATCATGAGAAATTCCTTTCCTTATACATAATGTAATCCCACTAAATTGCTTTCATTGGGACTATGCTTTAATGACTTAACAGTATTAATTCCAACAAGTTATTTCCAATAGAGAAAGCGTCACAGATACTTCTCTAGTATCTAGCTAAATTAGAGCCACACAAATGTGTTTTGCAGTATCTGAGAGCAATGCAACATGTAGAAAGGGTTTATGATTCTGTAACAGAATTGAAAAACAGCAAGAGTAAGGGTAAGATTTATTTCCTGGGAATAATTAACTATGGAGGAAGTTTTACTGCTCCAGGACTCTATTCTCTTTTTTGTTTTGTTTTGTTTTGTTTTTAGGACAATATTTGGGAATTCTGACATGGTAGGGAACTTAGATGTTGGTATATAGAGAAAAGGGGCATTTATCCTATGTTGGTCTGTAATACTGCAGTGCAGCTCTTGAAATGAAAACTGAAATTGCTTAAGTTCATTTAGGGGCAAAGAAAAATAATTTCAATTATAGTTCTGACTTTTCTATATAAGAATTCATAAAAGTGAAAGATGGATGTAATTAAATTTAGTTCTAGAATAAGATAATGTTTGGCACACAAATCCCAGAGCATTAGGTCTCAGGTAGACTCAAAATTGGTTAACAGTAGACGTTCAAAGTAATGATGATAAAAGCAAGCTAAATCAAATTTTATTCTCTTAAAACGATTAACTGAGCCTCATCTGAGGCAGTCCTCCTATAAGCTCTTGATATAATAAGGTTAGACATAGGGGATTATGTTCCAGATGTCTAAACATACTCATCATTATTAAAGAATAATGGCTACTATGGAATCATAGTCCACCTCTGCCATTATATTTTAGAACCCAGGACAGTTTTTACTGAACCAAAGTTCTGTGGCCACATTCTCCTGCCTCACCTCACAAAGTGATTATATTGTTCAGGAAACTGGATACAAAATTGAGTGAGTGAGGTTGTGACTCTAAAACAAAGGAGATGAGGTTGATGGGGGGTGGGAGGGAGGGGAAAGTGGGTGATGAGTATTGAGGAGGGCACCTGTTGGGATGAGCACTGGGTATTGTATGGAAACCAATTTGACAATAAATTTCATATTTAAAAAAATTAAAAAATAAAACAAAGGAGCTGAGAGAACATATGGACTTTCTCCCTCTTTCCAAAAATTATTAGAACTGCTTTCTTCTGGAGATAGACCACATGTATCACTATGAACATAATTCATACCTTCCATTTCCAATGGGTGCATTTGTCAACTTCACTTTGGGTTAAGAGGTATAAAACCCTGTTACACTTGAAATGGCTCTTCTAAATATTCCCCGCACGAAATATAGCAAAACAAACAAACAAACAAAAAAACCCCAAAAACCTGTGTTGCTTGGAATCTACAACTGTCAATCCCAGCAAGAGAGAGTGGTTATAATAATTTTGGTTAAGTAAGTTGTGCTCGTGTTTGTGTTAAAAAAAAAAAAAAGACCTAGAGAACATAGAGCTATTAGGTTTCTATTTTCTCTAAGATCTCTCTTTCTTGACCCTTTCTACATCAGTATCTTTTCTTGAAATGGGTAATAGTCAAATTTTGAAAAGTATAGGTCATGCTCCCAGGAGAGGCACTCTGTTCCCTTTATTAACGTGGGCTTCCTCCAATAAGGGTGCCCTGATTGCTTGCCATGTTGAATTTGGTTTATGAAATGGTTTTAGCATGCTGAACAATAAAATGAAATGGAAACCCAGAACTTCATAAAAATGGTACCCAAAGAGACTCTCAGACAAAAACATCAAAGGATGAATTAGCAAATGAATTTTAATCCAGGGTGCAGAAACACAATAGTTCTGTTCTCCCATAAGGGGAAGAACCCTTATCTCATGTTCAGTCATTCTTGGTTTGGCAGACCACAGAAAAGCTGGAGTTACTCTAGGCTCAAAATCTGGATTTGGTGCTAATTTATGATGTGAGTAGTTTTAGGCTTGGGCTCATAACAGAGAAGACCTAAATCGACACTTCCTTTTTCCTTTTCCAAATTTTTAGCACAGGCTTGGATTTGATATGGAAATTGGTCTTTGGAGGTGAGAAAAAAGAAATATTTATTTGTCTGGAAATTCTCTTAGTCATAGTCTCTCTATGAAAAGAAGAGAGACTATTTGACAACAAGTTCAAGTCCCATTAACACTCTATGGAACAACAGTTGCAAGCTGACAGCTTTATGGGTGTGTTATTTGAACACGCCTCAGTCTACGTATTAAATGTATGTTTATAACTTCTTTTTGTTGCTGGAAAATGAGAAATTGACAGGTTTCTATGACTCCAAAAACCAAGAGTTGAGACATAGTCAAGCTTACAATGTTGAAATGTCACTTCAACAATCATGATGACAGTGATAATTAGTGTTATGTTTTATTGTTTCAAAGTCCTTCTGAATAAATTGCATATCCAGACAATGGAATATTATTTAGAGCTAAAAAGAAATGAGATCAAGCCATGACAAAACATGGAGGAAACTTAAATGCATATTACTAGGTGAAAGAAGCCAATCTGAAAAGGCTACACATGGTATGACTCTCACTATGTGACATTCTGGAAAAAGACAAAACTATGAAGACAGTAAAAGATTAGTGCTTGACTTGGGTTAGGGGATAGAGAGGGATAATAGGTGGCACACAGAGGACTTCTAGGACACTGACACTATTCTCTAAAATACTACAATGATGGATACACATCAGTATACATTTGCCAAAACCCATAGAACATACAACATAAGAGTGAAACCTGATTTAAACTATGGACTTTAGGTGATAATGATGTGTCAGTGTAGGTTCGTTGATTGTAACAGATGTACCACTGTAGTACGGGTTGTCAATAGTGGTGGAGACAGGGAGAATATAGAAACTTTCTGCTCAGTTTTGCTGTGAACCTAAAACTACTCTAAAATATAAAATTCATTGATTTCCAAAAAAGTACTTGTTGGGGCGCCTGGGTGGCGCAGTCGGTTAAGCGTCCGACGTCAGCCAGGTCACGATCTCGCGGTCCGTGAGTTCGAGCCCCGCGTCAGGCTCTGGGCTGATGGCTCAGAGCCTGGAGCCTGTTTCTGATTCTGTGTCTCCCTCTCTCTCTGCCCCTCCCCCGTTCATGCTCTGTCTCTCTCTGTCCCAAAAATAAATAAACGTTGAAAAAAAAAAAATTAAAAAAAAAAAAAAGTACTTGTTTATTAATGTTAACAGTAATCCTGTACTGTGGTTAAAGCATTATTTTTATTTTCAACAAATACTGATTGAATGCCTACCCATTCTTCTAGGCACTGGGATTAGGGTAGCAAACAGCCATTAACCCACAGAACTTTCACAACTTTGTTGATTTGACCACTGCCTCGTTTAATTTAAAATTTAAGTCCAGTTATTTAAACCCCATACCCTTTAGTCTTATCCCACTACATTCCACAAGCTCCCACTGAGCCTCAGTGGGCAGAACAAAATGTGAGGAGTATGACAAGACAAAATTTGAGGTAAGTGGTCAAGCAAAACATCCCCAATTAGAAAGCATAGAGAAAAAGGACACCGAGGTGTGAAATACTATACCTAGACAAGGAGGAATCACTGTAAACTCTGTAGATACCTAAAAAAAATAGTGTTTTTAAATACGAAATATTGAAAAGTGAAAAAATGTGTTTTAGGATATCATGGTGTCTTAACAATGTTTTGTAGATGAATTGCTTTTACAACTACAGAAAAGAGTGATTTTCAGAAGAATTTCTAGTATTTCCATGGTAGATTTGACCAATATGTGGTCGTTTATAGCTTGGCTGTACAATGGATCTTTTTTCTTTTGAAAATATGTATTTTTAATAGACTATCTGGAAGAAGTTTAAAGGGAATGTGTTGATACTTAACTCCATTATAACAAACATTAGATGTGTTTAAAGTTCTTTCGTCAAAATCAGGCTAGATCTCACCAAGGTTATTTTCAAGTTCAGAAATTCATTTCATCGACATCATTCCTTTGTCATCAGGGCTGCTCCTGCTTTGGCTAAATTAAATATTTTTTAAAACCACAATTTAATTATTTTTGAATCATCTATTAAAAAACCCACCTTAAAATTGGAATTAAGTCCAGATTAATTATAATAAAAAGAACCCTTGGCATTTCTTTAGGGTCCTGCCCTAGGGTTTTCCAGTTTTATCACATTATAAAATAAACTCAATTTCTATGCTTATGATTAAGGAACATTGACTTTTCATGTTAGGTGTTAGAATGAGCACGGGCCTTGGAATCAGAACTACCTTAGTTTGAATCTTGACTCCTCATTGCCTTGAGCAAATTGCTCAGTTTCTCTATAAAGTCTGTAATTTCTCTATAAAATTGAATTAGTGGTAACTGCTATCTCAGAGGATTGTCTGAGCACATCTACTTAAGGCACATTCCTTGGAAGAGAACATTTATCAGGACACAGTTTCTTACTTATTACCACACAGAACCAAGGTTAGAGTTATGTTATTTTAATTCCTTTTGACAATACAGAGATGGTTTTGGTTGTGTATTTTGACTTTCTTAGATTCTCACTGTAATAGTATTTTTATAGTCTCTTTGTGCAAGACTTGCTTAGAGATCTCTGACTTCCTCTCAAAGATCTCAGAGCACTGCTTGATTCATTGATTCAGCTCTGAGCTTGGCTGAATTTGCACATCGCTCTCTTAGAGACAATGGTTCTCTAGAAGGACTTTTAAGCACAGGGGCAGAGAGAGGAGGGAGGAAAGAATTGAGAAAGTTTAATCAGGAGCCCCTTTACCAGATTACTTTCTCTCTTTCTCCTGATGTTAGTTATTATTGTTCCATGTTTTCAACTTCATTCCAAGGGTTATTTACTGCCCATGGCTTGCAGCTGAATAGCAGAACAAGTACTGTTGGATTTATACTTACTGTTCTTTTATATAATCCTTAATCTTCCCTTCTCTATAATATGCCACACTGCATTTGTCCTTCCCAGCCATCAAACAGGTGTCTATTAAACAGTGTTTGGAGATAAACATCCTGGTTTTTCATATTCATCAGACTGTACCATGGACATATTTCACATGCTTAGTAGGTTTTTTTCCAGGCAGTGGTTTCATTCTTGGTGAGGCACCATCAGGCGTTCATTCACACATTCTTATATCAGGTAACAAAGAGGAAGAAACATTCTAGAGACTGATTTCAGATTCTTATTGGAGGTGTGAGCTACCACACAGCAGAGGACCAAAAAATATTTTTCAAAACATCAACAGGCATTTGTTTTTGTGATTGACATTCATTTTTCTCTTTAAATCAAAGCAAACATTTTTAGAAGTTTAAAAAAATGGTAGTAGGGTACCACAACAAAAATGTGTAATGTAATAATCACTCATTTCCCATCGGCACGAATGGACTACTGTTGACATTTTGCTGCATTTGCTTCCCATTTTATGTTTTAATGAAAAATCACTTTACCATTTTTATAAAATTGATATATACTCACATGATGACTTCAGACAATACAGAAAAAGTAAAATTAAAAAGATTGAAAAAATTCAATCACTCCCACCACCCATATACAAACAACATTAACATTGAGTAAATATCATTACAGACATCTTTTTTATTCACATAAATATAGAGAAGAAAGATGGGGAGATATACTTTTATAAAAATGAGATAATGTTATTGACACTATTTCTGTTAAAAATTATATGTAATTTGAACTGAATTAATATCAAACTGAATTGAAATTAGAGGAATCATAAAACTTCACATATATGGATATATGTACAGTACATATATCCATACATATACGTATCTATCATTTATCTACCTATCATCTCTTCATTAGAAAAAATATTTTTCCTAAAGTATCCTAAGAAAAAAAATAGATAATGGAAAAATATGCAGTTGGGGACATTGTGTTTTAAAATTTTTATAAGTACTTGGTTAAATTTTAGATAGTAGCAATTGACTCCCTGCAGTAAAAGAGCTAGATGTTGACTGATAGTGCAGGTTTGATCCGTTTTTCTTCACAGCACAAACACTTCATACCAATTTGTTTCAGTAACCATACTTCTCACAGAATTTTATTTATTTTTTTAATTTGTTTTAATGCTTGTTTATTATTGAGAGAGAGAGAGACAGAGCATGAGCAGGGGAGGGGCAGAGAGAGAGGAAGACACAGAACCCGAAGCAGGATCCAGGCTCCGAGCTGTCAGTGCAGAGCCCCATGTGGGGCTCAAACTCATGAACCATGAGATCGTGACCTGAGCTGAAGTCGGATGCTTAACCTACTGGGTCACCCAGGCTCCCCCTCACAGTATTTTTAAAAATTAATTCTATATTTTAAACTACTACCAGGGCTTTGTTATTTCTGAGTCCTTTGAGTTTTCTTTTGAGGAGATCTATTCATCAAGTAGTTTTTTGAAAGGCTCATGGCTTGTATATTAGTCAAATTCTTTCATATTTGAGAATGATTGTCCATTTATTGCATTTGTACTTGAATTTAAACTAAGCATAGTATGCTTGGGTCATACTTCCTTTCCCTCAGAATTTTGTAGATATTGATCTGTTGTCCCTTAGCATAGAATAGTATTGTACAAAATCTTGAAACCAACCTGATTTTTCCTCTTGTCAATGACTTGTTTTAAAGACTGGATACTTTCAGAATTCCTTCCTTCTTCCTTCTTCCTTCTTAAAGTATAAAACCTTGGCTAGTATATATATCAGTGTTATAATTTCTGGAACATATTGCATTTACTTTTCCCATGGCAAGTTCAATTTTTTTTCACTCTAGAAAAATTTTCTTTTATTATATCATTGAATACAAATTTGATTCCATTTACTGGACTTAATACATTGTGGATAACAATTACTCTTAATTGTATCATCTTTCATTTTCTCTTTCATTATATTTTTTCTAAATGCCGTTGTCTCTTTTTTCATGTGTATCTTCTGTAATTACTTCAAGCTTTTCCTCTGTGACAATAATTGCTTTCCAGTGGTGCCTACAGAAGTGATTGCTCTTTGAAATCTACTCATTCTAAGATTATTTTATTTTTATCCTTATTATTTATGATGCAATTTCCCTTTCTATGTCATATGTCATTCTAATGGTTTATCGCTTCTCTTTAAGCTTTTATTATATTGAATATATGTTCTTATTAAATTATAAGAAATTTTCTTTTGTTCTTCAATTACTCACATCCTTGGTCTTTTTATGCAAGCTTCCTTCTTTCCTCTTTTTTCTTTCCTTCCTCCCTCCCTCCCTCCTTCCTTCCCTCCCTCTCTCTCTTCCTTCCTTCCTTCCTTCCTTCCTTCCTTCCTTCCTTCCCCTCTCTCTCTTTTTCTCTCTTGTAGTTTCTTTGTTGTTTCTTAGGATTTTGTTCCTGCTTGAGTGGCTTTGTCTAGATAATCAATTTGCTGTTATATAGAGTTGGTGATTTCTTGACTCTATTCCAACAATAGCCTTTGTTCTCCAAACTATAGGCTATTAGAAGAAGAGAGGGAAAGCAAAAGAGGAAAGGAAGAAAGGAGAAGGAATATTTAGTCTTTGTTACAACACCTGGGCTCTGAACTCTTTGCTAAAATATTCTGAACTTCCAGATTAGTCCTCACCTGGAAGTAGTAGCAGAACTCTTATGTGTGTAAGACAAAGTCAAAACCATTTTCTAACCTTCTGCACAGTCCACTACATCTCAGGAAAAGGAACAAGAAAAGGATGTATATTTAATGTCCATCTATGTATATTTGGGACATTAGTAAAAATACATACCACTTTATCTTTCAATAGTGTGAATTATAGTAGCCATGTCTGTGTTCATTTCCTGAATGCTGCAACAGCATTTCCTGTTTCTTTACTTGGTGGTTGGATATTGAAGATACTATATTAGGCTGTGCTTTCATGGTAGATTGCCACAGATTCTTTCATCTCTGTAGACACAACTCTTTTCAATATGGCCTTGCAATTCCTCCTGTCAAGAAGTTGGCATTTATTTTCTTACCCCCCTGAATCTGGGCCTTGCCATGTGCTTGCTTTGGTCAATGGGATGCTAGCAAATATGGTGTAAGCAGAGGCGTGAAAAGCATTGAGCGATGATATCTGTTCTTTCTAGTTGTTCTTTGTACTCTATAGTCACTATATGGAGAAGTTAAGGCTGATCTGCAGAGGATGAACAACATGTGCTCCAGTTGCCACGATATCCTGGATGACTGCCAAAAGTCAGACATTCTCGATCGCACGGCCATCAACAGACCCACCAGCTAAGCACAAACTCATAAAAGAACCCAAGAGAGATCAGCCAAATGGACCCAGTTTCAAAGAATGACACATACCCACAGAATCTTGAGCTAAACAAATGTTTGTTATTTAGCTTTTGGTTTTGCTTTCCAGTTTTATTGAGAAATAATTGATATATAGCAACAGGTAAGTTTAAGGTATACACCACGATGATTTGATTTACATGTACAAACCATATAAAACCTTGGGTTGCGAGTAACTTGTTCTGTGAGTCTTCCACAAGATGAGCAAACATTTCTAATAACTTTTAATTTGATAAATGAGTGATGTCTTGCAATACAAGTAGTCCATGATGTCGAATGTCATATGATCACAAATGAGGCAATGGTTCTTGAAATTTGTTTTGATGTACAAGTGCTTTGGACTATGAGCATGTTTCTGGAACAAATTATGCTTGAAAACCAAGGTTTTACTGTGAAAGGATTACCACAGTAGGTCCAGCTAAATCTATTTCCTCATATAAATACAACAAAAAGAAAAGAAAGAAAAAAGAAAACATTTTCTCCTTGTGATGAGAGTTCATAGGATTGACTTTCTTAGCAACTTTCCTGTATATCATACAGCAGTGTTAGCTAGTCATCATGTTGTACATTATATCCCAGTATGTAATTATCTTATAACTGGAAGTTTGTACCTTTTGACCACCTCCCTCCAATTCCTCCTTTTCCCACCTTCCACCTTTGGTAAATACAATCTGATCTCTTTCTATGAGTGTGTGTGTGTGTGTGTGTGTGTGTGTGTGTGTGTGTTTTAAGATTCTATACATAAGTGAGATCACACAGTGTTTATCTTTGTCTGATGTATTTTATTTAGCATAATACCTTCAAGGTACATCCATGTTGTCACATAGTAGGATATCCTCATTTTTTAAATGGTTTAATAATGTTCTATAGTATATATAACACAGATTTTTCCCCTATTCATCCATCAGTGGATCCTTAGGTTATTTCCATGTCTTGGCTATTGTAAATAATGCTGTGAACAAGAGGGTACAGGTAACTTTTAGAGTTAGTGTTTTCATTTCCTTTGTATATATTCCCAGAAGAAGAATTGCTGGATTATATGGCAGCATTATTTTAAACTTTTTGAGGATCTCCCATACTGTTTTAGGTAGGGGCTATATTAATTTACAATCCTACCAAGAGTGCACAAGGTCTCTTTTTCCTCCACATGCAGGCCAGCATTTATTTCTTGTCTTTTTGATAATGGCCATTCCAACAGATGTGAACTTATATTTCATTGTGGTTTTAATTTGTATTTCCTTAATGACTAGTGATGTTGAGCACCTTTTCACATACTTGTTCACCTTTGTATATCTTCTTTGGAGAAATGTCCATTCAGGGTTTTTGCCCAGTTGAATTTGTTATATATTTCGGACATTAATCCCTTATCAGATATAAGATTTGCAAATATTTACCCCTATTCTGCAGGCTTTATTTTCACTTTGTTGATAGTTTCTTTTGCTGCTCAGAAGCTTTTTAGTTTGATGTAGTCCCACTTGTTTATTTTTCATTTTGTTGTTTGTGCTTTAAGTGTCATATTAAAAAATCATTACCAAGACCCATGTCAAAGAGCTTTATTCCTACGGTTTCTTCTAGGACTTTCATGTTTTCAGGTCTTAATATGTTTAAGCCTTTAATCCATTTTGAGTTAATTTTTGTGGATGGTACAAGATATAAGCCTAATTCATTCCTTTACATGCAAATACACAATTATTTATTTATTCATTTTGCTTGACTGCTCCAGCTAGGACTTCTAGAACCATGCTGAATAGGAGTGGTGAGAATAGACACCCTTGTCTTGTTCCTGATCTTAGAGGAAAAGCTTTCAACCTTTCACCATGGAGTATGATGTTAGCTGTGGGCTTGTCATATATGGTCTTTATTATGTTGATATATGTTCCTTTTATGCCTAATTTGTCAAGACTTTTTTTAAATCATGAATGGATGTTGATTTTTGCCAAATGCTTTTTCTGCATCTATTGAGATGATCATATGATTCTTTTCTTTCATTCTGTTAATGTCATGTATCACATTGATTGATTTGCATTGGTTGAAACATCCTTGTTTCCCTGGTATAGATCTCACTTGATCATGGTGAATGATCCTTTTAGTGTGCTGATGAATTTGGTTTGCAAATATTTTATTGGGAATTTTTGCATCTGTAGTGTCCTTTACTAGTAGTTTCCTTTTCTTGTTTAGGTATCGAGATAATACTGGCCTCACAATGTTAGTTTGGGAGTATTCCCACATCTTTGATTTTTTAAAAAGAGTTTGAGAAGGATTCGCATTAATTCTTCTTTGAAAGTTTGATAAAATTCATCCATGAAGCTATCTGGCCTTGCGCTTTTCTTCATTAGATTTTTGATTACTGATTAAGTCTCTTTAATAGTAATTAGTCTATTCAGATTTTCTATTTCTTTCTGATTCAGTCTATATAAGTTGTATGTTTCTAAGAATTTTCCGTATTTTTCCAGTTGTCCAGTTTGTTGATGTATAACTGTTCATAGTAGCTTCTGATAGTCCTTTGAATTTCTGTGGTAATTGTAATGCCTTCTTTCTTTCTTTTTAGTTTATTTATTTTGAGAGAGAGCACACACACATGTATGTGATTGGGGGAGGAGCAGAGAGAGAGGAGAAAGAGAATCCCAATAGGCTGCATGCTTTCAGCTCAGAGTGCAACATGGGGCTCCAACTCACAAACCGCGAGACCTTGACCTGAGCTGAAATCAAGAATCAGACACTTACCCAATGGAACCACCCATGCGCCCCTGTAATGCTTCCTTTCTTAATTTATAGTTTTGTTGATTAGAGTCCTTCTTTTCCCCTTAGTTAGTCTACTAAGGGCTTATCTTTTCAAGAATGAACTCTTAGTTTGGTTAATCTCTTCTATTGTTTTTTTTTGTTCTCTGTTTCATTTATTTCTGCTCTAATCTCAATTATTTCTTTCCTTCTCTAACTTAGGGCTTCACTTATTTTTTTTTTCTAGCTCCTTAAAATGTAGACTTAGGTTGTTTATTTTGGATCTTTCTAGCTTTTTTTTTTTTTTAATTTTTTTTAAGTTTATTTATTTTTGACAGAGACAGAGTGCCAGCATGAGCTGGGGAGGGGCAGAGAGAGAGGGAGACACAGAATCTGAAACAGGCTCCACGCTGCAAGCTGTCAGCACAGAGCCTGATGTGGGGCTCAAACTCACGAACTGTGAGATCATGACCTGGGTGGAAGTCAGACGCTTAACCAACTGAGCCACCCAGGTGCCCCGGATCTTTCTAGCTTCTTAATGTAGGCATTTATTGCTATGAACTTTCCTCTTAGAACTGCTTTTGCTGTATCCCACAATTTCTGGTAAGTGGTGTTTCCATTTTCAGTTGTGTCAAACTTTATTTCTCATTTAATTTCTTCTCTGACCCATTGGTTGTTCAGGACAGCATTACTGTCCATGTTTTTGTGACTTTTCTAGTTTTCCCCTGGGTGATTTCTAGTTTCATGCCATTGTGGTCAGAGAAGACACTGAGTATCATTTCAATCTTCTTGAACTTGGAAAGACCTGTGTTGTGGCCCAAC
The DNA here is from genome assembly GCF_018350155.1 of Leopardus geoffroyi. Taxonomy (NCBI): domain Eukaryota; kingdom Metazoa; phylum Chordata; class Mammalia; order Carnivora; family Felidae; genus Leopardus; species Leopardus geoffroyi. The sequence goes on from NC_059327.1 coordinate 115,525,979, forward strand.
ATGTAGTTTATCCTACAAAATATTCCATGTGCACTTGAGAAGAGTGTATATTCTGCTGCTGTTGGATAAAATGTTGTGTATATGTCTGTTAGGTCCAATCCACTGTTTTCTTATTGATTCTCTGTCTGGATGATCTATCTGTTGTTGAGAGTTGTTGTCTGGATGATCTATCTGTTGTTGTTAACTAAAATGTTAGTTTTAGTCCTTTTAGTTCTATCAGTTTTTACTTTATATAGTTAGGTGCTCTGATGTTGGGTGCATAAATATTTATAATTGTTGCATCTTCTTGCTGTATTGACTCTTTTATCATTATATAATGACTTTGTTTCTTTTTACCATTAAATTTTTTTTAAGGTTTATTCATTTTTCAGAGACAAGGACAAAGTGTGAGTGGGGGAGGGGCAGAGAGAGAGGGAGACACAGAATCTGAAGCAGGCTCTAGGCTCTGAGCTGTCAGCATAGAGCTTGAACTCACAGACCGCAAGATCACGACCTGAACTGAAGTCAGATGCTTAAGGGACTGAACCACCCAGGCTCCCTCTTTTTACCATTTTTAATGTAAAGTTTATTTTGCCTTATATAAGAATAGCTACCCCTGCTTTTTCTGATCAATATTTTCTTGAAATGTCTTTTTCTATCCCTTCATTCTCAGTCTCTGTGAGTATTTAAGGCTAAAGCCAGTCTCTTGTAGGCAGCATCATTTTGGATCTTGCTTTTTTCTTTTTTTAACTCATTTAGCCATTGTATGTTTTTTGAGTGGATAATTTATTCCAATTATATTAAAATAATTATCGATAAGTAAGGACTTAGCACTGCCACTTTGTTGTTTTCTGTTGTTTTATAGATTTGTTTTTCCTTGTTTCTTATTTCACTATCTTTTTTATGTTTTGATATTTTGGTGTCAGTATACTTTGACTTCTTTTTCATGTTCTCTTGCGTAATCACGACAGGATTTTCCCTTATGGTTACCACGAGGCTTACATAAAATACCTTAAACTTATTTTATTCTATTTTAAACTGACAACAATTTATCTTCAATAGAATTGATAAACTTTACACTTTTACTTCTCTTCCCCCTCATATTTTAGGTCATTGCTGTTACATTTTACATATTTTTTAATGCAGTGTAACAAATAATAAATTATTATAACTGTTATTTTTGCTATTCGTTTTTTTAAACTTTTAAATTAGAGTTGTAAGTGCGTTATGTACCACTGTCACCATATTGCAGAATTCAACTATGACTATATTATCACCAGCAGTGAGATTTACACTGCTTTTTTATGGTTTTATGATGTTAATTAGTGTTGATTTACTTCCACTCAAAAAACTCTCTTTAACATTTCTTGTAAGGTGGTCTGGTGGTTCTGAACTCCCTCAGCTTTTGTTTGTTTGGGTAAGTATTTATCCCCTTCTCACCCCCAATTTCTGAAGGACACATTTGCCAGATGTGGAACTCTTGGTTGACAGGTTTTTATTTCAATATTTTGAATATGTCATCCTATTCTCCCCTAGTCTAAAACGTTTCTGTTGAGATATTCACCACTAGTCTTATGAAATTCCCTTGTATATAACCTCTGTCTTTTGTTTTGGCGCTCTTAAAATTCTTTCTTTGTGACACTTGACAATTTAATTATAATGTGTCTTGGTATAGCCCTATTTGGGTTAGACTTATTTGGGACCCTTTGGGCCTCATGGATCTGGACGGCCATTTCTTTTCCCAGGTGTGAGAAGTTCTCAGTCATTATTGCTTTATATATACTTTCTTTTTCTTTCCTTCTTTTCTCCTTCTGTAATTACCATAATGTTTCTTTTCATTGTGTCCCATAATTCCCATAGGCTTTCTTTACTCTTTTTCATTCTTTTTTTCTTTTTGCTCATCTGACTGTAATTTCCTAATGTTCTATCCTTCAGGTCTCTGATTCTTCCTTCTGTATGATCAAGTCTACTTTTGAAACTCTCTATTGAATTTCTCAGTTCAGTTATTGTATTTTTCAACTCTAAGATTTCTATTTGTTGTTGTTGTTTTGATGGTTGCTATTTGCTTGTTGAAATCATTGTTTTGCTCATGCATTTTTTTCCCCTAATTTTGTTTAGCTGTCTATGTTTCTTCGTGATTCACTACATGTTCTTTTTTTTTTCTTTTTTCATTAAACATTATTAAAAGGATTATTTTGAATATTCTTCATCTGACAGCTCATAGATTTCCATTTCTGTAGGGTCAGTTACTAGAGCTTATTAGTTTCCTTTGGTGGTGTCATATTTACCTGATTTTTCTTGATCCTTGATTCCTTATGTTGATCTCTGCACATTTGAGTGACTGGGCTCCTTTTCTAGACTTTGTAGATTTGCTTTGGCAGAGACATTTCTTACCAGTCAGCTCAGTTTGGGTTTCTTGGTGTATCTGCTGATTATGTGCTGGGCCAGTGGGGCCTGCTATGATGGTCTATTTTGGGGTGAGGCAATGTTCAAGCTCTAAGAATGGAGATGGAAAGGTGTACTACCAGCTGAGAACATTTGGATAGTAGGGTTGGATCCCCATTCAAGTGAGGCTATAGGATGGGTTCCATGGTTGCCTAGATTATCTGGGTCAGGTCTACCAGATGTTCAGGAATGGATACTATATTCAGTAATAGATGGGGCAATGAATTAGCTAGCTTCCCTGCCCAGGGCAGGGCAACTTTACAGAGATACAGGACCTATAAAGCTTGTTGTTTGGGGACTCAAGTCAGGCTAGAGTGTGCATCGAATTTCTTCAATCAGTTGAGGCTGATGGTTTTGCTCTGCTGATGGTGGAAGCCAGGGGTTGTGTTCTCTGTGCCACCGTACTTTGGGCTGTTGAGTTTTATGCAGGTTCCTGTGTGCTCGGGTTAGGTTTTTAGGTTGGTCAGGCTGTAGGTTGTATTTAGCAATTAGTGGGGCTATGAATTACATTTGTTGCCTGGGCATAATAGGAGAAGCAACTGAAAAGCTGATAAAGCACTTTGTCGTCTTAACTTAAGCAAAAACTATACCCTAAGTTCCTTGACCAAACAGAGCCACTAGCTTTGTTCTCCAAACTATCAACATTGCCTCTCTGCCTTTTAGCTCAAGCACTGCTGGGCTTCCAGAAATTATCACTACCCATTCCGGTCAAATGGGGCCAAAGACAGTTTCCATGGTTGGTGGGACTATGATTTAGCTCTTTGCCTGGGAAGGAGGGGGGGCGCACTCTAGGCTACTCTCAATTTTCCACACAGGCTCTCAGGGTAGGAGGTGCTGGGAGCTATCCTGAACCTTGGCCGTGAATTAATCCCTTGTCTGTGCCTAGCATGTGAATGCTCCACAGCCAGTACTGGCTTTGCTCTGGGGGCCAATCAGCAATGCCTGCCTGCTTGAAGCACCACTGGGCCACACTACTTCCAGAAGTTTTTGCCAGGCCTTCTGGTCCAATGGGGCTGGAAGGCATTGTCCACAAGGGTAGAACTATGATTCTGCTCCCTGCCTGGGCAAATTGGGCTGAAGGGCTGGCAAAACCCCTTGTCTGAAGATCTGAACTTTGCAGATATGCACCCCACTGAGTTCCGTGGTCAGAGTGCACCCTGATTTGGTTCTGTGTATGAGCAAAACCACTGACTGGAATTAATACTTGGGTACTGCAGATATGAACTCAGTCTGCCAAGATTTATGTGCCAGTTATTATAAGCCCCTTCTGACCTCTCTGTCACAGTCAGATTCCCAGTGGTCAAGCCCCACAGATTTCCCTGCAATCCCTGTGGAAATCACCACAGATGCTCTTGCAAAGTGATCCGCAGGGCTGGGGGCTGCTGAGCGTCCCTCTTGGGGTCTTTTTTTTTTTTTCCTACTGTAGGAACTGGAGACTCAAGGAAGATCTTTCTGCATGATGCTGTGCTGGCCTGGGGGAAGGACAGTGCACTCAATATATAATCACTTCTTTTTCCCTTCTGATGCAGTCTATCTTGGTCTCTGTTCTACAGTGGGTACTTTAGCCTCACCCTCGTGTTCTGGGATTCTGTCAATGGTGTCTTGTTCTTGAACAGTTGTTAATTGTTTATTCTTGTGAAGGGAAGTGAGGTCAGGACCATCTTGTTGACATCACTCCACTCTTGTTGTTTTAAGACACTATATTTTGAGGGTGATCCGTTATGTAGCAAAAGCTAACTGATCTAGCATCTTTTTGTTGTCATTACTAGGTTGAGAAATTGTAAAATGGAGATAATTTGCTTTGCCAAGTTTGCAATACTTTGTTGTTGAAGGCTGTTAATTAGGACACTTCTGAATATTAATTACAATATATGCTCAGCCAAAATTACTTGTTAGTTGTCTGATACTTTGTAACTCACCTTCCAATAAGATAAATTCTGGGGCTTTATACATTTAGAACATTGTGCTAGGGGCTTTATACATTTCAAACATTGTGCTAGCTACATCTGTATTCTTTTGAATGGAAGTCCAGGCAATCAAAAGGATATTCTGACTTTTTTTTTTTTTTTTCTAACTGGAACAGCTCTGCTTTAGTAATCTTGTGCTTCCAATTTCATATGAACAACAGCAAAAGAGATTAATTGAATGCAATTCCTCTATTTTTTATGCCTATCTTTACCCTTACCCTATTTTAAATTTTATTCAGAAAGGTATTAATCATCCACCAAAAGAATTTACAATGAATTCATTTTGGTCTGTCAATATGGGAAATCTCAACACAAATCCTACAAAAGGGCCACAGAAAATAATGGCAAACAAATGCTCAGAAGCAACTAATTATTGAATGCAGCAGAACGTCACGTTTGTTTTCAGCCTCAAGGGCTCAAGATCCTTTTAATGGTCTTTGTTGGAAAAGATCTGAAGGCTTTCATGTCCCAAAGTCTGGAAGGTTGCTAATTTCAGCTTTTCTCTAGGCTGACCTATTCATTTGAAAGACAGCCTGAATGTAGATACACTTTTAGTTTTTGGTGCTGGTAGAAGAGGTTAAAAGACTGGGTAAGTGTCTCTAATGCTGATGATAGCTCCAAACCCTGGAATTTTGCTAGACATGGGTACATTTCAGGCTCATTTGCATGTTTCAACTCCACCAATTCAGGTCAAAATTTGCCAAGTTTGCAATACTTTGTTGTTGAAGGCTGTTAATTAGGACACTTCTGAATATTAATTACAATGTATGCTCAGCCAAAATTACTTGTTAGTTGTCTGATACTTTGTAACTCACCTTCCAATAAGATAAATTCTGGGGCTTTATACATTTAGAACATTGTGCTAGGGGCTTTATACATTTCAAACATTGTGCTAAATTGGAATTTTCACAAAGTAATAATAGAAATTTGGTTTAGTAAAATGACACCCCAATTTGGAGTCTGAAAATTATGATTTGGACTTAGCTCCACAACCCATGAGTTTGGTGACTTTGGAAAGTCTCTGAACCAAATTGAATTTCAGTTTTCTAATCTGTAATATGAGACGATAGCACATGATTTTGCTCAAGGAATCCTTGTGAGTCAAATGAATCAGTTATTTATGTAAGTACTTTGTAAATCGTATTGCAGCACACAATAAAACCATTACTTTGTCTCCAGAATCTCTGGAGAACTCTTTAGTATATGATATCCCTTCTTCTTAATTTTCTTTTTTGGATAATCCTTAGACATTTGTTCCTTTTGTGATAGCTCCAAATCAATACATCTCTAGCCAAGACCTATTTTCTGTATTCCAGAGCTGTGTATCTAACTCGTTGTATGTCATCTTTTCTTGAATGCCACAAAAACACCTTAACATCAACATGTCAAAACTGGAGCCCATTTCTCTCCCTCAAAGACCGTTCCTCCTGTGTTCTTTATATCGGTTAAGGACATTGCCATATACTCAGGTGCCCAGAACAGAAATCTTAGCATCATCCATGACAACTCTTTCTCCCTTATCACCTATATCCAGATAAGCACTAAAGCTTGAATTCTACCTTCTTGGTAATGTTCAAATCCATCTATATCTCTCCATTCCTCTTATGACAGTCCTAGTTTAGCTCTTCAATTTCTCACCTGGATTGCTACCACAGCTCCTTTTGTCATTGTCTTTTCTCTGATCTCTCCTTTCTTCTCTTATTTCTTACACTAGCCCAGTGATCTTTGAAAAATGCAATACAATCATGTGTCTTTCTTTACATGCTTTTGTGGATTCTTTATTCTATCACATATAGTTTAATAGGTAAGGACCACCATGACTTGACCTTGGCCCATCTGTCTAACCTCTTCTCACACCTTGCAGTGTTTTTCACTCTGTTGCAGTTTTTGAACATGCCAAAAACTTTTTTTTTTAACCAGTGTTTTTGTTTGCCAGGAATAACTATCTATCTTTCTCACCTAAGTAAGTCTCAAGTCTCTCAAGTCTCTCCAGATGCCACCATTTCTAAGAAGTCACTCCTGACCTCCCTCCATCTCCAGATTCAGTTTGGATTGGCTATGTCACAAGTTGGCTTTGCACTTATGTCTCTATCATATATAGTTACTAGTTTACCTGACCAGACTAGAAGGTAGAGGCCACGCATTGCTCCTCAGGTCATTAACTATCACTTCCTATCCACTGCCGATATAGTCTGCTAATCCACTACAGAAGCAGCATAATATCACAACGAATACTGCTGTCTGACACATACAAATTTGAGTCTAACCCCTTCAGTCCTCTTTTTATTCATCTGTAGAAGAGGACTAAAAATAATACTTCTTTCATGGAATAAAGTGCTATGTCTGGTAAATGCTCAAAAACTCTTGATTGTGTTTCCAATATTAATTTTTAGGAGCAGATAAAACTGAATATTAAACTTATTTCTGTGAGTTAAGTGTACGGTCTCTAAGGCATGAATTTTGAGACATTCGTATCGATGCTTCAACATATGAATTGATTACTTATTGGCTCTTGGATATCTAAGTTCCAGATAAACTATACTGTGGTTTAGTTAAGTTTTATTAAAGAATTTCAGTTCAGGTCCAATGACATTAAATATCTTATTTCAGGTTTTAGATTCCAAAGTAAAACAAAGCAACACTAAGCAAAATAAAACAAAATAAACTTAAAGCAATAAGACAGGAGTTTAGACAGGGAATTAGAGATCTAAAACCCTGGATCACATTTCCTAAGTAAACACAATGTTGGGATATACTCTTCTCTCTGGGCTCACATCAAGCATCCCATCTAAGACCCGGAAATAAAGGAATCAGGAGGCTAAACTTCATTCACATTTAACTAACCCTTGCTAATTCACCATGAAACCCAATTGTTCTGGCTCCTTGTTAACCTGCTTTGGTGCTGATTTGCTTATTCATTCATCCCACAATTATGAACTGAACATCTATGTGTCCAGCTCTGTGGTAGACACAGGCTCATGACTGTGTGAATGCGGGGGGTTGTCATCTGATTTATGCTTCACTTTGACTAGGCCCATCTTACTTCCATGCCTCCCCTAGAGTTCAAGTTCCCACTGGTATGATTCATGGAACACCTAGAGAGTTTTCAATTCTGTGGCATAGGGTACCTGCTTTGCTTTTTGTTATGCCATGGACTCTCAATTTATAATAAACTTAGCCATATCTTCCCCTACTTCCTTAATGAGTAGTCTTTTCTGACAAATGGGACCTTTCAGTAATGTGACAGTTTAGAAGTTTGATTAGATTGTTGCCATGGGCATGGCTCTCTACTGTCTTCTCTGAATTTTCTTTGCAGCTGCACCTCATGCCAAGCAATTGATATTGTCCCAAGTCACCATCTTGTGGCCTAAACCAGCATTGCTAACCAGCATCAGTTAACCTTACAAATCCATTTCTGTAAGGCAGCATTGTCAAACAGAAATATGAAGTAAGCCACATGTGTAATTTGAAATCCTCTAGAAGCACATTAATAAAGTAAAAATAATAAACAGGTACAATTAATCTTAACAGATTTTATTTAATCAAATATATAGACTATTATCACTTTAGCTCATAGTCAATATAAAAACTATGAAATACTTTATATATTTTTGTCATAAATAGTTTCAAAAATTCAGTGTACATTTTATACTTATAATACGTCCAAATTTGGACTAACCACATTTTAAATGCCCAGTATTTCCATGGGGCTTAAGGATGCCATATTGAACAGTGCAACTGTGTTTCTCTGTCAAGCTCTCTCATGTCCCCATGCCTTTGTTTACATGATTCCCTCCCCTTAGAATATTTTTTCTTTTCTTTTCCTCATGCTCATTTCTTTTTAATTTTTAAAAAAGTCTATTTATTTATTTTGAGAGAGAGAGAGAGAGGGAGAGAGAGAGAGACAGAGAGAGAGAGCGCACACACATGGTGGGAAGGGGCGGAGAGAGAGAATCCCAAGCAGGCTCAATGCTGTCAATGCAGAGCCAGATGTGGAACTTGATCTCATGAACAGTGAGATCATGACCAGAGTCAAAATCAAGGGTTGAATATTTAACTGACTGAGTCATGCAGGTGCCCTTCATATCTTTAGATTAAGTTTAAATATCACCTTCTCCAGCAAGTATTCCTGTTCCAGGTTCTTCTCCTCTGTATGTATTTGTACCTTGTGCATACCACATCATTGTTATCATAAGTGTCATATTTCTGAAATAATTGAGGGGCTTGTCAGTTTTCCATGTACGGAGGAACTACTTGAAAACAAGGACTGTGTGTTTTATTTGTATAATACAAGAACTTACAAGCATATTAGATATGAAGTATGTGATCAATAAATGTTTTGCTAAATTGCGTCTATAAGTGATGCATATAGCAGACATAAATGTTTAGACAGAACTGGGGCCAATAGAGTAGAGAGAGATGCATGGAGAGATGGATAAGAGACATATCAGAAAGTGACTCATATGACTTTGCAATTTATCCTGAATCTGCAGAGGAGGTATTGTTTCTGTGTAGTGAATATTTATTCACTATTATAGAAAACTATAACATAGGTTGTTGGTTAAGAAGACAGATTCTGGAGGCACACTACCTGAGTTTGAATCCAAGGCTTTATGCTAGTTCTGAGACGTTGGGCTTGACCTCTCTGTGCATAAATTTCATCACATCAAATTGTAGAGAATGTTCCAGTGTATCTCCCAACAGGGTTATTGTGAGAAGGTAATGAGTGGTTACATAAAAAATTGTTAGAATGATTTCTACCATAGGCTTGATAAGTGGTAGATATTACAGATTAAATTACATCAAATCTGTCATTAAAGACTAAAGTAAATCTGCAATTAAAGATTTTAGGTAGTGAACTAACACAATGAGATTTCCATTTCATAAATATCATAATGTCATCTGAGGATGAAGAGTGAGTCCAATAAGGAGATTACTCAAAGGTTTTAGTAAGATTTGGTGAAAGTCTAAACCAGGATGCAGATAGTGGAAATGGTGAGCATTGACAGCTTTTGAAAATGTATAGGAGGTGAGAGGGCTTGATAACTGAATTGATGAGGGGGATGAGATACAAAAGAATCAGTCATGACTTCCAAGTTTCTGTCTTGGACACCTGAGTGAATGATGGCACCTTTTAACAACCTGGGAAATACAGAAAGTGGGTTTTTGGTGGCAATGAGAGTGGGAGTAGTGGATTGAAGGGTATATAGGAATAATGGATTGAAAATGATATAATTAAGTGTATTAAGTGTGGTGTGATTAAAGGATACTTCAGAGTAAATGTTTAATAGGAAAGAGGTATATAGGTCTAATGATCAGGAGAAATATCCAGGCACTGACTTTGTATTTTCTAAGGAGATGTTGAAGTATCTAGTTGGTGTTGATAAATGTGAATTTTGAGCACATAATGGACACCCTTTTATTTATTTATTTTTTTTTTAAATTTTTTTTTTCAACGTTTATTTATTTTTGGGACAGAGAGAGAGACAGAGCATGAACGGGGGAGGGGCAGAGAGAGAGGGAGACACAGAATCGGAAACAGGCTCCAGGCTCTGAGCCATCAGCCCAGAGCCTGACGCGGGGCTCGAACTCACGGACCGCGAGATCGTGACCTGGCTGAAGTCGGACGCTTAACCGACTGCGCCACCCAGGCGCCCCATGGACACCCTTTTAAAATGATCAATTAAGTCTTCCTCGACTTAGAGATTACAAATTTATGTAAATTAAGGCAGTGTTATGGGTACAGCATAAGCAAATCATATTGCTATAAACTATTTTTAAATGATTATACAGATGCACACAGATGCACACAAAGCACTCCTTCACAGTGTGGTAGCATGGATATAAAAACATGAACTAGGCATCAAACAGGGGCTCCTCTATACACTAAGGATGTGACCTTTTGCAGATTATTTAATGTCCCTCTAACTCTGTACCTTGAAATTAACTTTTAAAACAACAGAGGTTTCAATAGTTCAAAATAAATTTATTCTATTTTCCTTAAAGACAAAAAGCATAGGTTGTAATCCACTTCTCCTCACATGTGTAATCATGATTGCAGCATGTGCAGGTGCAAGAAATGAGACAGAAGGAGAAGTTATCACCAAGAAGTTATTTTCCTTTTGGTTAATATTTCCTATTACTAAAATACATTTTTATCAAATAGTAGAGATTACTCATCTTCTCTCCTTCACTTCAGGCTCTCCATTGTTAAGTGTGGAATGTTTTCTTTGTTTTGTTTTGTTTTGTTTTTAGACTCAGACTCAGACTCAAGTCATTCAGTAAATTCAGGAAATATCCATGTAAACTAATGCCAGAGAAGTAGATCCCTGGACACCGGGGCTCTGTTAGAGCCATTTATAGGGGAAAATCCCCAGACCTAACTGAGGGGGTTCATTTAGCAGATGTGCATCTGGCAAGCACTAAGACAGGGAAGAAGAGAAAAGTAGCACATTGCAACAAAGGACAGATGTAGAGTGAGTTTGAGAGCTAGAGAAACCAGTGGATAAAGATATTGAATGGGAGAAATCTTGGAGTAAGCCAGAATAACGGAAACATGAAACAGGAAGTTTGTGATACATTTTCTTACTGTTCCTAAAATATACTGCCCCTTTTGGTATGTGTCTTACTTAGCAGATATCAAGCTTAGCCTTGTGGTTTACTTTGGCCAAGAAGGGTGAGCAGAACTAATGTATGCTCCTCTCAGGTAGAAGTTTTAAGAACCATTGCAGAGTTTCTATGTTCTCCTTATGCCAGGTGATCAGCCTATTCCAGGTAGGAGCTGTCAGTGATAGACATGCAATGTGAGTGGAGAATTAAGGTTGTTAAAAGCCACATAAATTTCAGGGTCATTTGTTATTGCAGCATAACCTAGCCAAATCTGATTAATACAATGCAAAAGCTGAGCAAACAATGAGATTATGGAACAGTCAAGAGCTGGTTTGAGATGGAGCACACACACAAAAAAAGAGTTCTGGTCCCTGGGTTTTTCCTGCTATTATCCGTGCCAGCAGTGTGGTAGCATGGATATGAAAACATGGACTAGGCATCAAACAGTGGTTCCTCTATACACTAAGGATGTGACCTTTTGAAGATTATTTAATGTCCCTCTAACTCTGTACCTCAGCTTCCTGTGCAATGGTGAAAACAAAACCTACCTTATGGAGTTTGTTGTCAAGATATCTGTGAAACACTTGTGTTTCTTACACAGTATACTGGCACACAGTAAGCACTGAGTAAATAGTAACTATAGTTATTGTTTTGGTTTCAGACAATTGAATATATTTAGGAATGAGAATTGCATTGAAAGTTATTTATTGCATATGATAACTCATTCAATGAGAAAATATTTTATGAAATTCCTATGACATATATTTGCTCAGGTTTTGCTCAGACACTTACGTGGTGGTTGCATGGCTATTTCAATGATGCTTCTCAAATAGAAATAGACACACAGGTTTCTAGAATAAATGCATGGTGCATTGTACATTATGACACTGACATTGACTTTCATATATTAAAGCAGGGTATTATTCATTCAATTGCTGTAAGGACAAGGTTAGCGGTAGGCAATGGGAATTAGCATCTTAGAGTGGTAAAATAATTGGTTATGGTAACCAACCTATCTTAAAGGATGGAGAAAGGTTTTTAGAATAGGAAAACATGAATTTCAGTAAACATGTGTGATAGGCAAATTAAGGTTCAGTGCCCCAGCGATCCTAACCTCCAGAACTTATGATGTGTTAGGTTACATGGCAAAGGAAATTAAGGATGCAGACAGAATTAAGTTGCTAATCAACTGACTTTGAGATGAAGCAGGAAGCCTGGATTTTCCAGGTGGGCTCAATCTAAACTAGATAAACAAATTAAGGCAAAGAAATGGATTCTCTCCTAGAGCCTTCAGAAGGAGTATGACCCAGCTGACACCTTAACTGTAGCCTATTGAGACTTTTTCAACAAATGCTGCTGAAGAAATTAGATATCCACATGCAAAATAAATAACCTTTGATCTTTAATTAACCAGAAACGAATCATAGATCTACATGTAAAACCTAACACTATAAATTTTCCAACAGAACACCTAGAAGAAAATGTTTGTGATGTTGAGTTAGGCAAAGATTTCTTAAGATACAACACAAAAAGTGCAATGAATGAAAGAAAAAAAATTGGACTTCATTGCAAGTTAAGACCTTCACACTTCAAAAGAATCTATTAAGAGAATGAAAGAAAAGACAATCAACTTTTTAAATGTTTATTTGTTTTGAGAGAGAGAGAAGAGAGAGAGAGCAAAACAGAGAGATACAGAGTGTGAATGGGGGAGGGGCAGAAAGAGAAAGAGGGAGACACAGAAGTAGGCTCCAGGCCCTGAGATGTCCACACTGAACCCTATGTGGGGCTCAAACTCGTGAACCACAAGATCATGACCTGAGTCAAAGTCAGACACTTAACTGACTGAGCCACCAGGCGCCTCTAGACAATCCACTCTGTGAGAAAAGATTTGCAAACTGTGTATCTGATGAAGGCCTTGTATCCAGAATGTATAACAAACTATCAAAATGAAATAATTGTAAAACAACCCAATAAAATCTATATAAAATGTGAACATATTATCAAAGAGAAAAGATTGATGATAAGTAAGCACATTAAAAGGTGCTCAATAGAAAAATTCAAATTTAGAACCCAGAGGATTACTACTCACCTATTAGAAGGCTCAAGTTAGGTGACTGACCACACCAAGTGTTGGCAAGAATGTAGAAGAACTCGAACTCCTGTACATTGTTGATGGGAATTTTAAGTGGTAAAGCACTTTGCAAAATGATTTGGCAGTTTCCTTAAAAGTTAAACCTACTGTTATCATATGATCTATTCATTATGTTCCTAGTTATTTACCTGAGAGAACAGAAAGAGTAGGTCAACACAAAAGCTTGAACATGAATGTTCATAGCAGCTTTATGTATAACAGCCAACAGCTGGGAAAAACCCAAATGCCAGTGACAAGGGATTGAATAAACACATTGTGCTATGTCCATACAATGGAATACTTCCCAGCAACAAAGAGGAGTGAACTATTGATAAACACACACAACATGGGTGAGTCTCCAAATAATTGTGTTGAGTGAAATAAGCCAGACAAAAAAGAGTCCATATTTATGATCCCATTTACAAAAAAAACCTTTGGGGTTACAAACTAATCCACAGTGACAGAAAGCAGATCAGTGGTTGTCTGGGGACTGAGGAAACAGAGAGGCAGAAAGTGGAGAAGTGGAGGGAGTGATTTCAAAGAGACAAGAATAAACTTTTGGGGGTGATGGATATGTTCACTATATTGATTAGGGTGGTGGTTGCACAGGTGAATGCTTATGTCATAAGTTTCCAAAGGAAACTTTTCAAAATATATCAGTTATACATCAGTAATAATAATGAAAAAATACAATGCACTTTATTATTTCTTGTATTGTGGTGGAGGGTAAGAACATCTCAGAGTACAGAAAGAATTGAGTTTGGGGTGACTTTTAGGCTTCACAACATGAATTCACATTTAATTAAATTGTGAGATTAACAGGAGACAAAAAGAAATTTATAGAAATAGATACACTCACACTCATACATACACACGTTACAACAGATCAGTTCTTCCTTTGCATCTCCATATAACCATTTTATGTGAGAATCTGCCAACATTTCATAGGAGTTTTAATTTTGAGTACCACTATTTAAGAACCTGAAATTAGTCATCTAGTTTAGCATGCCATTGATGTTTTAGGGACTCTGGGTATTTCAGATATTAATTTTCCATGGCAGGGTTGGTGAATTGCTGGTGTAACAGGAATCACTCTGGTTTTCATCTCTGTACATCATCAGATAGCAGGGATCCCTGATCTTTATGTGAAGCAGCTCCACTGTATATTCGGGCAAGCCATTTGTAAACTAACGTTACCAAAAAAGGAAGATATGCAAACATCAAGTCATACATATTTAAATTATCATATTGCAGATTTCTTCCTGCCTTTTTGTTGTTGTTGTTGTCATTGTTCTCCATGGGGTAAAGTCTCTGTTGAGTCTTATACTTAAGTCTATTGCTTCTGTTGCTAACTTGATGACATATTTCCTATCTGTATTTGCTGTCTAATTATATAGCTGTTTTATTTTCAGTTTCTTAATTTTTAGGATAGTTTGTGACTCATGAAGCCCCCAAGAAAGTATTTTTGTGTGTGACATCTTGTAAATTTTGCATCATCTATGCCTTTCAAAGACTTCATTTTTAAAAAAAAAATTTTTAACGTTTATTTATTTTTTGAGACAGAGAGAGACAGAGCATGAACAGGGGAGGGGCGGAGAGAGAGGGACACACAGAATCTGAAACAGGCTCCAGGCTCTGAGCTGTCAGCACAGAGCCCGACGCGGGGCTTGAACTCACGGACCGTGAGATCATGACCTGGGCTGAAGTCGGACGCATAACCGACCAAGCCACCCAGGCGCCCCAAGACTTCATTTTTCAAGTGTGCTGCAGTGGTTTGGTGACAACTAATTCTTCCCATCAACATGTGTCTTACACAGAAATAGCCTAAATCTTGCATCCAAACCTTCTGCTCATAACTGTGTGTGTCCTCTTTCTCTCTCCCCTTTCCTCCTCACTCTCTGCCTACTTTAAATTGTAGCTACATGTTACACAAATTGTTTTTCTAAAAGGCACTCTTGGTTCCTTTAAGTACTGATATCTCATTTTATTATTTGCTCCAATCTTATATTAGTGCCTTATTACAGCAAATTTTAAACTTTTTTGGTTGTCCATGGCCTCATAACAAGTGACTACTTTGTAGAATATTTAGTATTAAACCATGAACTTGAACTCTCAATTCATTTTCTAATTCATGGAAGAGATAATGTATGAAATTATTATGAAAATGAAATAATAAGATTATTATGAGACATAATAAAGTGCAAAATTCTGCCAGTTGGGCTTTCAATTTTAGCTCCTTTTTTTTTGATGAAAAGATGACACTTTCTACTCCATAGAAAGTATTTTTTGATTCCTTATCCCCTTCTCAAATCTAAGCATCAGGTGGGGATTTGATTGCTACAAATGCTCAACTTGTCTTGGCAGGTGAGCAGGAGAAGGCCATTGTACAAATGTCAACCTAATAGCTAACTTCGCAAAGATGGGCTTCATCTAAGACCCTAGCTCACTAATGAAGTATGACAACTTCAAAGTAACTCAGCACAAAATATTCTGCAAGTTTATGTAAAAGCTCTGTATAAAATGCTTTTTATTAAAATTATAAAGTTTCCAAAAATCTAATCATTACAAAATTACCCATCTGTAACACATAGTTACACGCAAGCTGTTTTGTCCTCATGAAGAGTGAAAAACAAAGCCAGAGCATCATAGCAGAGTAGTTTAAATGTGTGGGCTCTGTAGCTGACAGCCTGGCTAAATGGATGCCTTAGTTGACTCCATGTTTTATCTTAGACAAGTTCTTTAAGTCCCTAATCCTCTGTTTCTCAATGCTAAAATAGAGAAATTAACAATAATCACTCTAATGGAGTTTTTGTTAGTATTAAATGGGGTAATGTGGGTGAACTGGCAGAAGAGTGACTGACATGTAAATGTTATTATTTTTATTGAGATATAATTGATATATAACATCAGTTTTAGGGTGTATAACAATGATTTGATATTTGTATAGAGTATTGTGAAATGAATCACTATGAATCTAGTTAACATCTATTGCCCTACACAGTTATAATTTTTTTTCCTTGTGACGGGAACTTTTAGTATCTATTTTCTTAGCAACTTTCAAATATACAATACAGTATTATTAACTATGGTCACCACGCTGTGCATGAGATCCCCAGGACTTATTCTGCAACTGGAAATTTCTACCCTTTGATGATTAATGTATGTTTCACCTCCTTAATTATTCAATCTCTTGGCTTTAATTTGCAAAACATCATTCTCTGACCAACACATTAGACCGTCTTCTCCCTTTCATTTTGTTTTGTTTTGCTTTGTTTTGTTTTTGTTTTCCCTGCTCACATAATGCCAATGTATATGTATATGTATCTTGAGGAAAACACATAAAACATTTTCAAAACCTTCGCAGAGATCATGGGGATTTAAACAATAGATTTATTTGCAGTTTGGGATTATTTTCTTCCTCAGATATTATAATCCATCTTCCAGGTTTCTTGGTCTCTTAATCCTGAAGTACATTTTCAGCCCCCATTTTTTTCATCCCAGCGACTGGAGTTTCGCTCCACCTGGCTTCTCCCCTAATGGCCTAAATCCTCCCACTTCTCTGTGTGCTGGCATTTGAATGGCCTCCTGTCTACACATGGAAACTGTTAAAAGAATTCAAGGAGAGCACCACATTGGCATGCAAAAGAGTAAGTTAATTTTTTTTCTTTTGTAAGCATTTATTTTTCTCACACATTCCCAAATCCGGAATGATTTTATTAAGTATTCTTTGTATCTTTTCCCCTTCTGCTTCTATCCCATCATCAGTTTTCTCTTCAAATAGTTTTGTCATAAAAAAAATCAGTAGGATTTAGGGACAAGATAGGTTGATTTCTTTCTTTTTTTTTAATCGTTTTATTTATTTATTTATTTATTTATTTATTTATTTATTTATTTATTGAGAGACAGAGAGAGACAGAGCATGAGGAGGGAAGGGGCAGAGAGAGAAGGAAACACAGAATCCAAAGCAGGGTCTAGATTCTGAGCTGTCAGCACAGAACCCCATGTGGGGCTCAAAACCATGAACTGTGAGATCATGACCTGAGCCAAAGTCTGACCCTCAACCCACTGAGCCAGCCAGGAATCCCAAGATAGGATGATTTCTGATCAAAAGACAGCGATGTGGTCTAATGATAACCATAGAGAAGAGAGTATTAATGTCTGTAAATGTATGAGAAGTGTGAATGGGTCTCTATAGACCAGGAGAGGGAACAAACTTTCTTTGAGATCACTCAGGTAACAAATGTTTGAGCTGAGATTTTAACTTGGATTTGCCTGATTTACATGCACATGTGCTGTGTCGGTAGCTTTGGGCTACCTGTATCAAGAAATACAGCTAATCAGAACTTTTGCACAGAGTTTATTCTCACGTTACAAGAAATCTGGAGAGAAGTAGCCCAGGGCTGGTGCTCTGGCCTCATGATGTCAACAAATATCCAAGCACTTTGAGTCTATCCTTAGTATGTTGGCTTCTCAACTCCATGACATTGGTGCTTTCCTCAGCTCGGAGCATAATGTTTGCTTTCAAAGCAGGAAAGAGGGAGAAGAGTCACAAACACCTCTTTAATTTGAAAAGAAAGCTTTTCTTTTCTACCCTTAATAGGTTTTTTTCTTATGTCTTATTGGTCAGACTGTGTTAAATGCAACCCCGCACACCCCACCCCCCCTCAGCTCTAATGGATCCAGTAGGAAAAAATGAGGACTTACCTTTTTTATCCTTGAAGGGGGAAGATGGCAAGGCAGAAGGGGTTGAGAATGGATGTTCAGTAAGCCAATTTTGTGTTCCCCCAAACTTCAGGTTGAAACCTTAATGCCGATGTAATGATATTATTGGTGGAAACTTTGGGAAGTGCTTAAGGTGGATTCCTCAAGAATGGGATTAATGCCCTTCTAAAAGGAATCCTACAGAGATCCCTCACTCCTTCCACCATCTGAGGATACAGTAAGAAATCTGTAACCCAGAAAAGGGAACTCATCTGACTGTACTGACACCTTGATCTAGGACTCCTAGCCTACAGAACTGTGAGAAATAAATGTCTATTGTTTGTAAGCTACCCAGTGTGTGGTATTTTGTTATAGCAGCCCAAATGAACTAAGACATCAACCAACAATACTGTCAGAAGCATTCTTTACTCAACTCAACTCCTCTCCCTACTTCCCCTCCCCCCACCCCCCCCCAACTGATCTGGGCATGAGTTTTTCTCTGGACAGAGGGTCCTCCTTCACCAGTACAGCTGGTCACTTTAGGCTTCTAGTAAATGGATGAATGAGAAGACAAATCAATTGTGCCCTGTTTACTCTCTTGAATGTTGAGCATGAATAGTCACACCATCTAGTATTTTCAAAGACAATTCAAAGACAATTCAAAGACAATTTTCAAAGACAACTTCAGCTATCATCCCAGAAGACTGACTATAAACATTTGGTAAATATAATCTTTGGCCAAGTTTCTAAATAAATACTATGTTTAAAATCTTGAATCAAGGATAAGATTGGAGGGGAGGGCTATTTGATTGTCATGATTCAATTAGTAGAAGTATCACCTTGTTAACTGTTATATTCAGAGATTTATCATGGCTATAAATCATCCCTTGCCTTTCATTGATGGTGAAAATTCCTTTTAAATAGATATTTTTACCTGAAGATAATACAAATACAGTGTAGGGTAAGGGTGGTATTACGTTTTATTGCAGTGTCATTGTTCTAGTAAGCCTCACACTCAAAATGTTGATAGTAACTGGAAGACCTTTTCTGAAAGCATTTTAGCATTAATTCCATCACTAATGAAAAAAAAAAAAAACTAACACTTATTTACTTATGAGCCCCATGGCATGTGTGCAACTGTACATAACAGATACTTTAGTTCACTTTATTTTGAAATATCTAGAGTTGTTTTTTTTTTAAATTTAATTCCAGCATAATTAACATACAACATTATATTAGTTTCAGGTGTATAACAGAATGATTCAACAGTTCTAGACATTACACAGTGCTCATTATGATAAGTGTACTCTTAATCCTCTTTACCTGTTACACCCATCCCCCCACCCTCCTCCACTCTGGTAACTATCAATTTGTTCTCTATAGTAAGAGTATGTTCCTTGATTTGCCTCTTTTTTTCCCCTTTGTTTTGTTTCTTAAAATCCACATATGAGTAAAATTATGTGGTATTTGTCTTTCTCTGACTGACTTACTCCACTTGGCATTTTATTCTCTAGATCTATCCTCTATCTATGTTGTTGCAAAGGGCAAGATTTCATTCATTTTTATGGCTGAGTAATATTCCATCGTAATACATACCTTATCTTCTTTATCTGTTCATCTATCAAGGGAACACTTGGTTTGCTTCAATAATTTGGCTATTGTAAATAATGCTGCAATAAACATAGGGATGCATACATCTTTTTGAATTAGTGTTTTTATAATCTTTGGGTAGAATTATTGGATCATATGTTAATTCTATTTTTAATTTTTTGAGGAACTTTCCATAGTGGCTATACCAGTTTGCATTCCTACTAACAATGCAAGAGGGTTCCTTTTTTCTCTATGCCCTTGTCAACACTTGCTGTTTCTTGTGTGTTGGATTTTATCCATTCTGACAAGTGTGAGCTGATATCTCATGGTGCTTTTGATTTGCATTTCCCTGATGATGAGTGATTTTGAGCATCCTATCGTGTGTCTGTGGGCAATCTGTATGCCTTCTTTGGAGAAATGTCTGTTCATGTCTTCTGCCCATTTTTTAATTGGATTATTTGTCTTTTTAGTATTGAGTTACAGAAGTTATTTATATATTTTGGATATTAATCTTTTATTGGATTTGTCATCTGCAAATATCTTCTTTCATTCAGTCGGTTGTCTTTTAGTTTTGTAGGTTGTCTCCTTTGCTGTGCAGAAGCTTTTTTTTTAAAAAATTTTTAAAACCGTTTATTCATTTTTTGACAGAGAGTAAGTGGGGGAGGGGCAGAGAGAGAGGGAGACACAGAATCTGAAGCAGGCTCCAGGCTCTGAACTGACAGCACAGAGCCCCATGCGGGGCTCGAACTCACAGACCGTGAGATCATGACCTGAGCCGAAGTCGGATGCTTAACCAACTGAGCCACCCAGGCGCCCCAAGAAGCTTTTTATTTTGATGTAGTCCCAATAGTTTACTTTTACTTTTATTTCCCTTGCGTCAGGAGACATATCTAGAAAAACATTGCCACAGCCCATGTCAGAAAAATTACTGCATGTGCTCTCTTCTAAGATTTTTATGGTTTCAGGTACCACATTTAGGTCTTTAATCCATTGTGAGTTTATTTTTGTGTGTGGTATAAGAAAGTGGTAGATTGCCATTCTTTTGCTTGTTGCTCTCCAGTTTTCCCAGCACCATTTGTTGAAGAGACTGTCTTTTTTCCAATGCATATTCTTTTCTCCTTTGTTGAATATTAATTGAGCATATAATTATGGGTTTATTTCTGGGCTGTCTATGGTGTTCTATTGTCCTATGTGTCTATTTTTGTGTCAGTACCATACTGTTTTTATTACCACAGCTTTGTAGTATATCTTAATGTCGTACTGTGGTACCTCCATTTTTGTTCGTACTTATTTATTTATTTATTTGTTTGTTTGTTTGTTTATTTATTTATGAAGATTATTTTGTTGACTCTTTGGGGTCTTTCGTGGTTCCATACAAATTTTAAGACTATTTGTTCTAGTTGTGTGAAAAATGCTGTTGGTATTTTAATAAAGATTGCATTAAATTTGTAGATTGCTTTGGGTAGTATGGAAACCTTAATGACCTTTGTTCTTCCAATCCATAAGCATGGAATATCTTCCCATATATTTGTGTTCAATTTCCTTGATCCGTGTTTTATAATTTTCAGAGTACAAGTCTTTTACCTCCTTAGTTAAGTTTATTTCTAGGTATTTTATTATTTTTTATGCAATTGTAAATGGGACTTTTTTCTTAATTTCCTTTTATGTGCCTTTATTATTAGTGTATAGAAAATCAGTTCATAGGTTTTGTGTCCTATGACCTTACTGAATTCACTTATCAGTTCTAGTAGGTTTTTGGTGGAATATTTTAAAATTTCAATTCTTCCTTATCACTTTGGATGTCTTTTATCTCTCTTTGTTGTCTGATTGCTGTGGCTAGCACGTCCAGTATTGTGTTGAATAAAAGTTGTGAGAGTGGACATCCTTATTTTGTTCCTGATCTTGGGAGAAAAGCTCTTAGTTTTTCACCATTGAGTATGATATTAGCTGTGGATTTTTCATAAATGGCCTTTTTTATGTTGAGATGTGTACCTTCTAAACCTTCTTTGTTGAGGGTTTTCACTGTGAATGGATGTTGTACTTTGTCAAATGCTTTTGCTGCATCTATTGAAATGATTATATGGCTTTTATCCTTTCTCTTTTTGATGTATCACGTTGAATGATTTGCAAATATTGAACCACCCTTGCATCCCAGGAATAAATTCTGGTGAATGATTTTTTAATTATATTGCTGGATTTGGTTTGCTAATATTTTGTTGAGGATATTTCATCTATGTTCATCAGAGATAGTAGCCTGTAGTTCTCTTTTTTTGGAGCATCTTCATTTGGTTTTGGTATAAGGGTAATGTTAGCCTCATAGGATGAATTTAGAAGCTTTCCCTTCTCTTCTATGTTAGGAATAGTTTGAGAAGAATAGGTACTAACTCTTCTTTAAATGTTCGATAGAATTCAGTTATGAAGCCATCTGGTTCTGGACCTTTGTTTGTTGACAGTTTTTTTGATTATTGGTTCAATTTCATTGCTGTTAATTGGCCTGTTCAAATTTTCTATTTCTTCCTGATTCAGTTTTGGGAGGTTATATCTTTCTAGGAATTTACTCATTTCTTCTAGGTTTTCTAATTTGCTGGCATATAATTTTTCATAATATTCTCTTATAGTCCTTGTATTTCTGTGGTGTTGGTTGTCATTTCTCCTCTTTCATTTCTGATCTTGTTTGAGACTCTCTCTCTCTCTCTTTTTTGATAAGTCTGGCTAAAAGTTAATCCATTTTGCTCATCTTTTCAAAGAACGAGCTCCTGGTTTAATTGATTTGTCCTATTGCTTTTGTTTTGTTTGTTTTTTAGTTTCTATTTTGTTTATTTCTTCTCTGCTCCTTATTATGTCCTTCTTTCTATTGGTTTTGAGTTTTATTTGTTCTTTTTCTTGCTTGTTAGGTGCAAGTTTAGGTTGTTTATTTGAGATTTTTATTGCTGTTTGAAGTAGACCTGTATTGCTATAAACTTTCCTCTTAAAATGACTTTTGCTACGTTACAAAGAATTTGGATCACTGTGTTTTCACTTTCATTCGTCTCCATGTATTTTTTGATTTCCTCCTTGATTTCTTCATTGGCTAATTTATTGTGTAGTAACATTTTATTTAACCTCCATGTATTTGTATTCTTTCTAGTTTTTTTCTAGTGATTTATTTCTAGTTTCATTGGGTGGTCAGAAAGATACATGGTAGAACTTCAAGATTTTTGAATTTGTTGAGGCTTGTTTTGTGGCCTAATATGTGATTTATTCCGGAGAATGTTCCATGTGATCTTGAGAAGAATGTGTATTCTTCTGTTTTAGAATGGAATGTTCTGAATGCATCTGTTAGATTCATCTGGTCCAATGTGTCTTTCAAAGCTACTGTTTCCTTGTTGATTTTATGTTTGGAAAATCTGTTCATTGATTTAAGTAAGATATTAAAGTCCCCTATTATTACTGTTGATTATTTCCTTTATGTTTGTTATTAGCTGTTTTATGTATTTGGTGTTCCCATGTTGGATGCATAAGTATTTATAATTGTTATATCTTTTCATTGGGTTATTCCCTTTATGATTATATAGTGTCCTTCTTTGTTTCTTGTTACAGTCTTTGTTTTAAAATCTATTTTGTCTGATATATGTATTGCTACCCTGGCTTTCTTTTTCTTCCTTCTTTTCTTTCTTTCTTTCTTTCTTTCTTTCTTTCTTTCTTTCTTTCTTTCTATTTTTTTTACATTTATTTATTTTTGAGAGACAGAGAAACAGAACACAAGTGGGGAGGGACAGAGAGAGAAAGAGACAGAATCCAAAGCAAGCTCCAGGCTCTGAGCTGTCAGCACAGAACCTGATGCAGGGCTTGAAATCACAAACTGTGAGATCATGACCTGAGCTGAAGTTGGACGCGTAACTGACTGAGACACCCAAGTGCCCCTACCCCAGCTTTCTTTTTACTTCTGTTTGCATGGTAAGTGCTTTTCCTTCACTTTCAATCTTCAGGGGTCCTTAGGTCTGATATTAATCTCTTATAGGTAGCATATAGATGGGATGTGCTTTTTATCCATTCTGTCACCCTGTGTCTTTTGAATGGAGAGTTTAGTCCATTTACATTCAAAGCAATTAATGATAGGTAAATATTTATTGCCATCTTGTCACTAGTTTTATGGCTGTTTTTGTAGTTCTTCTATGTTCCTTTTTTTTCTTCTTGCTGTCTTCTCTCATGATTAGTTAACTTTCTTTACTGATATACTTAGATTTCTTTCTCTTAATTTTTTTTGCATATCTGTTACTGGTTTTTGACTTCTGGTTATCATTCAGTTTGTAACATCTTATGCATGTAGCAGTCTATATTAAGTTGATGGTTGCTTAAGTGTGAACACATTATTTACTCCTCTCCCTGCCATGTTTTAGGTATATGGTGTCATATTTTATATCCTTTTATTTTGTGAATCCCTTGACTGAATTTTATAGATATACTTAATTTTTCTGCTTTCTTGCTTCACCTTTTTTTAAACTTCTGCTCATGGTCTTTTCTTTAGGCTCAAAGAGTCCCCTTTAACATTTCTTGTAGGGCTTGTTTAGTGATGATGAATTTCTTTAACTCTTGCTTGTCTGGGAAACTTTTCATCTCTTCTATTCTGAATGATAGTCTTGCTGGATAGAGTATTCTTGTTTGAAGGTTTTTTTTTTTTCTTTCAGTACTTTGAATATATCATGTCACTATCTTCTGGCCTGCAAAATTTCTGCTGAAAAATCTGCTGATAGCCCTATAGGGTTTCCCTTGTAGGTAACTGTTTTCTTTTCTCTTGCCGCTTTAAAATTTTTCTCTTTATCTCTACTTTTTGTCATTTTAATTAGAATGTGTCCTGGTGTGGACCTACTTGGTTTGATTTTGTTGAGGGCTCTATGTACCTCCTCAATCTGGATTTCTGTTTCCTTCCTTAGACTTGGGGAGTTTTCAGGTATTATTTCTTCAAATAAATTTTCTTTCCCCTTTCTCTCTTTTCTCCTTCTGGGATCCCTATACTGCAAATGTTATCACGCTTGATGATGACTCTGAGTTCCCTTAGTCTACTTTTATTTTTTATTATTTTTTTCCCGTCATGTTGATTGCTTTCCATTACTTTGTCCTCCAGGTTACTAATCCATTCTGCTTCCTGTGGTCTATTATTTATTCCCTCTAATGTATTTTTAATTTCATATATTGAATTCTTCACCTCTGATTGGTTCCTTTTTTTGTGTTCCATGTCTGTTGAGGGTCTCACTGAAGACCTCCACTCTTTTCTCAAGACCAGTGAATAGCTTTAGGGCCATTACTTTAAATTCTGTATCAGGCACATTACTTATCTGCATTTCGTTTAGCTCTCTTGCTATGGTTTTGTCCTGTTCTTTCATTTGGGACATGTTTCTCTGTCTCCTCATTTTGTCGAACATTCTGTGTCTGTTTCCATATGCTAAGAAACTCAGCTTTGTCTCCTGCTCTTGAAAGTAGTGGCCTAATGAAAAAGAGGTCCTGTAGTGTCCTGCAGTTCTGTGTGCCCTATTCACCAGAGCCTGGTGCCTCAGGGGTGTCTCCTATGTGTGTTGCCTGTGCCCTACTGAGCCATATTTGCCTTAAGTCTAGTTGTCTGCAATGACTCTTAGTGCCTATCATGGGCACGGTTTGGTTCCTGTGTTAGTGGGGCATCTGGGGCTACCCTGTGCTTTAGTTGAGTCAGACCAGGTGTTTTCCAGAGATGCAGTAGCACTGCAGGGTTTTTTCCCTCTATTGTCTCCTGAGAAGCTTTTGTTGATGGGTGGAGCCTACGGTCAGACCTGATATCTGCCCCAACCCAATGCTAGAGCTGCAGTTAGACTAGTGTGTGTTGTTATTTTCCCTTCTCCTCAGGACAGGAATCACTTCAGGGCGTTATTGGCCTTTTTTGGAGCTGCTTACATACTTCTAGGATTGTGGCATCATTGTGGATGAGCTCTGGCCAGGTGGTATTAGAGGAGGCAGGTCGGCAGGAGAACACAAGGGTGGGGAATACAGGAAGGCACCCGAAGCAGTCTGAGAAAACTCTTGCCAAGGTCAGCCAAGTTGGTGGGGGCATGCTGTTAGCAAGCTAGGTGGCGAGTGTTCATGCTGTGCTGCTTCCTGCAGGTGTCCATGTATTTAGGCTGGGAGGGAAATGTACTTGCCAGCTCTTTTGTGTTTGGAGAAGTCTCCCAAATATCCCTGTCCCTCCACCACATCCTCTGAGATCAGTAAATAAATTTTCCTGTACACCCAGGGGTTTTCCAAACTAATAAACATTAAAACTTTTTAAAAAATAAAATTAAAATAAATAAATATATAAAAATCAGGGAGCTCAGAACTGGAGAGCCAGAGGGCATTAGGAAATTGAGTACCTGAACTTAAAGACACAGCACAAAAAAACCAGCCCTGTGCAGTTACAACATAGAAGCAGCAGTTTGGAAATTTATTTGTTTTTGAGAGAGAGACAGAGACAGAGTGTGAGTGGGGGAGGGGCAGAGAGTGAGGGAGATGCCGAATCCAAAGTGAGCTGCAGGCTCTGAAATGTTAGCCCAGAGATGGATGTGGGACTTGAACTCACAAGCCATGAGATCACAACCTGAGCCAAAGTCGGAGGCTTAACTGACTGAGCCACCCAGGTGCCCTGAGCTCCCTGGTTTTTAAAGTTAACCCCTGCTGATTCTAAGTTTGGCACCTATGGTTTTCAAAGCCAAGTGTTGTGGGGATTTGTCTCCCCAGTGGGGTTCCCCATGCCTGGAGTTCCTGGAGTAACAGGCACTTCTCTCCTCTCTGCACCCATGATGTCCCTCTCTCCCATCGACAGTTCCATGGGTCATTTGGCTCCCAATTGTGTTTGTGTTCTTTCTACCCTCTACAATGTGGCTTCTTCTCTACATTTAGCTGTGGAGAGTCTGTTCTGCCAGTCTTCAGGTTATTTTCTGCGTTATTTACACTGATGTGGGTGTTAAGTAGTTTTATCTGTGAGGTGGAGTGAGCTTAGGATCCTTCTATTTCATAATCTTCCCTAGAAGTCCCTAGAGTTAATTTTTAGGATGTCATTGAGAAACAACTTTTCCACCCTTAGCGTCGGAACCACATGGAAGACAATCACTGTTGGTCACTATTACCATCTATACTTTCATTGCTCATTTTTTGTCTGTTTTGTTTACTGTTGTATTCTTACTACTTGAAGCAGTGCTTGGTATATTGTGATCAATGAATACTTATTGAGTGAATGAATAAAGGAATGACTTCATGAATAGGAAATTAGATAAGAGGTGACAATCTGAGATGGGTAGAGGGGAATCTCAGTCATGGACACAAGGGTTAACAAGAGGGCTAGAGAGATTCCAGATCTTTAGAAGGGGGCACATTTGCAGACTTATGAAAAAAGAACAAAGGCAAATTAGAATTGGAGGTTGCAATTAGAAGCGGAAGTCCATGGCTGGGTTACAAGAAGAAAGGGACTTGAGGTGCATGAAATTTGCATATGAGGGGAATACAAATGAGGGAAACAATCTTTGGAAACTGCTTCCAGATCTTGCTCCTGGCTAAGTTGAACAAGATTTTGCTACCATCAGTTAACCCATGGAAGTGGCTGACCAGTATTAAAAGTAGTATAGTGAAGTTCTGTTCTGAAAGTTGGGATCCCTTCTGTCTTTGGGCCTGTTAGTGTGCAGTCACTGCCAAACAAGCCTTATAGAAATCCTTATGGTCAAACTTCTTAAAGTAACCATATTTCTAATAAATGTGTAGCCTCCTTTACTTACTGAGAAAAACTGACTTCTTTATGAGAGGCATCTGATTAAATTCTGAGCCCACAAGTAAAAATATTTAAAAAGACTTTCCTATGCTGTGTTAATTACAAAAATAAGCAGATCTTCAGTGGAGAGAGACTTCTTTTGTGAGCCCCAAGAGTGGGAGATATTTCTGAGTATGTTTTTTTTTCCAAATTATGCAGTTTAGATTTATCTTCTGAATAAGTAGTGCCTTGTGTCAAGGGGAGGGCTGGAGGAGGAAGCAGAAGAGAAGCAGCCCTGGTCTGCAGAGTGTCTCCAGAACATTTCATCAGGGAGAGGATCCCATTTCAGTATATCCAAATTTATCTTTTCTCCAAAATTGAGACTTTTTTCATGAATATTGGAAACAGAAGAGTTCCCTCCCCCATTCCTGTAGCTAAATAATTAAGCCTGTTCCAAGATATAACAGTCAAAGTAGGTTTCCTAGTTACGATGCTAAGCAATGGTGACAAACTTTTCTTATTATAGTCCTCTCCATCAGCAAACATTTGTTCTTTGTGGATTGTTTCTTAGACAGAATTAGTTTTGGAGAAATTGACATATGTATGTGCATCTGCTGTAAGGAAAATACAAAACAAAGGTATTTTTATCATTTCATTTTACTGACTTATTGTCATTTAAAAATTCAACTGAGTGTTTACAACTCTCTTCAAAGATGGCAAGAAGGCAAACGAGAGAGGAGAGAGGGATAGGGAGGTGGTGGGGGGGAGACTGAGAAATTGTTCAGTGAATCCACTGCATTCAATCTAGAAAGAAACCCAGAAGGCCTAGCTTTGTATTAGATGACCATTTACATTGTTTAGTTAAAGGCAATCCTATTTATTATAAGTAAATGTTTGCTTTCTATCATTTACTACTGTGTTTGATTTTCTCAAGGTTGAGGATTTGTGGTTGTTAGAATTTATAGTTGTTAACTCTCATTTAAGAATTGCACTGCATTTCTCCATTGCACACTTTTGGAAAGCAGAGATAAGAATTATTAATTTTTTATTTTATTTTAAATATTTAACCTATATTTCTATGGTAATACATACACTGATACCAAATTTTATTATTTAGTTATTTGTAAAGTTTATTTATTTCGGGGGTGGGGGGGGAGAGAGAGAGAGAGAGAGAGAGAGAGAGAGAGAGAATCCCAAGTAGGCTCCATGACATCAGTGCAGAGCCTGATGTGGGGCTCCATCCCATGAACCGTGAGATCATGACCTGAGCTGAAATCAGAGTCAGATGCTTAACCAACTGAGCCACCCAGGTGCCCTGATACTAAATTTTAAATATACAGGAGACAACCCACTAAAAAATTATTTTATCCTTTGCACTGATACTTGAGCCAGCTTTTTCTTCTCTGGAGGCAGCCACTGTAACAAGTTCTTTTATATCCATCTGGAATCTTCTCTTTATACATACATACATACATACATATTGCTTTTTTAAAAAAATAAATGAGAACCTATTGTTTTATCACTTCATCTCTCTCTTTTTCTTTACCATATTTTGGGATCATTTCTTATCAGTACCTATAGTATTATTTTGTTATTTTTAAAGGTTACATTATATTTCATTTTATGACAGCAATAGGTTTATTTAGAGTGACTATTTGATGGGGCAAATAAGTTACAAAAATGCACTACTTTTAATACTACTTTTTAATACTCTTGTATTAATATTTCATACCTTTGTGTGTTTATCTGTAGGATAAATCCCTAGGAATGAAACTGCTAGGTTAGGATATGTATTTCAGAAATTTTAATAGCTGTTACTAAATTTTTCTCCATAGAGTTTGTACAGGTTTGACTATGATATTGTAGCTCATAATTCCAAGGTAAAATACTCTTGACTTTGGACAGAAAAATCTGTCTTTGAGTTAAATCTTCTTCACTCATATTCATTTTGAAGTTAGAAATATTGCCTGACTTCCATCTTTGTTTTTTTACCTGACAATGAAGCTAACAATATTCTTCTTAGGCAGTGGAGAATGCAAACAAGTTCAGGATGCAAACCTCCAGGGTTTAAATTCGTTTCCACCACTTATGAGATGTGTGTACACCAAGGACAATAATGGTTCTTATATCAGAGATTCACTGTGAAGACTTAATCAATTAACACATAAAGGACACTTAAGACATTAAACACTCGGTATATATATTAGCTATTATTTTTATTAGAATAAAAAAAAGTAAGATGTTCTTACTTCCTTACAGGGAAGAGGTAACAAATAAATGGGTGTAATAAAGGAGATAATGAATATGAAACCCTTTAAAATTAAAGATAAATGTGAGAGGGGCGCCTGGGTGGCTGAGTCGGTTGAGCGTTGGACTTGGGCTCAGGTCACGATCTCACAGTCCGTGAGTTCGAGCCCCGCGTCGGGCTCCAGGCTGACGGCTCAGAGCCTGGAGCCTGCTTCCGATTCTATGTCTCCCTCTCTCTCTGCCCCTCCCCCGTTCATGCTCTGTCTCTCTCTGTCTCAAAAATAAATAAAAAACATTAAAAAAAAAAGATAAATGTGACAATAAGGTTTTATGTATCTAATAAATACTTTTTAGAACAATGAATACATAAAATGAATGGCTAAATCACATTGTGATTTATAAGATGTTATATAAGATATATAAAATGATATATAAGAAGATGATAGAAATTTATCCAGAAATTATATTTGATTTTTCAACTCACTTTTTATTCTTTGCTCATTTAACTAGTATAATTTTTAAAAGCTAATTCTTTGAAATAGTTAAAATTTATATTAATTTTATTATAATAAGCTAAACAAGTTTTAGTACTTTCTATTATGTTATTCTATCTATCTACCTATCTACCTACCTACCTACCTACCTTGAGGGAGAGACACTACATTATACAGATTAGAAGTAGACGTTAGGTGGGTCATAATGCTGAGGAATTCAAATCCTTCTCATTTTATAGATGAGGAAAGAAAGTGTATATAATTAATGGAAAGACAGTTCTCTTAAAGCATTTTTTTCTTTCATCTGTATGAATAAATCCATTTCTTTATGCATGGAGACGCTGATGAGTGCAGGCAATGTATGAAACTTCTCAAAACCAAATGAATTTACGTTCTTGTTGGGGAGACAGGGCATACAAATAATGAATTGGAGAGTACTTCTAATGTAATAAATAGGAAAGAATATAATGTTGTGGGAACTGATTGTCTTTTTAGGTGCCATGGAAACAGAGCAAGGAAAAACATTTGTACGTTGGAATTATCAAAGTCACTTTCATGGAAGTTCTAAGTCTTTATATAGGTTTTTGATTGAAAAAAGTCAAAGACATTTAAAGCAGGCAGAAACCACATACAGAGATTCTGAGTGTGGGGAGAATAAGGATTGCTAAGTCTTGGTTGGTGTGGTGGAGTGAGTCATGGTTTTGCATAAGTAAGATAGTCTCCTTTGTTGTTTTTTTTAAGGTCGTCTCCTGATGGAAGGCCTAGCTATATCACTTCAGAGTTGCAACTTGATTTAATATGCAAATAGAAGGCATATTAAGTGGGATTAAAATTCGACATTTGAAGAAAGCAATTAGGCAATAGTTTGCTGTATAGGTTGGACTAAGAGAAATCAGCAGGAACTGCTGTGCAAATGAGAGAGGAATTCCAGGGTGATAGCCATGTAATCAAATGACTTGATTACTTATTGTCTCTTCTGATAAGCTATGTTATTTTTTTAAATCTTTTAATGTTCATTTATTTTTGAGAGAGAGAGAGAGAGAGAGACAGAGTGCAAGTGGGGGAGGGGCAGAGAGAGAGAGAGGGAGACGCAGAATCTGAAGCAGGCTCTAGGCTCCGAGCTGTCAGCGCAGAGCCCGATGTGGTGCTCGAACTCATGAACTGCGAGATCATGACTTGAGCCAAAGTCAGATGCTCAACCGACTGAGCCATCCAGGTGCCCCTATGTTCTTTCTTTAAAAAAAATTAATGTAAAACATGCATACAGAAAGTACACAAATTGTAAAATCTCTAATTTCTACAAAATGAATATGCTCATATAACCTTCATTCTGATCAAGAAATAGAACATTACCAGAACCCCAAAAGTCCCTTTTGTGTATTATCTGTCATTATTTCCTGCAAAGATAATCATTGTTCTAACTTCTATATTGTAGGTTTACCTGTTTTTGATCTTTATATATATAGATAGACTCATATAGTAGGTACTCTTTTGTGTATTACTTCCTTTTTTCAACATTATGTTTTTATACTCATCCATGTTGTGTGTAATAATAATTTGTTTAATTCTAATAGACAGACAGTAATCCATTATATGGATATGTTTATTGGTTGTACTATAGAGATACATTTAGGTTGTTTCTAGTTTTTGATTATTTTCAATAATGCTGTCCTGGACAGTTCTATATGTGTTTACAGTGAGCACATGCATGCATTTTGGGGGGTATGTGCCTAGATACAGAATTGCTGAGTCTTGGGGAGTATGTACGTATAGTTTTACTTATTTTTTATTTTTTAAATTTTATTTAAATCCAAGTTAGTTAACATATAGTGTAATAATGGTTTCCGAAGTACAATTTAGTGACTTATCACTTACATATAACACCCAGTGCTCATCCCAGCAAGTGTCCTCCTTAATGCTCATCACCCATTATTGTTTGATAGTTTTTTTTAAAGTTTTTATTTATTTATTTTGAGAGAGAGAAAGTGCGAGCAGGGGAGGGACAGAGAAAGAGGAGAGAACGAGAATCCTAAGCAGGCTCTGCGCTGCCAGTGTGGAGCCTGCTGTGGGGCTCGTACTTGTGAACTGTGAGATCGTGACCTGAGCCGAAGTCGGATGCTTAACTGACTGCTCCAGGCAGGTGCCCCAGATAGTTTCCACAGTGCTATACATTTTCCACATTCCTATCAGTAGTATATGAGAGTTCTAATTGTTCAACAACTTTTTGTTGTCTGACTTTCATTGTAGCCATTTTGGTATTGTACTGGGATATATCTCATTGCAAGTTTATTTTTTAACATACTGGGGAGGTTGAATATTTGTTAACTTCTGTCCATGATAGGATTTCTCCACTTTTTCTTTCACTTTTTCTATATCCTTATATTTTAGATGTGTCTTTTATAAGCAGCTTAGAGTTTGGTGTTATTTTTATTTAGTCAGATAATCTTTGGCTTTTAATAAGATTTAAATACATTTATATTTGATTCAACCACTCTTATGTTTGGGTTCAAATCGATCTTCGTATGTGTTTCCTCTTTGTCCCATACCATATGTTTTTTATTCTTTGTTATTGTTGTTGTTGTTCTTTCCCTGACTTCTTTTGCATTAATTGATTTTGCCAATTTCATAGCTATACATTCTTTAGTTACCCTTTTTGTGGTTATTCTAGAGCCAAGGTGGGCAATCATTCTATAAAGACCAGAGAGTGAATATTTTAAGTTCTCTATAAAGAGCCAGGCAGTGAATATCTTGTTTTAAGTTCTTCTTGCCTCTTCTGAGAGGCAAAATCAAGGATATTATGTAGCTATTTATATAATAAGAGAAAGAATAAATTTATACAGACTTTTTATTGACAAATTACAAAATATAATAAAATAATTGAGTAAAGGTTTTTGTTGTTGTTGTATTTTTGTTTTGTTTTAGTAATGTAGGTATACTGATGAGAAGAATGGAATTCTTTCTTTTAGGAAAAATATTTCAGTTATTTGGAGTTTAAATTTAGCGTTCCCTAGCATTGTGATGGAAATGTGATCTCTTCTTCTCTAAACCATAGTAAGATTTTCCTCCTGAAAACGTACCACAGTGTGTTGCCTACATATCTCCTTACACACTTATACACTGCTCTCCTAGTTTTGGATAACTTTTCATGTTAAGAGCATAGCCTCTAGAATAAGACTCTGTGAATTTGAATGTCAAAAGTGATCAGTAGCTGTGTGATCCTTAACCATTTAGTAACTTAAGCAACTATCTGGAAGCTTCTGTTTCCTCAGTTACACAATGAGTAATAGTACTTACTTCACAAGGTTGATGTAAAGATTAAATGAACTAGTAAGTTCAAAAATCTAGAGCAATGCATGACATTGTAAAGCATTCTGTAAACATTCTATTTTTTAAAAAATATTTTTCTACCATTAAAAATACAAACCATTCTTAGCTTTCAGGCTATACAAAAGTAGGTGGAGGGTTAGAGTTGATCCTTAGGCATAGTATGCCAATACCTATCCTAGATCTCAGAACATGAATCTTTTACTCAGTAAAGTCTACTAGAAATTAATACTATTACAATTGTTACTACTTAAATTTTTTTTTTAAACTTTATTTTTGAAAGAGAGAGAGAAAGAGAGAGAGAGCGAGAGAGAGCAGGGAGGAACAGAGATAGAGGGAGACACAGAATCCGAAGCAGGCTCCAGGCTCTGAGTTGTCAACCCAAAGCCTAACGCGGGGCTTGAACTCACGAACCGCGAGATCATGACCTGAGCCAAAGTGAGACACTTAACCAACTGAACTACCCAGATGCCCTCAATTGTTACTGCTTTTATCACTGCTAGCTAGACAGTGATAGAATTTTAAACATGCCCTACCTCCTTTAGCCTATTTGCCATTCTAGTCACATAATTCTGTGTGTAAAATTCCATAAGG
This sequence comes from Leopardus geoffroyi, assembly GCF_018350155.1. NCBI lineage: Eukaryota > Metazoa > Chordata > Mammalia > Carnivora > Felidae > Leopardus > Leopardus geoffroyi. The sequence continues at coordinate 115,559,786 of NC_059327.1, forward strand.
CACAATATATATTGTTTTATGAAGTCATTTTCATTTATATTTTCTACACATTACTCATTATATTGCATTTTATTCCTTTTTGGGTATTTAGAATCATTTTATTTGGCCAGAAGAACCCTTAGGTTTTTGTTTGGTTGTTTGGTTGTTTGCATGGGTCTGCTTCCAATAAATGTTCTCTACTTTTGTATATCTGACATAAACTTTATTTGCCCTTTATTTTTGCGAAGTGTCTTTCTAGGTAAGGAATTATGGTTAGAAGTTATCTTGATTCAGGAGCTCTTGGGTGGCTCAGTCAGTTATGTATCTGACTCTTGATTTTGGCTCAAGTCATGATCTCATGGTTGTGAGATGGAGCCCCACATCATGTTCCCGGTGGGTGGTGGAGCCTGCTTAAGATTCTCTCTCTCCTTCTTCCCCTCCCCTACTTGCACATGCCCTCTCTCTCTCTCTCTAAAATAAAAGAAGTTACCTTGATTTGGAAATTTAAAGTTTTTAATGTTTGTTTATTTTTGAGACACACACACACACACACACACACACACACACGAGTGTGAGCGGGGGAGGGACAGAGAGAGAGGGGGAGACAATCTGAAGCAGGCTCCAGGTTCTGAGCTGTCAGCACAGAGCCCCACGCAGGGCTCGAACTCATGAATGGTGAGATCATGACCTGCATTGAAGTCAGACGCTTAACCGACTGAGCCACCCAGGTACCTCTGACTTAGAAATTTAAAGATGTAATTTCATTGTCCTCTGACTTCATTCCTGCTAATAAATGAGCTGTCAACTTTTTGTTGTTGCTGTTTATTTGAAAGTGGTTTTGTTTCTAGATGCTTTTAAGATTTTTTTTCTTTATTTTTGTTTTTCAAAATTGTATATAGGTATTTTTTTTTTTTTTTTGTATTTGTTTGGAGTTTATAGAGCTTCTTAATGATGTTGCTTGATGTCTTTTTTCATTTTTGGAAAATTCTTTGCCTGTATTTAAAAATTATGGCTACTTCCCTTTTTCTCTGTTTTTCTTTTGGGATTTCAATTATATATATATATATATATATATATATATATATATATATATAATCTTTCCACTATGTCCCAAATCTCTCTTAAATTTTGTTTCTTATACCTTTTAAAAAATATCTCTCTTTAAAGAAATCTGTTTTCATTTAGGTATTTTTTATCACCTTGTATTCCATTTCATTAATACTTCTTTCTAATGCTGTATTGAGTTCTGGATCTTAGTTACCATACACACCAGTTCTAAAATTTTAATTTATAATTTTCTTACAGACTCCAGTTCTTTGGTGAGGATCTCTGTGTAATTTACTTTCTTAACATATTAAAGTTATTTTTATGTTTGTGTCTGCTAAGCCCAATATGAGTTATCAATGGTCTATTTCTATTTCTTACTGTATCTCTTGGATTTTATAGACCTCTCTTCTGGCATACTTAATAATTTTTGAATACGTTACATATTTAATAAAAGTTATGGAGCATCTCTATAATGTTATCTTTTTTCTAAAATGTGTTTTTCTTCTATCCAGTATAGCATTTGGACACATCATCTTGATCAAATGAAGGATTAAGAAATTTGAGTCTGAGTTTCAGTATTTCTGAGGTCTGGATTATTTCTAATTCCTAAATTGTAGATCTTGGATTGTTTTACGAGAAAGCCTGAGGTTTTTACCAAGCCCTTTCTCTTTGGTAGGGACTTTTGTCTCCTTGAGATCATGAGGCTACTTAAAAACTCAGTTCAGTTTTATTACTTCCTAAGTGCTTCATTCTGATTTCTCCTTGGCTTCTTGGCCTCTTGCTATCTTCATCTTAGATATTTGAAAATGCCTTTGAGAGTCAGAAACAGACAGTTGTGTATTCACTTCAATACATTTTCTTTTCTTTGTGGTCTCATTCTTTTAAATCCTGGTTACCATTGTTATTGTCCAAGGCCTTTAATGAGCTGGATTATCCTGAGGGTTTTTTTTTTTTAATGTTTACTTATTTTTGAGAGAGAGAGAAACAGAGCATGAGCAGGGGAGGGCCACAGAGAGAGGGAGACACAGAATCCGAAGCAGGCTCCAGACTCTGAGCTGTCAGGACAGAGCCCGATGCGGGGCTGGAACTCACAAACTATGAGACCGTGACCCGAGTTGAAATCGGATGCCTAACTGACTGAGCCACCCAGGTGGCCCTAAAAGTAATATTTTAAATAAATCTTAAAATATTTTAAAATATAATGATGAATTTGGTTATATATGTATAGAATAAAAATTCAAGAGATAGAGAAGTGATATGTATATGTTTTATATGTTAATATTATTTTAGGAGGGAACATTTTGAACTTGAAATGCATTTCTAATGCTAAATTCTGAAAGTACTTTTGATGAAGGTAAGCTATGATTGTTGTAATCTGCCTGCTAGAGGTTCATCACATTGGTGTTTGGCTGTCACACTTCGGAATCAGAGTTTCTTCTGTCTTTTGTTGTTGTCCTTTTAATTGAGCACACTTTACTACAAAGTATTTTTAAAAGGAAAACAAAAGACTTCTAAATTCTGTATATCCTTCTTTAATTTCATTTTCAGGAAGTGGAGAACAAAGATTTGCACAAGGGAATACTGCTTTAAAATATACTCTAATTACTTACATATGCAAATTTAACACATTGCCAAGGTCAAGGTGCTTTATCTGGGTCTCTGTTTAAAGATGTGGTTTTGAAAATCTTTCACTGGCTTTACACTTTCAAAAGAATTGACCAACTTTATACAGGAAGAGTGTATATATACATATATGCATATGTATAGCTCATATAATATATTTAAAGCACATATAATTTCTTTCATATATCTTTCAAGGATTTTGTGTTTTAATAAGCCTGATATAACATTCATTAAAACATGTGAGAAAGGTTGGTATTTACATTCATTTTACAGCCAGTAAACTCTGGTTAGATTTGTTTACATGGAATTTATTAAAAACTGGAAATACCAGTTAATCACATAGTCCCTCCACTAGAATTGCCACACAAATTAATACCTTCTTATGTCTTCCTGCTTAGGAACAAGTAGAGCTGGAGTAAAATCCACCTCTTTCCTCTCCATTCATTCCTCTTCCTTTAAAAAGAATCATTTTACTAGTTCTCTCCTCACATAGAAGTGGTTGGGGGAAACCCCCAAGTAAGCCTTAAAAGCTAATCTGCCTTTGTTTCTTCCTTCTCAGTCCTCCTTGCAGTTCCTTTTTATTGAAGTCTCTAAGGGACTTTTGCATATGTAGGATGCTTGGGAGGCACAAGACGTAATGTGTGTTAGCCTATGTTACAGCAAACTGCAATGAATGATTTTACAGTAAAAAAAACTTAAATTATGTATTGTGCATATGGAATTTGCGTGTCATGATTTTATATTCATAATGCACGTGTGTTTTCGCATAGTGGTGGAGGTGTACCTTACAATACTTTTGATGAGGAAACATAGACTTAATTACAGGTGGACTTTTTAATGCTAATTTATACATAAAATTGAAATATTTGCACCGCTATGGGATGTTTCTATATCAAATCACCACTCTATGCATTTATCTTTCTTACTTTTATTAGGAGCATCTTAAGGGCTTTTTTTCCTTCTTCTTCTTTGTATCTAGTCTTTCCAGGTTTCAACAACCATTCACATCTAATGTGAATCCATGATTGGTCCTAGTCTTTAACTGTGTGGTTCATTGTTCTACGACAAGCTGGATACTCTGGCATTGTAAACATCCTGGAATCAGCATTAGAGCAGAGTGGCAAGGAGTTGGAATACAGGGGAATATGAAAAGATGAAGCTTGGCACTGAATTCTCCTTAAAGCTAAGCATTTCTATTTCTACCAGGAGGGCAATTGTGCCGCATCACATATCCATTTTTCATAAGGGTGTTAACCATCTGGTTCCTCTTGTTTTTCCCTTCTTGCTCCTTCACATCTGTTGCTTCTCCACTGTTCTACAAAGCTAACATTCCATATTTGCTGTTCATTTCCATAAAAATTCCATATGCATGAGAGTGCCTAGATTTTTACCTGTAGGTCTAAGATAATTACAGTGAAACAGCAGCCAAGGTCATAAGAAAGATCATATCCAGATTAGACGGCTCTCTGCCATGGAAATCCCTGGCAAGGAAGAGCTGCTGGTCATGTTCTGCCTGTCCAGACAATCATTTGAAAGGAGCACCAGAGTTAGCAGTCTGACACATCCTTCCTGGTTGGGTCACCACATTAAATGTGCTTAGCTATTTGTAAAGCTATCTGGAGGGAAAGAGCATGCTAAATTGGAAACAGATGGACAGAATGACACACATAGCCCTGGAATTCACAGTGCAGTGCAGCAGAGTTCAATCAGGTGCTTGACATCCTGACAATCTTGTCTCTGTAGGAATAGAAAAGAAAACACCTGGAGATCCTGGGTTTGGTGGTGGTAAGTTCACATTTTGGGGCCATTTGCTTTCTGATTTGCTTAGGTTGGTTTCCCTCCATTTTCCTTTACATAGATCTTTCCATCGGCATTGTTTCCCTTTATCATCTTTACTATCATCTCTTGCATCCATCCTGTCATCTTCCCTAGAACCAATTTATGTTAGAATCAAAACTGGGTAGAGCTCAGGTGGGCAAGAATTCTCACCATCCTTTCTCCTGAATGCTGGAATCTCTTCATGTTCTCTGTGATTACCAAGCTTACTCATTGCTATCATATTTAAAATAACACATTCCGATTACAATTTATAGAAGCCAAATTTATACATCTGGTTGTAAAGCCAATAAAGAGGCAAACTGACATGTAAAAATCAGCAATTTTGATTTCTGTAAACAATATCTGAAAGTGTATATAGTGTGTGAGCAAAATATAAATATACAAAGCAAATTATACCAAATAACTTACTTAGCCAGCTCCTCTAACTTTACTGTTGGCTCCAGCTAGACTAAAAGCATTAATACAAGCAGCAAATGTAAATGCTTATGGACATTCTGTCAGGCAGGAGGCAGTGTGGCATTTAAAAAATAATGCCTAACTGGAAGTCAAGGGGCCTCGTGCTTCATCTTGGCTTTGTTATTAACTTGCTCTTTTCATTTCATTTTTTAATAACATGGGATTTTTACATTAGGTTAGGTCGTTAAAATCCTGTTTAGATTCAAGAGAGCACAGTGGCTTCAAATGAGATAAGTATGTTCGGTGTGTTTATGAGGGAAGGAGGAACTATGTGGACATTAAGTTTAAGTCTGGGTTGTGGAGATCATTGCAAAGGTTGTTAACCTGTAGAGGGAGGTGTCATAAAGAGGCAGGATATTGGAAAGTGTTAGCATGGAAATAATAGAGACTTTCCTGCATTGTTTCAAAAAGCAACACAAGCTTGAAAATGATAATTATAAAAATTCCAGGGACAAACTAAAAATAGCAGCTGAAGTGTGTAAAGAGGAAGTAAGTAACAACATAGACTGGGACTATCTTGAAAAAAGTTTTTAAGTGGAGAAAAATAATCTTTTTTTATTAAGAATTTTATTTTAATTCCAGTACAATGAACTTGCAGTGTTATATTAGTTTCAGGTGTACAATATAGTGATTCAACAATTCTGTACATTACTCAGTGCTTATCATGATAAGTATCCCCATCACCTTAATCCCCATCACCCATTTCACCACCCCCCCCCCTTCCCCTCTGGTAATCCTCTCTTTGCTTTCCATAGGTAAGAGTCTGTTTTTTTGTTTGCCTCTCCTTTAATCCCCCCTTGTTTGTTTGTTTTGTTTCTTAAATTCTACATATAAGTGAAATCATATGGTATTTGTCTTTCTCTGACCTATTTTACTTAGCATTATCTTCTCTAGCTCCATTCATATTGTTGCAAATAGCAAGATTTCATTCTTTTTTTAAGGCTGAATAATATTCCATTGTATATAAATATATACCGCATCTTCTTTATTCAGTCATCTATCGAGGGACACTTGGGCTATTTCCATAATTTAAATTAGTGTTTTCATATTCTTTGTGTAAATACCCAGAAGTATGATTACTGGATCATACGGTACTTCCATTTTTAACTTTTTGAGAAACCTGCATATCATTTTCCACAGTAGCTGCACCAGTTTGCATTTCCCACCAACAGTGCAAAAGGGTTCCTTTTTCTTCACCTTGCCAACACTTGTTGTTTCTTGTGTTTTTGATTTTGACCATTCTTACAGGTATGAGGTGATTTCTCATGGTGCTTTTGATTTGCATTTCCCTGATGATGTGTGATTCTGAGCATCCTTCTATGTGTCTGTTGGCCATCTGTCTGTCTTCTTTGGATAAATATTGTTCCTGTCTTCTGCCCATTTTTTGATTGAATTATTTGGTTTTGGGGTGTTGAGTTTTATCAGTCTTTTATAATATTTTGAATATTAACCCTTATTGGATATGTCATTTGCAAATGTCTTCTCCCATTCAGTAGGTTGTCTTTTAGTTTTGTTGGTTGTCTCTTTGCTGTGCAGAAGCTTTTTATTTTTATATAGTCCAATAGTTTACTTTTGCTTTTATTTCCTTTGCCTCAGGAAATATATCTAGAAAAACATTGCTACAGTCCATGTCAGAGAAAATACTGCCTGTGCGCTCTTCTAGGTTTTTTATTGTATCAGGTCTCACAGTTAGGTCTTTAATCCATTTTGAGTTTGTTTTTTGTGTGTTGTGTAAAAAAGTGGTCTTTTGTCATTCTTTTGCAGGTAGCTATCCAGTTTTACCAACACCATTTGTTGAAGAGACTCTCTTTTTCCATTGCATACTCTTGCCTTTTTTATTGAAGATTAATTGACCATAAAATTGTGGGTTTGTTTCTGGGTTTTCTATCCTGTTCCATTGATGTATGTGTCTGTTTTTGTGCCAGTATCCTACTTGTTTTGATTACTACAGCTTTGTGGTATAATTTGAAATCTGGAATTATGACACCTTCGCTTTGGTTTTGTTCAAGGTTGTTTTGGCTGGTTAGGGTCTTTTGTGGTTCCATACAAATTTTAAGATTACTTTTCTAGTTCTATTAAGAATGCTGCAGGAGTTTGCATTAAATCTATAGATTACTTTAGGTAGTGTGCACATTTCAATGGTGTTTGTTCTTCCAGTCCATGAGCATGGAATATCTTTCCATTTGTTTGTTTCATCTTCAATTTCTTTCATCAGTGTTTTATAGTTTTCTGAGTAAAAGCCTTTCACCTCCTTGCTGAAGTTTGTTCATAGGTATTTTTTTTTGTATGATTTTAAATGGGATTGCTTCCTTAATCTTTCTGTTGCTTCATTATTAATGTATAGAAATGCAATGGATTTCTGTACACTCATTTTGTGTCTTGCAACCTTGCTAAATTCATTTATCAGTTCTGTTAGTTTTTTGGTGGAATATTTGGGTTTTGTACTTACAGTGTCATGTCATCTGCAAATAGTGAAAATTTTACTTTTCCTTGCCAGTTTGGATGCCTTTAACTTGAGAAAAAATAATCTTTGAGAAAATCAGAGCAAGAGAGCAATTGCCCATTATTTGTTCAGAGCACATGTCATTGAGTAACAGTGTGCCCCTCTAAATTGGCATTTCTCAACTTTGGCACTATTGACATTTCAAACAGAATAATCGTTGTTGTGGGGAGAATATCATGTGATTGTAGGATATTTAGCAGCATCTCTGATCTTGACCCACTAGATGCTAGGAACTCCCCTACCCATGTCATGACAATCAAAAATGTCTCCAGGCATTGCCAATATTGCCCCAGTTGAGAAACACTGCTGTAAATGAATAAATATTTTCAGAGAGGCCAGATAGCCTAATGATTAAGAGTTTGGGCTCAGGAAACTGAGTTCTAGAATAAGATTTGAGTCCCGGTTTTGTTACCTTTTCATTGTGGGTCTTGAGCAAATTACTTAACCTTTCTACACCTCACTTTCTTCATTTGTAAAGTGGGACTATTAAGAGTACCTCCTTTTTGGGGCTGTTGTGAGGATTAAATGAGATAATACATGTGAAACATTCAGTGTAGTGTATGGCCTGTGGCAGCTGTTCAGTACATGGTAGATATTGTTTTTACTCCCATTTGGTGGTTACAAAAGGGCACAAAGAAAGAGGGGATGAACATGATTATTTATGAAGATAGACTCTTGAGCATCAGGAAGTCATGGCAACCAAATATCTGGGTCTCATTTCATGGGAGTTGTAGGAGACGTTTGCCTGGTGAATCAGCCCGTCAGTCAGCAATATTGTTTAAGCATCTATTAGATGCTAAGCTCTATTCTAATATTGAGCATTATTGAGACCTGAGCAAGACAGACAAAAATCTTGACCTGAAGATTTTATGTAATGACAGAAAATTAATACATGTGACTTAAAACTAGTGTGGTATGGCAGACACTACTAGGTATTCATCAAAGTTCTCTCTCCCCTTCTCTTACCATATAGCTTCTCACATGACTGCCCAACTATACTGAATTTCTCTATTTAAAACTCTATACTAAATAGTTTATTGGCCATTTGGGTAAGTTCTTTCAAGCAGCAGAAGTGAAGTGTACCACTTCCAGGCCTGGCCCACACATCTTTCCTCCTATGGTTTTTTTTTTTTTTTTTTTTTAATTTTTTTTTTTCAACGTTTATTTATTTTTGGGACAGAGAGAGACAGAGCATGAACGGGGGAGGGGCAGAGAGAGAGGGAGACACAGAATCGGAAACAGGCTCCAGGCTCTGAGCCATCAGCCCAGAGCCTGACGCGGGGCTCGAACTCACGGACCGCGAGATCGTGACCTGGCTGAAGTCGGACGCTTAACCGACTGCGCCACCCAGGCGCCCCCCTCCTATGATTTTTAATGGCTTTTGTTTCTCATGGGCTGGAAGGTCACAGTAATTATCAAAGTGACCAGAGCAGTCTTGGAAGTCATGTGTTAAAGATGGTAGAGCTAATATCAGCCTGAGTTCCTGAATGATTGTGTGGAGCAAAGCTTCCTGTGCTGGTTGCAACCTACAACATTTACCTGGGCTAGTCAGTGAAGAGAGATGAACTCCTTTTGTAGTTGAACTAGTACATATTGGGCTTGATTGTTACACAATTTTTGGCTACCAAACAAGTGCAGGTGGAAAGGTTTCCATGAGGAGAGAACATTTGAGCTGAAATCTGACAGAAGAAAATAAAACAGCCACGTGTTCTTTGAGAAGATTGTTTCTAGGGGGGGAAACCAGCAAGTGCAAGGAAGCTTTCCTTGATAAATGACCGACATTAGAGCCCTGACAATATAGAGTCCACACTGGTAGGTAGACAAGGCATGGACCAGGTAGATGGTGTTAAGACAAAATGAAAATATGGCTCCTGGATCTATCTGATTTATAAAGAACTCCATGACAATTGGAAGGACTGATTTTTTTTTTTTTTTTAACATTTGTCTCCTTTCTGCCTGAGTCTTTTGGGCAAAGACAGTCTCTGAAATTGTTGGACATAGGTTAATGAGGGTCTTTCCTGCTTCATCTGACAGAGATTAAAAGAGAATTTATTTTGCAAGTTTTTCTGGTAATATGACCAACAATACAAGCTCTGGAGAGGTCTTAAGTGTCTTGGCAGTGAGAAGTTGTTTAAACTTCATGGACTCTTACTTGGAGCCTTGGTGCTTAGTGTCTGTGGTTATGAATTTTACTTCTTTCTGGGGTATATTTTTTCTATATATACCTATTTGCAAATTATCTTGAGAACCCAAAATGAAAAACAAATTCTTGAAGTGTTGGTGGGTGTTCCTTTTTATAACTTTTTTTTTTTTTTTTTTTTTTAAGAGAGAGAGAGCATGAGCAGGGGAGGGGAAGAGAGAGAGAGAAAGAGAATCTTAGGAAGACTCCACGCTGAGTGTGGAGCAAGATGCAGGGCTTGATCTCATGACCCTGAGATCATGACCTGAGCCAACATCAAGAGTCAGATGCTCAACAAACTGAGCTACCTATGTGCCCCAAGAATGGTCTTTTAAAATCACCAAATACTACAGTTTAATGAAACTCAAATTTCTTGCCCTGACTTATAAAGTACTGCATGTTCTGATCCTTACGTATCCTTCCTACTTTATTTTATACTATTCTTCCCTTTTTCCTTACTCTCCAACCACAATGAACAAACCATATGAGTTCCCACTTTAGGCCCTTGTACTAACAGCCCTTTTGTGTGGAATGCTCTTGTCTGTGATCTCTGCATAGTTACCTCCTATTGTTCACTGCTGTATTCATAGTGCCTAGAATGCTCGTTACACAGCAGGCATGAAACAAATATTTGTTGAAAGAGAGTTAATAGACAAATGGATCCCTTTGTGATATGGAAGACAGTGACATAAAAGGTTGATGACATATGGTCATATACCTAAGGATTTGGGAGAATATGATTTTTCCTTTTGAATTTTATCATGTGGTACTAAAGGGCTGTTGATTCCTTAAAGAAGAATCAGGAAAACTTTTCCTTTTAAAATGGTTCTGTCTGTAGATTGCATTTTCAGTTTTTATATTCTCTATTTTTCATGGCATAGTCTAAAGAAGCACAGACCCTTCAGATGGGAGTATGTTAGGGACAAATCAACTAAAAGTGATCATAATGGTCTCATTTCCTGCTCTCTGTGTATCTCTCTCACGGGTATGGAATTCTTAGTAAGTAGGATTGAAGATGAATATTTGATAAAGGATTGGATTGCAGGATGTTTTTCACTCACTAAATCTTTCACATTTTCTAATTTGAGAGTTTCCAGAAATCAAACTATATCCCAGTTCATACTTCTTATCCACAAGCACTTTCTAAAACAGCTTAACCTGTCATTCTAACTTATCTCTACAGTTTTAAATTTATTTGTTGCTGCATAACATTTGCTTCCGTGGCTCACAATAAGTTTATATTTTGTTTTTGAGTAGTGTTAAAAATGTCAAAATGTAATGTATCAATCTGATGGCATTTTCCGGGATATCTGGAAGTCCAAAACTGACTCTTTTCAAGTGAGTTCTAAAATTAATCAGAAAGAAAGAAACTTAAAACACTTCTTAAAGTTTCAACCAAGTGATGCAGGATATAGTCAAGATATGAATAAAACAAATTGAATCTCTTCCTCAGACTCTAAGTTACCCTCTGTGTCTCAGATAGGAAGCAAACATGCTTTCAGCACCTTTTCACATTAAGCTTCCATTCAGTGGCTGGCACTTGGTGGGTGTTGTTGAAGGAAGGCTTTCTGGATTTCAATCCTAATGATTCAGCTGAAGCATATGAGACGTTTACGAAAAGTGTATAATGTAGATATCTCGTTTAATACCATTAGATTTTAAAATCTGTTTAGGTTATTGATCATGTCTAAGCTCTGTTATGTAAATTCCAGAAGAACTTCTGAGATAAAAGGAGAAAGACCCAGCTCTCTCTGTAACAGAAATATAGATATTTTTCTCTGTAGACCTAGCATTGCCATTTTGGGTTTATAAATGGCTCTTTTTTTTTTTTATAAAGCAATTTGTATGATGATATGCAATGTTAAATATATTTTAATTGATATATTTATATTTATATATAATTGGAAAATTTTGAATGTAACATTTCAAGCTTTGAAATTCACAGAAATGCTTATTTGAAAATATAGCAAAATCATTCTTGTAAATTATTTCAAAATAAAGTAACCTTTAAAAACTCTGGGAAAGCTCAGTTTTCTTATGTCTGTGGTCTATGCAAAGCTGCCTGTTTTATTTTGCTCTTCTAGCATAGATGAGATGATAATATATTTTGCTCGTTAAACAAACCAACTTTATAAAAACTTTACAAACTTTATAAAAACTATATAAATTCTGAGATATGGAAAAGTGTGAAGACAGACAGTTAAATGTAGATTTGTTGATGCTCTTTTGCTAAACTGTCATTTTATTTAACTGGGTCCCTTTTTTTTTTTCTAGTTCTGGTTATTAAGGTGATGGTTCAATTTTACTGAGTTCTAAACACAAGGTAGGAAAAAGGCAACTAAAAGGAAAAGAAGTAAGTTGATTCACTTAAGCAAAAGAAACAAAAATAAAAAGCTGATATTCCAACTGGGACTTTGCCCATTTCCACAGCCTCTGGGCCACAGCATCCATCGCTGTCAACACCATTTATGTGGAAAATTGCACTGACATAGTGTAATTGGTTCTGTGACATAATTGTAACACCGTGAAGCAAAATAGTCCACCCAGGGCACTCAATACCATAATTAGTCAGAGGTCCAGACATAATGCAAAACCCAGGAAGGGTACTTGACAACTCATAGAGAGGCATTTTGGAAGTGAGACAGGATGTGAGAGAAGAAAGTTTCTGATATTTTTAAGTTTACCATGGCAATCAGCTTCTAGCAATATTTTCAAATTGGTTAAAAAGAAAGAAGCAGAGAATGATTTTGGAACCCTGCTTTTTCTTTCAGCACTTTGGGACTAGAAAGGTCTAGTTCCTCTAATATTTAATGGGCAGTGACCTAGAGCATCTGGACTTGGAACTGGTCCCTTGAAATGAACACCCTGGTGGATTGCTGCTCCTAAAGTAGTCAGAGCTGTGTCTGTTTTTCTGAGGAAAAATTGTATTTCTTCTCTTTTCGGATAAGATTAAGATAACTAAAGATTAAGATGATTAAAACCCTATGGACAAGCTTCTTTGTTCTTAAATCATTATAACCAGTGGCTCCATATTCACTAGAAGGATGATTTATTACTAACAAATAGAATCTCAGCTTCAAATTTTGTCATTTCCTTCTATATATCATCTTTCATTCGGTATCTCAGCTCTTGATTCATTCTTTTATAACTCTATATGGTGTATTTCTAAATTGCTACTGCTATACACTGGCGATAAGTATATAATTAAATTATATTATTTCCTAGTGAAATAAAATCTGCCCATTTGTAATGCCTGTGTGATTATATACAGCAAGATTGTCAAACATACATAAGACATAAGATTGAGATAGATAGGCATACTCATAAATGTATACATATATTCTTTAATAAAAATGTACATTATGTATGTATGTATTTTTTATATTGTATTATATAATACTTTTACTTGGCATATTCCTTTTTACTAAATAATTAAAGGAGAAACTAAGGGTATTCTAGTAATATACAAAAATAAACATGTGTATTGATGTCAGTTACCCTATAAAATAAGTTCTTTGAAATATGGAGTTTATTGATGTAGTTTTTTTGGCTAACATTTATGGGGTAATATATTTATTTGAATTTTAAAAATAAATCCTTAAGGATTCCGCTTTGGGGTACCCATTTGCTTTTAGTTAAATTATATTGCCTATCATTGAGGGAAAGGTGAGATATTAAATATCAGCAGTTATAAAGATTATGACTCTTACTGTAGTGTTCTTAAGGTAGCACAATGGAGGGGAGATACAGTCTACCATTTAATATAATTTGGAACTGAAATAGTTGCACTGAGGCACATTACGCTACACCACAATATCAGAAACCCAAACATTGATCTAGTTTCTATCACTGTAGAGGCCAATCTATGTGCTGCCTTTTCCTTTCTTTCCTTTAAGATGTTGATCCTGTGTGATTTCACTGCTCTGCTACGGGCTCTCTGGCAACCAAAGGTTATCACTGAAGTTAACATAACCTTATTTTTCCTTCCACCACGGGGCATTTAAAGCATCCCTTCGTTAAAATACTCCAACAAATCCTGCTACTGTACAACTCTCTCTTACTTTTCTCAATGCTCAAATACTAAATCCCAACCACTTGGAAACTGCATAATCCTATAATGGTTTAAAATATTCAGTTCTTTCCTCAAAGTAAAACAGCCTTTATTTTAACCAATTTTTGCATTCTTGTTCCTCTGATAGAGATTTACTATTCAAAGAAATTAATAAAAAAATGTAGGGAAAGGACTCCCATTTACTTTAAGTTTACTGTATGTTAGGCCCTTTGCATGCTATTACAGTTAATTGTTTCAATGGTCCTGTAAGATGAAACTCAGAAATTTTTTTTTTTTCAACGTTTATTTATTTTTGGGACAGAGAGAGACAGAGCATGAACGGGGGAGGTGCAGAGAGAGAGGGAGACACAGAATCGGAAACAGGCTCCAGGCTCTGAGCCATCAGCCCAGAGCCCGACGCGGGGCTCGAACTCACGGACCGCGAGATCGTGACCTGGTTGAAGTCGGACGCTCAACCGACTGCGCCACCCAGGCGCCCCAATTACTTTAGAAAATTTAAGTAATTGCAAAACTTGTGAAGAGTTGAGCTGATTTTCCAATAAGATAGATATGCTTCTCCTTGAAATCCATGTTTTGACCAGCAGAAAGCCTGTGGTTTATAAAATAAAAGAACCACTGATGCTTTAAAAAAAATTAAATTCAAGTGAGTTAACATATAGTGTAATAATGATTTCAGGAAGAGAATTTAGTGATTCACTTACATAAATATGTAAGTGCTCATCCTAACAAGTGCTCTCCTTAATGCTCGTCGCCCATTTAGCCCATCTGTCCACCCAATACCCCACTGGCAACCCTCAGTTTGTCCTCTGTATTTAAGACTCTCTTATGGTTTGTCTCCCTCTATGTTTTCATCTTATTTTTGCTTCCTTTCCCTTATGTTCCTCTGTTTTGTATCTTAAATTCCACATAAGAGTGAAATCATATGATAGCTTTCTCTGACTTAATTTGCTTAACGTAATACCCTCTAGTTGCACCCACATTGCTGCAAATGACAAGATTTCATTCTTTTCGATTTCTGAGTAACATTCCATCATATATATACCATATCTTCTTTATACATTCATCAGCTGATGGACATTTGGGCTCTTTCCATAATTTGACTATTGTCGCTAGTGCTGCTATAAACATTTGGGATGCATGTGCCCCTTCAAATCAGCAGAGCTGTGTCTTTGGATAAATTCCTAGTAGTGCAATTGCTGGGTCGTAGGGTAGTTTGATTTTTAATTTTTTGAGGAACCTCCATACTGTTTTCCAGAGTGGCTACTCCAGTTTGCATTCCCACCAGCAGTGTAAAAGGAAGAACCATTGATGCTTAAAAAACATACATTTCAGAGGATTGAGAAACAGGAATCCTAGTTTTGAGTTTATATTTACAGTTGGAAAAATGACTTAAAAATTGATATGCATGGTTGTTATATGTAAGTGATGAATCACTAAATTCTACTCCTGAAACTAATATTATACTATATGTTAACTAACTAAAGTTTAAATAAAAACTTGAAATGTTGAAAAAAAAAGATGATGCACATCTTTTTTCTTCAAATATAGTGCAGTGTTTCTCAACCTTTTTGTTTTCTATTATCACTCCCCTAAGAAGGCATTAATTTTTTTTCTTCAGATTGCTCCCCTCCCTATGAAATTATAATATATATTTGTATGTACTATGACCCTTCCGAGGGCCACAAAGCATTGTAATGAGACTATTTGCCCCCTTGGGGGACTATTGTCCTGTTGAGGCTGCATAATGTAGACTATTGCTGTAATAGCTCACTCCTAACTTCTACCCCATTACTAATGTTTACAGGAGCAGGTCGAGTGGAGCTAGCATAACTTTGGACCTAGACAAATCTGCCTGCCTTCTGGGTCTATCACTGGTTACTTATGAGAACTAGGGCAAGTGACATAACCTCTCTGAGCCCCAGTTTGCTTTTCAGGAAAATTGAATTATAATTTCTACTTCATACAGTTGTTGCCAGAGTTATCTGTAAAATGTTCAGCAAGAGGCAGCAGAATTCTCAAACAGTGTTAGCTCTTTTTCTGTCCTTCTAGGAAGAATTATCACTAGACTCTAAATTTTCTGAAAATAGTGCTATGAGCATCCGAGTAGAATTTGGGTGACATGGGTCCTGATGCAAACTCTCAACTACCTAGATAGGTGGGGATTTTGTTTTCCATAAAATGAAAGTACTCATTTCTTAAGTTTCATTTTGGGCTTTTCAGTGTGTAACTTTGTAAAATATTAGGCCCTCCTGGGGACATAAAAGCACTAATTACATTTTAAATTTTCATTGGCACTTTTAATCTCAGTGCCAATAATTTTGCAAGGGTGTTTTCCCCTTCTCGTTCTTCAGGATATTAGAGTTAAAGAATATTAAGAGTTAAATATTAAGAGTTAAAGAACCACATATAGCCATGCGTGGTACCAGTTGGCCCAAACAGAAGAAATTTTATTTGGACTAAAAACTGTATTCCCCAGTGATTTCCTAAAGATCATTTTTCTGGATACATAGATGAAAGAAACTTTGCCATGTTTCTCATTTTACTTTATTTCTGGCTATTATAGACTGGAAAGATAGATGGTATTAGATAATTATGGCTTAATTTAAAGAATAAAAGCAGTTATCAAGTAAACAGTTTCCTTTCTGTGTACTAAAGTGTTAACACCTGTCAGGGTTCAGTGCACAGGAGAAAGAGGCAAAACTCGGGGAAGGAAGTAACATGCTGATTAGAAGTGATTATGCCTCCCAGGGAGCACCAGAGAACTTGTGTAGATCTTATAGTAAAGGAAAAACATGGAGATAGTTTAAAGCTCCTCTTGAATTATAGGCGGTGTATTTTATGTGTTTATTTGTATTTTTATTTATTTGGAATTATTTCAGAAAATCAAAAATGAGTAAAGAATACTGTATGGAACAGCCATGAAGCCACAATGAGCTGATCCAGTGAAAACATTACAAACCCTGTTGAAATCTCTCACATGCCTTTTCCTAGTTGCAATCCCCTTCCTTCTCTGTAGAGGAATATGTTCTGAATTTGACATTTATCATTTCCATGAATCTCTCTCTCTCTTTCTTTTTGCATATGCATATCTCTCTTAACGATAAGTAGAGTTTTTTACATGCTTTACCACATAAAGCATTTTTGCATGTTTTACGTTGAGACAGATATCACAATATATGTATTTTTCATCCAATGTTATATTTATGAGATTTAGTTTATTTTTGAGTATTTTACATAGTTAAGTGGTGTTTACCTAGTGATACATTCTTTTACATTATGCTATTACTTCTTTTATCAAATGATTGGTTTGATTCACAGTTAGCTGCATATTTTTTTTAAATATGAAATTTATTGTCAAATTGGTTTCCAAACAACACCCAGTGCTTATCCCAATGGGTGCCCTCCTCAATACCCATCCCCCACCCACCCCGCCCTCCCAGCCGCCATCAACCCTCAGTTTGTTCTCAGTTTTTAAGAGTCTCTTATGTTTTGGCTCCCTCCCTCTCTAACCTTTTTTTTTCCTTCCCCTCCACCATGGTCTTCTGTTAAGTTTCTCAGGATCCACATATGAGTGAAAACATATGGTATCTGTCTTTCTCTGTATGACTTATTTCACTTAGCATAACACTCTCCAGTTCCATCCACGTTGCTACAAAAGGCCAGATCTCATTCTTTCTCATTGCCAAGTAGTATTCCATTGTGTATATAAACCACAATTTCTTTATCCATTCATCAGTTGATGGACATTTAGGCTTTTTCCATAATTTGGCTATTGTTGAAAGTGCTGGTATAAACATTGGGGTACAAGTGCCCTTATGCATCAGCACTCCAGTATCCCTTGGGTAAATTCCTAGCAGTGCTATTGCTGGGTCATAGGGTAGATCTATTTTTAATTTTTTGAGGAATTTCCACACTGTTTTCCAGAGCGGCTGCACCAGTTTGCATTCCCACCAACAGTGCACGAGGATTCCCGTTTCTCCACATCCGTTTCTCCAGCATCTATAGTCTCCTGATTTGTTTATTTTAGCCACTCTGACTGGCGTATTTGTGAGTCACTTTCAAGATGAATGGTTCATGAATATCTTTTGAAATAATTCATACTGAAGTTTAATCCATCTGTTCATTTATTCAATAGTAAAATGATATTTAAATGACTCCCTAATCAAGGACAGTACTAGGTATTAAAAATTCCCTGGGGAGCAAAGTAGACTTTGTCCCTTTCTTATGAATCTTAAAGCTTAATGGGAAGACAGATTTTAAATTCCACAAATCAGTATATGATTCATTCAACAAAATCTATTGATTGACTTAAATGAGTTAAAACAGTGAACCAAACAAATGAAAATCCCTGACCTTGAAGAACTCATATTCTAATTAGGTGGTTGTGGGAGGGCAGGGCAGACACAGCAAATAAGATAAGAGTAAGTAAGATAAGAAAGAAAAATATAAAGTGTGTTTAAAGATGATATGCTATAGTGTAAAATGAAGGAAGAGAGGGGCTGGGCAGTCAGGGAGGGTTGCAGTTTTAAATGTACTAACCATAGAAGTCATCTCTGAGAAGGTGACATTTGAGTAAATACATGAAGGAGGTGAAGGGTGGTGAGACTGAGCAGTGTGACATATGTGAAGAGCACCCTCAGCAGAGAATGGCAAGTACAAGGATCCAAGGTCAGAATGGTGGTGAATGTCATTTCTAAAGGATAGCAGTGGGCTGGAGTAGAGTGAATGAAAGAAAGGGCAGTAGGAATTGAAATCAGGAAGAGGTGATGTAGGGCTTGATTGATTGATTGATTGGGCATTGTAAGTACTTTGCCTTTTACTTGGAATGAGATGTAAAACCTTTGGAGGGTTTTAGTAGAAAGATGGCATGACCTAGCTTCTGTTTAACTATGATTACTTTATAGGCTACATTGAAAATAGAGTGAATTGGACATAAGAGAAGAAGCAGGAAGGGCAGTTAGGAGGTTTGTGTAATAATCCTGGTGAGGGATCATGATGGCTTGGGCCAGGGTTGCCTCAGTGGTGGTGGTGAGAAGTAGCTACATTCTGGATCTATTTTGAAGGTAGATTGCATAGGATTGACGTGGGGTAAGAGATAAAGAGAGGAGTTGAGAGTGACTGCAAACTTTTTGGCATGAACAACCGGAAAGATGGCTTTCCCATTTCCTGAGATGTAGAACTTGGTTTGAGACATTCAGGTTGAAATGCTTAGTACATAATCCAAGATGAGATATAGAGTAGGCAGCTGGATATAAAAGACTGAGGTTATAAACATTTAGGTTATATTAATTTGCTAGGGCGCCATAACAAAATACCACAGCCTGAATGGCTTAAACAGTTAAAATTTATTTTCTCATAGTTCTGGAGTTTAGAAGTCTGAGATTAAGGTGACAATAGGGTTGGTTTCTTTTGAGTCCTCTCTCCTTGTAGATGACCATTTTTTTTAATTATGTTTTCACATGGTCTTCGTTCTGTGTCTGTCTCCCTATCTCTTCTTAAAAAGACACCAGTCATATTGGATTAAGGACCACCCTAATGACTCTGTTTTAACTTAATTTCCTCTTTAAAAACCTTATCTCTATATATAGTCACATTCTGAGGTGCTGTGAGTCAGGACTTCTACATAGAGATTTGGGGAGGACATAATTCAGCCCATAACATCGCTCACAGCTGATAATAAGAGCCAGGTAACTGATTGAGATTGTCAAGGGAATGTATTTGAATACGAAAGAGAAAGGATTCAGGGACTAAACCGTAGGATACACCACCATTTAGAAGTCAGTTAGAAGTGGAGGAACAGGTTAAGAATATTGAAAAGAAGCAACAACCAGTAAGGAAGAGAAACGTCAGGAGAGGAAAGAGTGGCGTTCAGGAAACCAAGTAAGGACTTGTGTCCTTGTGTGTCAAGTGCTTTAGATAAGTCAAATATGATGAATATTGAGAGTAGGCCATCAGATTTAGTAACAAGAGGTTTTGGCAAACTTTGAAATGAGCAGTTTTGGTGGAGTAGGTGAAACTCTGATGACTTTTAGATTTTGGACAAGAGGGGTGAGATGTGTAGAGCTACAACTGCAAGGAAAGAGAATACTGAAGGAAGGAGTGCCACGAGTTTAGTTTTAGATTTTTTTTTTTTTTTTGAGATTTCTGTGGGACATTTAAGTGGTTAGACATGTTTTACCTTCCAGGGATCTTCGAATTTAAAAAATAGTTGGCAGGATTCTGTTAGGCTTACTTAAAAAAAAAATCCAGAGCATGAATTGTAGGCATCTTCAGCATCTAGAGGGTTCTTAAGGGAGTGAAACCAGGGGCCTCAAATCATACCCCACAAGCAACTGTCTCCAAGTAAGTTAATTTTTATAAGTAAGACTTCTTTCCTATGAAATTTTACAAGGAGAAAAGTAAGCAATAAACAAAGTTATAGAATATTCAGATGTAAAAGAAGATCCACTTCTGAGATACATTCATGTTTTATTAAAGATGTAATATTTTTGTAAAGTAGTTTCTTTAATATGGGAGAAATATCTTGAAAAATCTGGAAATCAACAGAATTTAATGTTTTCTGTGTTTTCATGGTACCTTATACAAATTAGTATGTGAGCATCTGCTACACCATATTGTATTGTAATGATTTATTTACATACCTGTCTACCTCAGAAAACTGTGGACTCCTTTGAGGAATAACATGGGTGTTTTTAAACTGTCATTATTGTCTAAAATGGTACTAGCCATATAGTAGGCATTCAATAAATTTACATTGAATGAATTCAATGAGTTAAAAAAACCCAACATGACTTTTACTAGACATAGTTGAACTAGACATTATCAGGCATCTGTACTTTCTATATCTTTTAATAGAGGGTGTTGGTGGCTGGTTAGCCTTGGGCATCTAATTGTCTCCTGGTCTGGCATTGTGGGAATGTGCTCAAGTGTGTTTGTGTATTTGCTGTTATTGTACAATGTATCATCATTCCCAGGAACATTACATTATTGGTGACTTTTTTTTTTTACTACTCTCATATACTCTAGGATATGTGTCTAAGAATAAATTGTATATCTGATCTAACTTCCATTCAGGGAAGGAGTGCATCAGGACATTCCCCGAGTAGAAGGAGAATTTGTTGGCAAGATCATATGAAAAAATTCCATTTCTCAAATGATCCCACCTGCAAGTGATTGTTATTTATTATTTGTTGAGCATAAGCTGTGTACTCAGTGCTATTAAAACAAAAACAAAAACAAAAACAAAAACAAACAAAAAAAACCATGGGGGATGACATGGCCAGTACCTCAGGGCTTAGCAAACAGGCGTAAAGTACAGTTCGTATATGACAATACCAGAAAAGGTGACTGCATTTTGGAAGTGATAGGCTTTTGTTTTGATGATTATTATATCTTTCATTATTACAGGGGGCTTACAAAAAACACATTTGTCTGAAAATTTTTATCAAAATGAAATTTTTTGTGATTATTATTTGAACAGAAAAGAAGTAGTTAAATGATAGATTGTAAATTTCATCTGATCCTAGAATGAACCCAAGTACTTATCTATGTGAGGATACTTGTGAATAAACAATTGTTTTAGGTACAGTAAAGAAGCTCTTATCCATAGACTAATCTATAGCTAGCATTCATTGTGTCTCCTAATATGAATCTTCATTTGAATGGTAGACTTGCCATACGTTCCAGTATTTATGGAAAGAAGTGTGACAAAATAGTAAGCACAAATAAATTAATAAGGAGAGTAAACCTAGAGAAAAAAAAGCTTTCCTTAGATTTCCCTAGCTTTAATACACATTTAAGTGAATCAGATGCAGTGGCAGAATATGTAAGATTCCAGACAAATGGCATAATGTTTGGATTAGATATGCAAAAAGCTAATGGTGTTTCTCTAAAACAGCATGACATTGGAAAGCGTTTGTTACAGATATGAGGCTTAGAAAAATGTACACTGAAAATTGTTTCCAAATCACATGACTGGGAGAACAGACTTAGAGGTTGAATCAGGTATTTTCCTCATCAGATTTCATAGGTTGGAAGCAGAAGCTACGGTCAGATTATCTGAAATATTGTTTAAAGATTACAGTACATATTCTTAGGACTGTTGTCTCAACTTGGTTGCCTTCACACTTGACTTTCACTGCCACATTCCACATTCAGGTGCTCACTATTACAGAACACTGTTATACTGCTGAGCTTTGAACTTAATGTTTTTCTTTTTTTCTCTCTGATAATATCTTTACTGATTAATTTTTTCCTCTCAATTTGTAATATTCAAGGAGTCTGCTGCTTATCCACAACAGACACTACACTTCTAGCATACATTCTGTTCAATGGGCTACTCCAGTTCAGTAGAATCTTGACCCAATATGGTCATCATAGTTTGCAATTGTAATGCTACCCCTGGGACCACCATAGAGTCCTAGACCCTTAGCTTCTGCTCTGCTTCCTTAACTTTGAATTGCTTCTGGTGTTTGTTTCCTCGTCTCTTTCTGATATAAGGGAACTGATCTAAGAGGAGGTGTTAAGTAGGGTGAATCCATATTAGCCATCATCATCTGCATCATTTCTGCTATACTTTTAAAATATATAATCAATTGCTGCTTATAGAACTTCATATCATTTTCCTGGTTGCAGTGTTCTTTCTCTCTGACTATAGGAGACCTTGCCTTATTTTCCAGAGGTTTGGATGCGTCAGGGTGAATTCCCTAATATTGTCTCCATATTGACTTTTGTTTTCCTAAATACCTCTTTCCCTTCAGTTTTGAGAAAAAGTTGTTCTGATTCTCTAAATCCTTCTTCCTGTGTTGTAAAGACCATCTCCATCCCACGGGTTCCCCATTTTTTGTGGCTATTGCAGCTCTTTCCATGCCTCCAATATTTCTTTTCTCTATCATATTAGTTAGTGTTCAATCAGGGGAGCCAAAAACCTAGGAGATACACACACACACACACACACACTTGACTCTTAAACATTGTGAGGTTAGGGGCACTGACCCAAGTGCAGTTGAAAATCTATATATAACTTTTGACTCCCCCAAAACTTAATTACTAAAAGCCTGCTGCTGATTTGAAGCCTTACCAATAAACACAAGTATTGTATGTTATATGTATTATATATTGTATTCTTACAATAAAGTAAGCTAGAGAAAAGAAATGTTATTAAGAAAATTTTAAGATAAAGTACATTTATAATACTGTACTGTCTTTATTGAAAAAAAATACACATGTAAGTGGACCCATAAAGTTCAAATCTGTGTTTCTCAGTGGTCAATTCTATATTCTATATTTTTATGTATATAATTTGTATAGGGCTTTGACTCTGCAACTGTAGGAACTGTTCGGTTGTATAGTCTCTGTAAAGCTGTTTGTATCTGAAGCTGGAGTTTGAAATCTTCAAGGTTGGCAATCGAAAAGGGAAGGTAGAAGTTAAGGTAGGGGAGAGCCAGAATAAGCCAGAAACCATAAATATGAGCTGCATTCTGTAAGGGTGGGCCAAAGCCTGTATTAGTTCTTTTTCCCTTTAGCCTTGGTGATGTGAGTGTCCTGCAGACGCCAGGATCCTTCATCATAGAGTGAAACACATGTGCTTGGCCCTGAAGTCAGAGAAGCTGAAGGAATTTCCAGGGGAAGGTAGAGCAGTTGTTTATCCCTGGATGGTAGTGTTTGGCATAAACATTGTGTGCAGGGAAGGAAAATCTGTATCTAAAAAGTATCTGTTCTATTAAGGTGAAGGTGTTGCCTCTTTCAGCATAGAAGTAATCCAATGCAATCAATTTGCTCTCAGATAGCTGGCTGATCACCCTAGGTAATCGTGCCAATATTGAGAGCTTTGTGTTGGTCTCTACTGTTGGCAAATTGGACACTTCCTGCTGGCTGTAGCCAGATTGGCTTTGATGAGTCAAAGTCCATGTCGCTGAGCCCAGGCATAACCTCTGTCACTGCTGCCATGGCCTCTTTTTTTCACGGCCCAACTGGGAAAGGAGGCTGAATAACACAGAAATGGTCATTCTATTTACCTGGCCATTAAAAAATTCCTCTGTTTGGGTCACCCTTTGGTGAGTATTCACACGGGAGACTAATATTTCATAGTCTATGCCTTCTCAGACAGGTCTACACACCTAATTTTTTCCAAGATCTCCTTGTCATCAATTTTCCAATTGTAATTCTTCCCTGTCCCTGACCATCCAGCCAAACCATTATTCATAGTCCAGGGAGATTTCTTGGGCCTCTTTTATGAGGGTGCTAATCTCATTCATGAACGCTCTGCCGTCGGGACCTCATCACCTCCCAAATGCCCCACCTCTTAATATCACCTTGACGGGGGGTAGGATTTCAACATGTAAATTTTGGAGAACACGAACATTTAGACCATAACACTAATACTTATAGAAGACTTTTAAATCATTTCAGTCTTACAGGTACTGAGCTAATTTCTTTAGCTACATAATATAATATAATCCTTGAAAAACAAGAAAATAGATGTTATTATGTAAATGATTGCTCTTTTACTTCGCACCAAATTTTTTATAAGACTCTTTCTTGTGGCCCATCCTAAATGAAAACATAGGGAATTCTGGAAAACGTAGTTCCACCTAGCGACTTTGACACATTACAAAGCCACCATGTATCTACTTTCAGACATTAATAGTTTATTCATGCCTTTAAAAATGACAAGACAACATATTTTGGCCTTTTCTCTCTTTCTCTCCCTCTTTCTTTCTTTCTTTCGTTCGTCCTTCCTTCCTTCCTTCCTTCCTTCCTTCCTTCCTTCCTTCCTTCCTTCCTTCCTTCTTTCCTTCCTTTTTGTTGTTGTTGCTGGATATCTTGCCTTAACTGTATTTCTTTTTATCCTTCAATTTAATTTCTACTTTACTGATTTACTGAAATATTTCTCAGAAAATATTAGACCAGTGGTTTAATTTTTGCCAAATCCTTTTCTCTAAAGGCATTGAGCCATATTTGACATTGTTGATTAAAATTTTACTTCCAATGGCTCTCTTAAAGTGATTCTTTATGCTTTTCTTTAATTTCTAGTTAACTCTTCTTGGCTCCTTAGTTTCTTCTTATGTTCTAATTTTGACTATTTCTCAGAACAATCCTGTAACCAAATTCCCTTTTATAATTTCAGGAGCAGTCATCAATTCTCAAAGTTTTGAATTATTCCCTCTTTATTAGTGATCCCAAAGCTATAATTTTAGACTAGCCCATTATATGAATTTCTAATTGTCTACTTATATCACCAATGGATAATTTGTCATGATTTGAGATCTACCTATAATAACTCACATTAGAATGCAAGTTCCATGTTGAAAGCTTTTGCTGATGGCTACATTTCCATAGTAGGTATTCAATAAATACTTGTTGAATCAATAAAGGAATGAATGTGCAAACCCAGCAAGTACAGGACTTAACACATTATTTCTTTGAATGGCCAATCTTTACTTTCTAAATCTTTTTTAATGACACCAACATTCTCTCAGACATACACACTTATAAACTTGCAGTCATTTTCGACCCCCAAGAGGGAAATATCAATAGATGAAAAAAGTGGTATCTCAGTAGATATCTTTTGTCTGTGTTAGATAAAAATATTAAGAAAATGTACTCTAGAAAGTTTTGGGTGATTTTCCTCTCCTATACTGTAGAGAGAATCATATTATAGCATTTTGTGGAAGGTAATGTGGTGTAGTAGTTTAGATCACTGACCATTTCCAGACTTTTTAGTTTGAAACTTGCATCTGACATTTATCATTTTGCTGATCTTGGGGAAATTTCTCAACTTTTATATACCTGCTTTCTTGTCTGTGTAATTGAGGTGATAATTAATAGTACCTAGTTCACAGGTCTGTTGTGAAATTATGATAATTTTTGTAAAGCAGTGAGAACAATAACTAATGCAGAGTATTATAAAAAATGTTTGCTTTTATTATTTTGTAATTTTAGAAGACTGAATATCTCAGAAATCAATTAAAGTGTAAGTTTAATGTATGTCACAGAAGCACTGGCTTTAGATCTTTTTGATGAAGTAGAATCTTTCCACTGATTTTTCTGTTAGAGTTTTTGAGTAATTATGTAAAATATAATATTACTTAATTCAGCATATTTTACTGTTTCTCTGAAGGCATTCCTGGATCAATGATTTTTAATTACTCATTAAAACTAGACCTTTCTATTCTTTAAACAGTTTTTTTATGCAAGAATGTTTGTGTATGTGTGTATATATGCATATGTATATAGAGATATGTATGTGTGCACATATATATGTGTGTCTAAGAGACAGGTTGTTATTTATGACTTCCAATCAGACTTAATGCTGAATATAAATGTAAAATGAAATTCTATGTCTGGCCTATTTCATCATTTACTACCAGCTATCATATATTTACTATCATGTTTATGGATAAAAGGTTTAAATCTTTGCAAGCCTAACATGTTTAAAGGGAATGCTCATTAGATTTATAGAAGGGAAAAGATCATTGGCATTTTATATGTTAAAACAATTTTTTTTAACTGTATTTATTTTTGAGAGAGAGACTGCGTGTGAGCAGGGGAGGAGCAGAGAAAGAGGGAGACACAGAATCTGAATCACGCTCCAGGCTCTGAGCTGTCAGCACAGAGCCTGATGCAGGGCTCAAACTCACAAACTGTGAGATCATGACCTGAACCGAAGTTGGACACTCAACCAACTGAGCCACCCAGGCGCCCCTTTATAAGTTTTATATCTGCTCTTACCACAGAAGTAACTTATATTTAGGAACTACATTGCATTTGAATTTAAACGAATGAGTATCAGAATTTGGTTAAGCAAAACAGTATAATTTTTAAAGATATTCATTGTAGTCTAAGAATTTTATGACACATGTCAACACATCTCATTCAACATCAGTTTATGAGATTTATGCCATTGTTATGTTAACTATGTGGTTATGTAAAAATGCTGGACACATTTGGTTCTTCCTAATTGGTGGCCAGTGAGGTCCGAAATGTTCCATTAATCCAAGTAAGCACATACGTATAAAATTTTGCCCTGGTTTTTCATTTTTTAGTTTTATAACCATGAAATGTACAATAGTAATTAGTTATTCCAGGATGTGCATTTGAAGAAGATTGTTGTCTTGGATGGCGGAAGTCTTATGGTATTTGGCTGAGAAACGGTTGTGTAATCCCTCAAAAATGTTCTGCAATTTTCATTGGAATATTTTGGAAGAGTTGCTGCACCTTGACATGTAGATTTTCTTGTATGGACCATAAATTCAGTTTTGTCTCAAACCTCAATTCAGATAAACAATGAAAAAGGAATTAGCAGTGGGCCAACTATGTTTTGGTACTGTTCTGTGTTTTCAAAAGTCTTGTGATGAGCAGTATTGTGGTGAGAAAAGATTTCCCTGGCATATAATATGTTTGACAGATATTTTTTTTTTGTTTGACAGATATTTGAATGTGAAATTTTGCTTATTTACCAACCCTCAAGTGATTTTACGCTTTTTAAATATATTTTAAAAGGAGTTTTTCATTAATAAGGAAGATATACTCAACATAGTGTACAGCTGAGGCACTGTGTGCTCTATAAATGCTAATTCTCGTTTGTTGTTATTGTATGTTTGTTCTTTATAAGGCGGTGTATTTTTCAAATATGTCAGCATGTTGTTCAACAAGACCATAGTTGTTGTTCTGCACATTTCACATTTAATTTTTTCCCAAGACTCAACTATTCCTCCTTTCTCTGCATTTTCCTTCAACCCAAATAGCTCTTAATTGTATTCTGTCAACATAGCCTTCCCTAAATTCAGATATTTATTTTCTCATTCTCTATCATCATCACCATCATCATCATCATCATCATCATTTCTAGTTCAGCAAACTTATTGTTTTTAATTCCATGGATTTCAGATGTGATTTTTTTCTCTGTAATTCTTAGTCTTGAAATTTCTTTCATCCTTGACCACATTTCCTTTCCAATTCCTTTCCCATTATTCCTCCTTTTCCTTCACAATTTTATTTCCTACTGAAGATACCTTTTCTGACATTTAATTATAGCAGGTTCATAATAAACATCTACTAACTCTACAGTCACTACTTTCCATTTGCTTTTGTTCCATCTTTCTTTGTTTCAATAAATCACTATTAAATGGATCAGGAAATGAAAATACTCATTATTGATTTCTTGGTACAATGTTTTGTCTAAAGTGAGAAGAAAATATGTATTTACTCAACTATTTTGATTGTTCTTAAACTAGCAAAAATTTTCTTGAAGAAAAATCACTTTGGAAATCTGTATGTATATGTAGGTGATAGTAGTCTCATCCTCTACCACAGGCATACTGTGAGCTCCTAGTGGACAATGACCATGTCCAATTCATCTTTGTGTTTCATTCCAGTACCTAATGGGGAACCTCACACTTTGTAGACATTTTGGAAGCTGGATAAGTGAATACATTGGTTAATTTATCCTAGTCTAGGGTGTTGTCATGGGCTGCTGAACTATTTCTGCTAAATAAATAATGCTGGGTTGACTTCACTATATTTCTCTAGACCAGTAGAGTTGTGTGCCCTCAATATAGCATATAATCTTGTCAAAGTCATGACAGTGAGAATTTCTAGAATTTTCACATGGTTCATAGCACTATGCAGTGAAATGAAACAGTCATTAGCTTTGAGTTGATGCCCTGGATGCTAGACCATGAAAATGAAGAAATAGTTTTATAAACTAGACCAATTAGAACTGTCTTTGGCAAAGTAAACATTAAAATTGGAAAATATTTGGCCAACAGCTAAAGAGTAAAAGTTAGAGTGAACATCCTAGCATGGATTTGATTTCTATTGAAGTGATTACTAATTTTAAACAATGAAGACCCTAGGACAGCTAGCAATAACTATGAATTTAATTTAAAACCACCACATGACAGACTGTACTGCCAGCTATTGCAATGGAAATTTACTTAATGTTTTCCCCAGAAAGCTTTTATTTATATAGGATATCTTCCAATCATGGGAGATTATTTAGATAGGTTTTGTAGGAATATACATAGCTATTGTTCAATCAATGGAGTTCCTGGTTTTATTTTTCTTGTGAATTGTTGATGACAGCATCCAGAAATGTTAGTGTTAGGTTTCTCTGATTCTGAAATTGCCCAGAATACAAACTTCTCTAATTTAGTGAATTGAAGGAAGAAATGCATGTTTTCACTCCCAGTGGACTTCATGTGAATCCTAAATCAGGCTCAGTTTGAAATTCTCAAATGTCATTTCATAGACCACATTTCAGCATTAAGTAAAATGATTGCATGTAGCCCTACAAAAATTTCCTAATAATTAAGTAGTACCTCATGAGAAGAATAAAGCTATAGTGCTATTTACTTATTAATGATAGTGTGTTGATGTTCAATAATAACTGGCCTGGTTTATAAACTCTTCTCTTTTACCCTATACTACCAATGTTAGTAGGGAGTGTTGTTGTTTTTCTAATGATGTTGGGGGGGGGGGTCATAAAATGATTTAATTATAGTGTCTTATCAGATTTAACATACAACCAGTATTCTGGATTTGGATGGACACAATACCAGTTATAGTCTGCTTCTAAGTGTCCCCTCTCTCCTCCTCATCACAACAGAGAATTCTGTGGGAAAGTTACTCTGACGCTGTGCAAAAGTAAATTATTTAAAAATATTTTATAATTAATTTTAATTGTTGTGAATTAATTAAATTATTATTCATTATAATTAATTTTAATTACAATTGTATGAATCCATGTAATTAGGTATAATGAACTTATGATACATTTTGTGACACACGTACCAGATGAGCTTCAGCTGTAGTATTTTTACTAAACATAATATTTATTACAAAAAATAATGCACCGGGGCGCCTGGGTGGCTCAGTCGGTTAAGCGGCCGACTTCAGCTCAGGTCAGCTCAGGTCATGATCTCGTGGTCCGTGAGTTCGAGTCCCGCGTCGGGCTCTGTGCTGACAGCTCAGAGCCTGGAGCCTGTTTCAGATTCTGTGTCTCCCTCTCTCTGACCCTCCCCCATTCATGCTCTGTCTCTCTCTGTCTCAAAAATAAATAAACGTTAAAAAAAAATTAAAAAAAAAAAAACAAAAAATAATGCACCTTTCAAGGAAATAGCAACTATCAGCTCTTTGGAGCCTCTTGTTAGGACTGCTTTATGAGAGTGGGCAACTTTCAGTATCCACAAGTTCTTATTCTTTTTTTTCCCCTGACTCAATCAAAGGAAAGACATTCTCTTTCTATATCTGAACATCTCTGAGTAAGAAAATATCATTATTAATTTTTATGTGGGACTATGGAATGAGGGAAATGAGAGAAAAAGGATGGAAATGAACCATGGTTTTCCACCTCAAAGGTCTCCTGAGCCTGAGGTAAAGAGCAGAGGAGGACTCACAGCTGACTACAAGGTCTGGGGAGATCACTGTACAGGCAGGAAATGGTGAAGCGTGACTGGATCCCAACAGGAAAACAGAGGAGGAGAAAACGGAAACTGGTGCTGATTCTGAAAAGAATGGGGGAAAGCAAGGCAGCTGGAATGAGAGAAAGAAACAGAGCCCTCCCCACCATCGCCAGTAGGGAATTGCAGGTGTATTTCATTTTCGCTTTAGTTCCCGAAGCATTGCTTATCATTCCTGTCAGCTTCTGAGCAGTTTGGAAGTTACCCATTCAGAAGACAAGCCTGGGGTTATTTGATTCTCAAAAAGGAGACGGCATCTGTGAGGTGGAAATAAAGATCAGGTAGTCGTGTCTTAATGAATGAAGAAACTTTTACAAGCTAGCTTTAGAAATCAATTGTTTGAAAGAATTTCAGGGTTTTCTGGATAAATCAATATACTGGTTTATTTCCTACTTGCACCAATTATTCAAAAGAAATTGAGTTATAATACAATATCTAGATTTGCTACATTCAAGCAGAACTGGGTTCTATTGCAACACAGGAAGTGATGATACTTTATTGTGTCTATGTATGAAAAAGTCTCTATGGTACAAAACAAGGCTGAACTAATCTCTGCTGTTATATGTCAGGATATCATGAGGAAGCAGGTGAGTGGCTTTGGAATTTGAGAATGTTCTGCTTCTCAGTCTGGGTGCTTGATTACATGGGTAGGCTCCGCTTGTGACAATTAATTCAGTGATGCACATGGCGTATGCATTTTTCTCTGTGTATATTTTATATTTCAAGAAAATATTTTTGAAACAAACAGATCTAGGCAATCAATGACTTGGGAATCATTGACATGAAAAATGGCTTCAGAATGCTTATGAAATATATATAATAATAACATGGGATCTAGAAGTTATCAAAGTCTCTTGAAGAAGATGACATTTATTTCTAGATTTGAACTGCACTAGGGAAACATGCAAAAACTTTTTTTTAAATAAATGAATTATGGTTCTCAAATCAACTCCAAATTGGCTTAATACATCATGTATTGTTTTAATGAAGGTGCTTTTGAATAGGCCTTTGAAAATCATGTTAACTGTATAAACAGCTCAGCCAAACTGTGGAACTGGTCTATCACTTTCATAAACTAGTTGTCCCTTCACTAAAACAAATTTCAAAATGCTGCCCCAATAGGAAATTTAAACTAATTACAGATCATAGGCATCTGTATGCAAAACTTTTTGTTTAGCCAATTGTTTTCTATCCTCCTTAGTAATATGGAATACTGAGGGTTTGTTTCTCCTTTCCAAATAAATCGATGTAGGAAGGCAGTGTAAAGGGGACCTCAATGTTACATTAGGTGATGCATAAGTATGTGTGTATTAGGGGACAGGGTGGGGATTTAGGGCAGGGAAGAAGGTTGTCGTTCTGTTTCTTCCCCATGCAGTGGCCTTTTAGTTATGTCATGCTATGATCTTGTACATGAAGAATGGAAACCTGTAGGGATTTGCAGCTGAGCAAGACTGATGTGTAGAACAGCAATGACAATTCTCCCTTTTCCTAGCAGATTTCAGTAGGTGGGGAACCATGCATCAGGTAGAATCCTGAAACATATTGGTATGGATTCCTCCTTCCTTAAAATAATCATGGTTGGAAGGGAGAATGACAGAGGTCTGGGCAGGTGACCCTCCTCCCTTATTAATTTCAGAAGGGACAACACCCAATGCTGTGCTATGGGAAATAGGAGTCGATAACTCAATATGTTAAATTAAGTTGCAATGAAGTCCTGAAAGCAAGAAGAGCAAGAGACTTTTTTAGGATAAATATTTCTAAATGTCTTTTTGATAATGCAAAAGACTATTTATGGTAAGTCTAAAACCTCTTTTGCATTTTACCAGTTCTCAATGGTCACTTAAATTCTCACCGTTTCTTTCATAATAGACAGTTCCAAAGTTTTCAGTCAAATTTTCTCTGGGTTTGGAATAAATTTGAGCCAGTGCACAGCCAACATTTTGAGTTATGTAAACTGTATTGAAGATGGTTCCATTAATTCCTTAAACTCATGTCAGGTAATGGAAAACAAATTTGCATCTCGGATCGCCTTCCAAAAATGAGATATAGAGTTAGTGATTCCAGTAATTTAGAACAGGGTGGTGCAAAATTTTCCTTCTTGGTTATTACAGATCACTGTTGTGGTGAAATTGTGTCTGTTTTAAATAATCTTGTTGATAGAAAAAAGTAGATTGCCTGGTTTTAGGGGAGGGAAAATGCCACATACAAGTTTTCATATTTGACAATTACCTCACAAATATTAATAGCTACCAGTGAATAACAACTCCGTGCTGGAAAGGATAATGACTTTAATTAAAACGAGCAGGCGGATCCTTAAATCTAGATTCCTGGAGACAAAAAGCAGCATGGAGCAGCAGGAATCAGATGTTCCTAAGAAATATGTGCTCTCCCGTAATTTCCACTGTAAACTTAATGGCAGGTTTAGAAACGCATAGCAACCCGAGGTAGAGAAAACTCAAAACATGATGCTTTTGTATTGCAATTTCAGGCTGCAGCCCACTTTTCAAAAAGTTGTAATTCTTTCAGGCACATAGTTATAAAACTTATTGTCTTATGGTTAGATTATCTAGCAAAAAAAGACCCCTGATTTTTTTTTTTAATTTTTTTTCAACGTTTATTTATTTTTTGGGACAGGGAGAGACAGAGCATGAACGGGGGAGGGGCAGAGAGAGAGGGAGACACAGAATCGGAAACAGGCTCCAGGCTCTGAGCCATCAGCCCAGAGCCTGACGCGGGGCTCGAACTCACGGACCGCGAGATCGTGACCTGGCTGAAGTCCGACGCTTAACCGACTGCGCCACCCAGGCGCCCCAGAAGACCCCTGATTTTTAATGTTATGTTATATTCTGGCCATAGAGGGTAAAATGAGATAGACTCTGAGCAAATGTTAAGTTTAAAGCTGACACACCACCAAGTGACATAAGCTTCATTAAAGATTTGGTTTCTATGAGAACCACTGCAGTGTAAGCTCCATGCAAACAAGATTTTTACTGCATGGCTGTCTTCCTACACCAGAACAGTGCCTAGCCCATAGTAGGTTTTGAATATATATTTTGAAACAACATATAACTGAGTTCAATATCATGGGTTCTTTTGTGGGCACAGCCTAGTAGAGAATCATATATCATGATTTGTTCGTTTTTAAGTAACACATTTACTGGGTAAGTCAGGGAAATTTAAACTAAGATTTGTATTGAAAAAGAAGGACATAGTTGGTAGCTGACAGATCAGAGAGGGCAATCTAAGCAGAAAAATGGAAGGCATGGGAGCTTGAAAAATATAATGTACAGGCACGTTTATGTTCTGAAGTATAAAGTCCTTGCTGAGAGTGGATGGAGACAGTCAATAGTGGAAGTAGAAGAGAATCGATAGGTGGGGAGAGGCCAATTGATGGAGAAAATAGGGAAAAAGACATTCTACATTCTTCAATCATTATATCTACCCTTCGCCCTCATGCAGCACCCCCTCATCCACCGCTTATGCCTGGATCCATAACTTTTGCTTCATCCTGTTACTATGGATGGATGGTCTATCTTCATACCATGGGCATCCTTTCCACTTGTATTCTAAGTCTTATCTCTTCTCACTTATTTAAGGATAACACTTCAGGGATTCTCTCTTTTCTGCATCATAATTTTTAATCTCTCATGCTGACTTGACTTGACATTCACAACAGCCTGAAAGTATGCTGTAATATCTTCCATCTTACAAAAATTCTCTTTTTATCACTTATCCTCCTCCAGACATGGTCCCATTTCCCCTCCTCCACTTTATAGCCAATTTCCTCAAAATGATACTGGAAGGAAGGCAGTCTCCAAGCCTTCTTTAATTCTTTCATAAACCCATTCTACTGTTTGAGTACAGCTGTATCCAGTGAGATCTTATCTATACCACCAATGACCTCTACACTTTAAAATTAGAAATGAATTTCTGTCCTTATTTCATGTGACCAATTAGCAGCATGACACACTTTTTTTTGAAATACTGGTTTTTGGAACACCACTTCTTGTTTCTCCGTCTATCTTACCTGCAGTTCATTTTGCTTTCCTTTGTTGGCTTCTTGTAATATTTTCAATCTCTAAATGTTAAAATGCCTGAGAGCTCCATCCCCAAAACACATCTTAATCCATATGTACTTTCTTGGTGACTTTATACAATTTAATGGCTGGATCTCAAATAAGTTTTTAGTCCAGACTTCTGGTATGAATGCCAGACTTTGTATATACTACTTTCAACCCGCCATTTACACTTGCATGTCATATTATTTATTTGTTTATTGTCTGTGTTCCCTTCAAGAGTGTAAACCTCATGAGGGCAAAGACATCATTTTGTTCATTGCTATTCCCAACACAGGGATTGCTTGGCACAGAGTAAGCTCTCAATTTTGTAGATATGTTGACGCTTTGTCTAATCAAATATATGCATATCTTATGACTGAATATGTATTCTACAGAACCTATTTCCATTAACCATTTTCCATTAACATTAATTTCAATATCATGGCAGAAGGAAAATAAAGACGTCTTGGATGTTTATCTCTAAGACAGTCAGTGGATAAAATGTAGTAGATTTTCATTATGGTATTAGAGGCATCAGATGAGATTTTCACATAGCTATGTGGGTAGATCTTAAAAGGAGTTCTTTATGTGGATCCTGAGAAACTTAAGGCCATGAGGGAGGGGAAGGAAAAAATAACTTAGAGAGGGAGGGAGCCAAACCATAAGAGACTCTTAAAAACTGAGACTAAACTGAGGGTTGATGGGGGGTTATAGGGAGAGGAAAGTGGATGATGGGCATTGAGGAGGGCACCTGTTGGGATGAGCACAGGGTCTTGTATGGAAACCAATTTGACAATAAATTTCATATAAAAAAAAGTAGTTCTGAGTAAAAACATGTAAAGTTCACTAATACATTGTATATGTATATAATGATTCCCTTTATGTAAATTAAAAGCACACACAAAAACCAACAGTATGTTGTGCAAGTATTCATCTAAGCAGAAAGGCATACATTATACACATTAGAATGGTTGCTCATGGGAAGGAGAAAGGAGCAAATTATATGGTAAAAATGAAGAAATAGATCCATGTATGAAAAAATAAACAAAAGAGAAATTGTCCATGGACCAATTGTGATCTGTGCTTTGAGCTGAGAGGTATGACTATCTCAACTCTCTGCATCTGAAGCACACCAGAAGGAAAAAAAGTTGAATAAAAAAAAAAAGAGGGACAATATTGGGTCTGGAGGTGATGGGTACAGAAGTGGAATAATAAAATGGGAAAGAACACTATTTATTTTGTTCTTGAATCCCTCTACTCAAAAGTTATCTTGAGAGTGGGGATTCCATGATTCAGGTTTTGGTCACTTGCATTCATCTTGACGACACCAGGTTTTGAGAGAAAAAAACTGGGAAAACAAGTCTGGAGAGAAAATGGGGGAATGATTAAGATTTATCTTCCCACAGACTAGGAAAGACAGTTTCCCAAAGTAAAACCAGGGACATCAGGAAGCTATATAGTTGAAAAATAAAACCACTAGAGACCATATAATATAAAAAGTTTTTTATTGATATGAACAATGACCCCAAATGGTTGTTGAAAATAATACTTCCTGGAAAATTCAACATTATTTGCTTTTGAAAAAAAATCATACTAAAAAGGCTCTAGTTTTCAACTATAAATTGAATTGAAAGTTAACCGAAGTAATCTGTATTCAGATAGTGGAGACCAAAGATGCAGAAATAGATTCCATCACTGAAACATTTGTGAACAACAACAACAAAAAAAAAAGACAAGAAAACACACATCCATAAACATAGATACACACACACACACACACACACACACACACACACACACACAGGATTCCATTAGGTTAATAAAATGGCCACGTTTGTAATCATTTGATTACAGGCATGTATTTTCTTTCTAGGAGAGTCATAAATTTTTCAAAACGTATTTTTTTTCTTGTAGGCACCACTTTCCCAATTTTAAGAAATGGTAACACTACTGCAGTTTACAATTTCTTATTCTGCAATTATATTTTTACTTTGTTTCTCTTGTTTTTCCATCTTGAAACTTTAAATTTTTGTGATTTTATTTATTTACTTATTGGCACCTTTCCTAGGAAATTTAGGAAGAGAAAAAAGAAATGAAGATAAAAGTTAGATTTTAAACTATAAAGATTTTTTTAGAGGTTGAATGCAATAATCTATTCTTTCATCTATTTATCAAATACTTTCTAAGTGTTTACTCTGAGCCAAACATCAAGTTATGCATACTAGATACAAAAGAAGATAAGGCCTAAAAAATCTTTTCTAGAAACTGTATACCTCTATCTATTGATTAATCAGGAGATAATGTAAATATAACTCCACTAATACAATCCACAACTCTCTATATTCTCAGTTCTTGTTAATTCAGTTGGGAAAACATTCATGATAACCTTACAGTCTGGTGTTAGGCATTTCAGTAGATTTGCCCCTTCTGATTTCCATTCTTCAGTTTTCTAAAATTAGAATTTCCAATCACTATTTCTAATCACAATGTGCTGCTATTCTCTGCAGTTGCTTTGGCAAAGTGAATCAAAGAAGTATCAGCCATTCCAGGCTTTAGCCTGAACAGATTGTCTGAATCTTCCAGCTGATTGTCAGAGAGGAATGCAGATTGCCTGCCCACCAAGCACAGGGATGCCACTCAGTGACAGAACATCGCCCTTGGGCTTTGAAATTGGGGGACCTCAGACTCTTAGAGTACAATAGAACAGGTTCTCAGAGGCAACAAATCACATTCTGACCTTTTTGCTCCCTCTGTCACTTGCCTCTGAGATATTCCATTACTTTGTGTGGAATCCTTGATTTCTGACACCAAGCATCCATTCCGGTGATTCTGTGCCCTTGCCAAGCTAAGACAAGTGTCTTTGGATACGGTTATTTTGCAGCTTTCCATTTTAGATAAAGATAATGCATGCATTCAGATTTTGTGTGTGTGTGTGTATGTGGCAAGGTCAGTATCACTTTGCTTGTATTCTTTTATTTATTGATTTTCCTAGCTCAGGGAAGGCACAGTTCCAACTGGCCTTAGGTTCTGAATTCACCCTTTCATCCTTCTAACCTGGGAATCTGTGTCTCATGGAATATTGAGCTGAGCTGGATGTGCTCCTTTCTTTAAAAATAGCTGCATTCTGGGCATAGATTACTAGGGGAACATTTTTGGACATTTCACATTCCTCCCCAGTGGGTACCATAAAGTCATGGCCATGAAAGCTAGCCAAGAACAGCTAGCAAGTATCCACATTCCAACCCAGAGGTACTGTTCTTAGCATTATTTGGCTTGATCTCTATGTTTCCCTCACTTGTTGTCATAATGTGTCCTGAAGCTATTCTAAGCGTACTCTATTTTCACAATGCCCTCCATGAGGCTTAGGTGACAGGCAATGGCGATATGTGAAACACAATTGTTATTAGTTTGTTCCTTTATTCACTTTATAAGCCCGTAGGCTTTGGGTTATCTTTAGGTGTTATTTATATAATGTTATTACTCAAAAATTAACCCTAATTGTTTAAAGAACAGGGCACTCAACCATCCAAAGACATTACGACAATTTGAAAACAACCCTTGATTTACAGTTTTGAATACACAAGGCAAATGGAGTACAGGCTCATTTAATTTAAATCAGTGGAAGCTATCCGAGATGAATCTTCAAAGTGCTTTCCTTAAAACAATATATGTTTCAATGATCAGAGATATAGGGGGGCACCTGGGTGGCTCAGTAGGTTAAGCGTCTGACTTCGGCTCAGATCGTGATCCTGCAGTTATGAGTTCAAGCCCCCCATCGGGCTGTGCGCTGGCCATGTGGTGCCTGCTTGGGATTCTCTCTCTCTTCCTCTCTCTCTGCTCCCCACTTGTGCTCTCCTCTTTCACTCTCAAAATAAATAAATAAACTTTAAAAAAAGCTTAAAAAAGATATAGCAATATTGGATGCTTTCTCATCATCTCTTTTTTCAACTATAGTTATCTATCTATCTCTATCATCTGTCAACTATCATCAATCAATGGATGCATCTATCTAGTTTTCTATTCCGTATTATTTACCACCAACATATATTTCCATTGAGTTATATAAAATTTTATAACTGGCTTTAATAAAGCACCTTGCAATTTTCTATCAGGATTACGGCCAGAATAACTTCTCCATTATCACTTGCAACATTCTCTCGTCCCATCTGATATCACGTACTTGAACACATCAAAACAAATATTTAGACACTGCCTGCTTCATGTGAGGTATGTTCCACACAGATCTGGGGAAATTTTTTTTTCAGATTTTTTTTGTAGAGTGTGGCCAGAGTATATTTACAGATATGAAAATATCAGAATACCATATTTTTATTGTTTTAACAAATAAAAGCTACAGTCATTACAGTCAGAGTAGGTTTCTCTTAGAGGCCATGTGCTCTCCTAATAAATTAAGAGTTGGAAGAAACTTCAAGGCCTATAAAGAAAAAAGTACACACAGAAACAGTAGGGGATTCTAACAGTCCTAACCAGAACTCTAGCCACAAGCAGAAATGCTGAAATACCAGTATGGTGGACTGGTTCTAATAAAACTAAGGCAGCAGTTAACAGCTTTTTTTTCCTCCAGTGTCATCAAAGCTTTATCTCACTGAACAACTTTTGGATTATTCCTTAACTCTTGATCTCCAAAAAATAAGTGTCCCTAATAGACTGAGTGATTAAAAATCATTTATTCTTTTTTGTCATTGTATAGTTTTCTGCACTTCTGTGCACTTATATTTGGGAAACCATGTTGACAAATGACTTCTTATTACAGACTGCTTCTGTGGGCTCGCCAGTATTTGCAGTTATTAGTGTTTTGTTCTTGTTGTTTGTTTATTTTTTCCTCTTTGCAATGAATGGATGACTTGTGGTCTGCTATTAGTTTCTCCCATTTGTTTGTTGTACTCGGTTGCTGAGCCTTGAAACCAGTGGGGGGTGTGTGTGTGTGCAGCATTTTCAAGTCTCTACAACCTCCTGGAACAGTTATAGCTCAGAACTGTATGTACAACTCCTTTTATAATAAAAAGAACAATGACCACAGCGCTACTCTTAAGGCAAGTGTTCCAACAAAAAGAGGCCAGTGATGGCTGGTAATTCATCCTCTCTGAGAAATGTGCTGAGGTCTTCTGCAGTTAAAGGAAACTTTCTTCTGACCTTCCATTCTGTTCCCTCTCATACCATCTGGCTCTACAGCCTGACCACCCATTCAAGTCCTTAAAATATGACTTACACTGTTTATATCACGGTTGCCAGTCATCTGGGTCAACTTCATTAAGCTCTCACCTCAGCCCCACGTCTCTGTCTACCTCTTCATCTGATTATTTAGTGATAATCTCAGAAATAATTTTTTGAACCCAAGACTAATATTTTCTCCCAAATTGCCCTGTTCTTAAGATTACCTTATGTCTTATTGGCTATTTCAAATTGTCCTCTCACATCCTCTGGTCTCCCCCAGCTACTTTCTTACCACACACAGACTATTTATTAATATAAACACACAAAAACTGACAAGCGGGGCGCCTGGGTGGCGCAGTCGGTTAAGCGTCCGACTTCAGCCAGGTCACGATCTCGCGGTCCGTGAGTTCGAGCCCCGCGTCGGGCTCTGGGCTGATGGCTCAGAGCCTGGAGCCTGTTTCCGATTCTGTGTCTCCCTCTCTCTCTGCCCCTCCCCCGTTCATGCTCTGTCTCTCTCTGTCCCAAAAATAAAAATTAAAAAAAAAAAAAAAACTGACAAGCAAAACAAAAGCAAAATAAAACAAATAAGATAAAATACTTTATTGTTTTTAAAATTAATATATTCTTCCCAGGTAGACTGAATTTCTTGAGGGCTTAGATCCATTTATCTTCTTAACAGTTAGGACAATAAATATTTGTTGAGAGTTCATCGTCTTTATGTTTTCACATCTTGACAATAATGACTAGTGCATTTTAAAACAATTCTATAGCTTTCAGATTAACATAGCAGAGGTTCTTAATATGTTTAATATCAGAGTTTTTGAGAATCTGATGAAAACAATGTATTCTTTCATTAAGAAAACAAGTGCACATGCAATTCTCTCTCTCTCTCTCTCTCTCTCCACACACACACACACACACACACACATGCACAGTTACAATACTATTTTGCATACACTTTTAGGGCATCCTTGGACTCTATGGGGTCTATATGGGTATCAGGTTAAAAGTTGCTGCCCAGTGGTTTTTATAGATAATATTTAAGTATTATGTTTGTGGGAGTGTTAAAGAATGATGATAGGAAAGAAAAGGAACCCTGTTGTTCCTTTCTACCATGACTTTCTCCCTCAGAGGAAAAGAGGAATAGGTGGTAAGAGATGAAAGGAGTAGAGTATATCTGAAAGTGGGCATGAAACATTGTTGATTCTCTGTATCAAAAAGGTTCAAGATTTAGGCTGGGGTTTTGAGACAGCTTTAGACTGAAAAGGGGACCATGGTACAAAGCAAGGTAATGGCACCCTCCACCCTCTGGCCAATATGAGCCGAGAGAGAACAATTGCTTAACAGATGTCGTGAGTGATCAGTGTTCATTTCAAGATTGTCAGACTCTAAGTCTGACTCTTACTGAAGAGTAGCTAGGAAACACAGAGAAAATATCAAGGCTGGGAGGGTGACTCAGCATTGAGTCATAGTGAGATGTCAGTTTTGGGAGAGAAAAACAAGAATCTATTGCCCAAGAAGTTCAAGTGCTCCCTGCATCCCATCCTTTTGGGTCTAACTGGAGTTAGAAAGAGGCTTTAGATGGACTAACCATGGGCCCATCATTTATATTCTTATAGTAATGATAGTGACTGTTAATATATGTTGACAGTAAGCCTGAAGCTGGGCTGAGTGCTTCACATGAATTGTTTCATCAAATCTTCACAACTCTAGAAGGCAAGAACAATGGTTCTCTTATTGTGTGAATGGAAAACCAGGGATGAAGAGATAAAATAGCTTGTTTGAGGTCACGGGGCCAGGAAGTTGCATGCCTGGGACCCACATTATCTGATATCAGATCTAGCTTTCTTAACCTTAACTTACTTTATTATTCATTCATTCATTCATTAATTCATCCATTCATTCATGAAAGAAAGAGAGACAGAGAGAGGCAGAGGGGCAGAGGGAGAGAGAAAATCTTAAGCAGGCTCTATTGAGAAAAATATGACAATAATTTCTATGGATTCAGAAATGCTTTATTTATATTTTATAATGCTCAGCATGGAGTCTGATGTGGGGCTCAGTCCTACAACTCTGGGATCATGACCTAAACTGAAATCAAGAGTCAGATGCTTAATTGACTGAGCCACCCAGATGCCCCATTAGCCCCAACTTTAAACTGAAGAGAACAGACCGAGTTACTGTAGCAAAGGCTGTGAGTGGTGGATGGAAGACAGATCTACCTGGCCCTAACCCGCTTCGTCCAGGAGATGTTGATACAGTTGATTTCTTCTTCTCAAATTTTGAACAGCTGTGAGGTGTTTAGACTACTGAGCCCAGTATCAGTATATATAAATAACCCTAACTTGATCCCCTTTGATTTTATTTTTGGATGTCATAGCTTTGTCCTTTCTTTATTTTAGCTAAGCCTCTACTGCATGTTCCCTGAGCAGCAGAACGATCCATTTCAGGAGCATATTTTATGTGATGCTGACACCAGCTGCTCCATGGAGACCTTCAGGCTTCTGCCAGAGTTTAATTGGCACCCAGGAGCAGATGGGCTCCAAAGCACCAAAAAAGTGATCCTGTTTCACAATAAGTCTTTATCTCAGCATGAGAAAAAGCAATAAATTGTGAAGAGTCTGAGCAGCTATTCTCTAAACACACACACAAACATTTATTATGTTAAGATGTAGCTTTTTGCCAAAAAAGAAGACAACAGGGCCGCCTTTTTAACAGCCTCTATGTAACTTGTGTTTCTACGCAGATTAAAGCTCTTTAATATCCAGTGCTGGGTAATTTAAGATACTCGATAGACATTCATTCATTGACAGACATTTCCAAGCACTTACTATATGTCAGACAATATTCTAGGAATATAGCAGTAAACAAAGATAGACATAAATTCTCACCTTCATGGAGCTTACATTGTGAATATAAACATGCTTGAAAGAAGTGGAAATGGTGGGGAAAATAGAGTCATCATTTACTTCTTTTAAGGTTCCAAAAATTCCCTTGCATTAGGAAGTTATACTGGTGATGTCAACTGATTGAGAAAAAATGTGACAATAATTCCTATGGATTCAGAAACGCTTTATTTATATTTTATCAGTCACAATTGCATGCCTATGCATCAGAAACATTCATACAAATGTATGTGTGACATATTGATTTTGCCTAACGAAATTCCTTGCTTCTATATGCCTTGGTGCACCTCTAGTGGTAATTTCACAGCTTCCCATGGATTGAAGGAACATAAGTTGGAATGACTAAAAAAGATGAAGGGTCTTTGCAGCTCTGAGGGCAGAGTGCTATCTTACAAGAACTAGATGCTCCCCGTTGGAAGGCGTTTCTGAAAAACTGGCCACCTTTACTTGACCCATTTTTTTCTACATTAGAATATTTTAAGGTAATTCACATTTACCTGAATCTTAAAATTATCAAGATTTGATTTGTCTTTGTTCTATATCAGATAATTCTTTTGAAAATGGTCTCTTAAATAATTCTTTTAATTTTTTTCTTTCTCACTTAAAAGGAATGTATTTAAAGCCCTTTTACCATTGTAACTAAGAAAAGTTAGACTTTACTATGACCAATAAAAAATATTGAACTTCTATTATTGTTGAGTTTATGTTAAAAATACTTTAAAATAGAAAAAATATATAACCTGTGTCATTTTTATTCTATTTATCAGATTCTTGAAGGAAGTCACACCAATGTTGAAAAAAAATTTTGGAAGGTCAAAAATA
Source organism: Leopardus geoffroyi (assembly GCF_018350155.1). Taxonomy (NCBI): domain Eukaryota; kingdom Metazoa; phylum Chordata; class Mammalia; order Carnivora; family Felidae; genus Leopardus; species Leopardus geoffroyi. Next base: position 115,602,908 of record NC_059327.1, read on the forward strand.
AAATAACATAGAATGAATCATTTTGCTTTGCATATAATGCCTGATAAATCATTAAGCCTTCCTTAAATTTGTCCAGATGGATTATTTCCATAGTGGTTCAGTGTGATGATTGATTTTCCAATTTCTGTATTAATAAAGTCATAATTCAATAGCACTCACTAAATTGTAATCTCATGCAGCAGAAAAACATTGGCATCATCTTGTTCTTTACTGGGTGCAGAAAGTTTCCACTTAAAATATTTCCATCTTTTCAAGAATTTGCTTTTATAGAAGACATATGAAGAATGATATCTTGGTATAAAAATGTTTTTGTAAATTGTATCTTATCAACTGGACTTTAGATTGATCTGAGGTAGTTTGAAATTAGATATTTTGATCTGATTGATTATACATAATATAATTGAAAATTAGAGAGCAGTAGCAATTTCTACTTAATTAGGATTTTGCTAATCCTTGCTTAATCCTTACTTAAGGATTTTGACTTTATTTCTTTCATTGGTTTTAACTCCTTGTCTTACAAATGAGAATAAGGGAAGGGAAGAGAATGTGGAGATATTAATTTACTATGAATTATCATTGAATTTTTAAAAATTACATCAAATAAGAAGTAAGGGTAAATCCCAAATCATTCGTAGAATACTTTCACTGGGTTCAGAGCTCTGTTTTGGGTGATAAAAAGAAGTAAAAAAAAAAAGTTCCCTGTCCTTAAGAAGTTTGCTATTATATTTATATGGTGGTTGAAATGACAAAAAATAGAAGAAAGTACTATGTATTTATTACCTCCTTATTATATACCTAGATATGTTATTTAGCTATATTAACAAGAAAGGAGAGATCAAAGAGGGAAAAGTTGAATCTGACATTTTTGTATCAATACACTAAAGAAAATATTGAAAAAATCTAAAAACAAATAAAATATATATTACTTTAATTGATGGTGGACAGGGAACACACATCTCAGCAATAGCAGTAGAAAGCCTAGTGGAATGATATCTTTATTTTTTTTTAATTTTTTTTTAAATTTTTTTTAACGTTTATTTATTTTTGAGACAGAGAGAGACAGAGGATGAACAGGGAGGGGCAGAGAGAGAGGGAGACACAGAATCTGAAACAGGCTCCAGGCTCTGAGCGGTCAGCACAGAGCCCAACGCGGGGCTCGAACTCATGGACCGTGAGATCATGACCTGAGCTGAAGTCGGACGCTCAACCAACCAAGCCACCCAGGCGCCCCTAGAATGATATCTTTAAAAAGTACTGAGAGAAATTATTTTTAAGTTATAATTCTATACCCAGCAAAACTATGATACAGAGCCCGACGGGAAAAAAACAAAAAACAAAAAAAAACCCCAAAAACCCAAAGCCCAAAAAACACTGAAAGAATATACTATCCTTGGCATCTTGCTTGAACGAACATCTACAGTTTGTATTTTGTGAAATAGGAACCTAATGCTAGGAGAAAGGATTGGGGAGCAAGTAGCAGTAGCAAGCAAAGACAAAGGTCCACATAAGGGTAAATCTAAACAAGCATTGATTGTAATGATGTTTTTTTATGATATGATGATGATAACTACCACCACAAGAATAATAACTAGCTGTGGCTTCAAATTCAATGTCAAATTTAAATACTAGACAACAGTAAAATGTGTGAAACTGAAGTAAAATCACTCTAAGTTGCTTTTATTAATGAGGAAGGAAAGATACTTTGGGTATGCACTCAGCAAAATTCAACCTCTCCAGGATCTCAGGAGTCAAATTTCCTGGTTTCCCTAGTTGATAGCTGTGTGACCCTAATGACTTATCTAACCTCTCTATTCCTCAGTTTCTCCATATGTAAAATAAAGTTGATAATAACAGTACCTATTGTATAGTGTTGTTATAATAATGAGTTTGATGCTTATAAAGCATTTAAAACAGTGTGTGCTTGTATGAGAGTATTATATTTTATATATATTCAAGATATACATATCTACAAATGCACACACATATACATATGTATGAAATATTTTCTAATACCAATAGTAAAGAAATACCCAGAGAGAGGTTTGATTATTAGTTACCATGTGGACCTAGAGGGTGTTACGCTAAGTGAAATAAGACGAAGATAAATCCCATATGATTTCACTCATATGTGGAATCTAAAAAAAAGAAACAAATAAAAAAACCAAAACCAAAACCAAAACAGACTAAAATACAGTGAACAAACTGGTGGTTGCCAGAGGAGAAGTGGGTGCGGGAGTTGCCAACATAGATAAAAGGCATGAGCTACAAACTTCCAGTTATAAAATAAGTAAGTCATGGAGAAACACGTACAGCATAGGGAATATAGTCAATAATATTATAATAAAGTTTTTTGGTGACAGGTGGTGACTACACTTATCGTAATGAGCACTGAGTAATGTATGGAATTGTCAAATCAATATGTTGTACACCTGAAACTAATACGATATCGTATAATAATTATACTTTCAAAAAAAGGATTAGTTATCATGGACTTCAATGCTATTGTAGATTCTTGAGTAAGAGTGTGATATGGTACTATTTGAGGGGCACCAGAAAAAAATACCAACTTTATCTTTCTAATTTTCAATATTAAAGGCAAATCGGATGTTTTACTTTTATTCTCAGATTTCACAGAGTGGCATCCTTATTCTGTACGTCTTTCATCACTTAGACAATGGTTAAAACTGGAAAGATAAGTTGGATAACGAATAACATGATACCTTTACTTAATGTGGTAAATTTTTGTATTTTTCAGTTCAAGGCAATACTAATAAAGAAATTTTAAGAGGGACACCTGGGTGGCTCAGTCAGTTGAGTGTCTGACTTTGGCTCAGGTCATGATCTTACGGTTCGTGAGTTCGAGCCCTGCATCGGGCTCTGTGCCTACGGCTCGGGGCCTAGAGCCTGCTTTGGATTCTGTGTCTCCCTCTCTCTCTGCTCCTCTCCTGCTCTCACTCTCTCTGCTCCTCCCTTGCTCACATTCTGTCTCTCTCTCTCTCGAAAATAAATAAAGATTAAAAAAATTTTAATAAAAAAATAAAAAAGAAATTTTAAGAGACAGAGTAAAACATTAATAAATATATGTATATATTCTATATTTTCTTCTAAATTAATTTTAATGGAAAGAGCATCTAGATTATAGGGTAGCATCAAAATTATTTGACATTTGTTTGACATTATGTTGCCAGCTATCTTCTTTGGAATGATTTTCCATTTTTCTTCTTCAATTATATTATTCACTATAATTATTGCTCTTGGAAAGAGCAAGGTACACTCCAATTCTATGGACCACACCTCAAATAGAAGTTTTAATCTCTCCTATATTTTGTAATATGTTTCCTCAGATAATCAGGACAAAAGACAAAGGAGATAAAGATGGATGAAGCTGTACATAGCTAGAGGTTATTTCAATTAGAAGGAGCTCATTTTTTTTTTTTTTTGAAAGAAAATCCCCTGATTGGACTTGAACTCAGGACGTTTCTTATCGAAAATGATGTAAAACTTCCACATGCCACTTTCTTTGCTGCCAATCTTGAGAGCTGTGAACAGGGGGCTGCAATTCTGCTCCTTGTTGACCGGTGTCGGAAATGCCTGCCCTCTAATGTAACATGTAGCAAGTGCAGTAGTGTTGGCAGTTTATGGTGTTCAGCTGTGGCATTCGATAGGGTCTTCCAGGCAGTCTCTAAAACTGCCTCCTCATTCAGGCCTGAGGATGGATTCCCTGGGGACAGCTCATCTGAAGCCTCTTTAGTGTGCCATTGGCACCAGCTGTGCAGTCCTGGCTCTGGTTCTGAAGGGCTTTAGGCTCAATAAAATCATTCCATCGGGCTCTTTGATCTGATCCCAGTTGGTCAGCTGGAGAAGTGAGCTCACTCTCTTCACTCCTCTGCAGCTCCAGGTTGGCTGCTGGCCCTCCAATGTGGTCTATTCTGATACCATGAAGTTCTAGCTCTCCTCAGCTGCTTGCCCTGGCATTGGCTCCCATCTGGCTGGTTTCTCTCTGCTGGCACGAACCCCATTCCTCTGGCTTTTGTTCTCGTCAATGCTTCTGAGTTTTCCCCGACTCCTGGTGAACTCCCAAGTGTCCCAGGATGCCTGAGATGTAATCACATTTCAGCCGCTGCCCCCGTATGAGGTACCAATTAAACTGAGATGAAAAAGAAGGAGTAGGCTCCAAGACAGAAAGCTGAAGCCAACATTTACTCATTTCTGAGCCATGTTAGCAGGAAGAAAACGACACACACTCTGAGGTTTGGATTCTAAACTACAGTTTGGAGGCGTGAGGAGATTTGTTTTAGTATGTGTGTTTAGAGTCAGTATGAGCTTTCATCTTTAAGTTACAAGGAATTGCTTATGAAGGAGTTGCTGAAAGCCTCCCATAAACAACTGGAAGTTAAATCCTATGACTGTAAGTCCACTAAAACAGAAAAAAATGAAAGCACCATGTATGAAAGTCCTTTTCCCAGTCTCCTCCAAAAAATAATGTCTTTTTTTTCACCTCACTAGGAGATATCATTGTAGTGCAAATTTATTTGTCAGATGCTGAATATACTCTATAGTACTTCAGCATGGGATGACACATGCCATGTGGTCTTCTGATGGTATTAAAATATCTGGTCAACCAAAGGCTCTATATTGTGGCTTTACGAAGAAAGCAGGTCACATAAGGGAATTTGAGATGAAGAACTGCCAGTTATTGAACTTGGAAATGAAGTCTTAAAAGAGAGGAAGAAGCCTACCATGCACTTGTTTTCTGGCTTTTCTCATTAAAGCTGATTGTGTGGTGTTTTGTTTTGCTTTTTCTGCATGAGACTGAGTTTAAACAATCATAAGGAACTGCCGGTATTTACTTTTTAAAATCACTAACTATTTGAAGTCAGTGTGGTTGGGAAGGAGTGTATACTAATGGCAAATAAAATCCAATTTTATTAAAAAAGAAAAAGATGCTACCATAGATCAAAGCTCAAAGGAGAAAGTCAAAATTGCAGAATTGCCAAAAGATAACAGTAATGAAAAGAGAAGAGCAGAATTTGTGGGATACAACTGAATCAGTTATCAGAGGAAAGTTTACAGTATTAAATAGCTATAGGAACAAAATTAAAATGATGAGGGGTACCTGGGTGGCTCAGTCAGTTAAGCGTCTGACTCTTGATTTCAGCTCAGGTCATGATTTCACAGTTGTGAGATAGAGCCCCACGTCAGGCTCTGTGCTGACAGTGTAGAGTCTGCTTGGGATTCTTTCCATCCCCCACCCCCACCCCCACCTCTCCTCTGCTCTCTCTTTCTCAAAAATAAATAATAAACATTAAAAAAATTTAAAAATGTAAAATAAAAACAAATGAATTAAACACCCAATTTAAAAAGCTAGAAAAAACAACAAAGTAAATCAAAGAGAGCAAAGAAGGAAGTATTATAAATAAAACCAGAAATTAATGACTTAGACAACAGAATAATGGTCCTAAAATCACATTGAGCTATTTCATTAATATCAAAATTAAGAAACCATTATGTAACATAGTTGAAAGAAAGAAGAAAAAAGGAAAGGAAGGAAAAAAATGAAAGCACAAACCCACAAAATTAGACATCAAAAAGGAGAAAAAAATCCATCAAACCAAGTAATTAAAAAGTTCTACTTTGCCCAACTGTGTGCAAATAGATTTGAAAATCTTGATAAAAACGGATAATTAAAAAAATCCAACTTACCACAGTTGACCCCAGTAAAGAATAAATGGAACAATAACTAGTAAAGAAATAGAAAAGTAATTAAGCTATCCTATAAGAGTCCCAGGTCCAGTTGGTTTTATAGGAAACCATATACAATTGGAAAACTTTAATGAGTCCATGATGATCCCAATACATTTAAAGTATGCCAGAGAACATAGAAACAAAAGAAATCTTCTAATTTCATGGCCTGAATGTACTATAATATTAATCCCAAAAGCTGACAATGATTGTACCAAAAAAAGTACAGAAAATCTCACTTATGAATGTCAATATCTTACATAGTCTTAGTAAAAGTATTAAATAAAATATTAGCAATGGAATTTAACAGCACATTGAAAAATAATTACATTATGACCAAGTGATGAGATTAATTCTCAGGAAGCAACATGGTTCATTAATTCAGGTGGTTCACTATTAGAAATTTCATTAAACTGATACAGCATATTAAGATTAGGAAGAAAAATCATTTGATCATCTTTAAATATGCAGAGAAGACATTTTATAGCATTCAATATCTACTCATTATAAACACCCAATAAAATAGTAATTGATGGATATTCAATTAACATGAACTTTCTCACTCTCTGTCTCTCTTTCTCTCTCCCTTCCATTTTCCTTCCTTCTGAAAAGTCAGCATCAAGGAATTTAGTATCTTATTTAATGGGGAAACAGTAAAAATGTTTTGTCTAAAGTTAGGAACCAGGTAAGAATGCTAATTTTCTCCACTACTGTATAACATAGTGTTGGAAGTATTACCTAGTACAAATAACTCAAGAGAAAAAACTGGAAGCCTAAGAATTGGAAAGGAAAAATTAAAACTATATTCATGTGGAAATAATATCATATATATATCTGTAAATCCTAAAAGAAACCATGGAAAACTATCACAAATGGTAGAGAATTTAGTATAATAGGTTATTAAATTCACATACAAAAAACAAGTATCCCAGACACAAACAAAATATCAGAATCTAAAATGGAGAAGATCCCATGTCATGATATTAATAAGCAGAAATTAAATTCAGCTGTGTAAACTCTACAAAATATATTCATAACTTAGATATGAAAAGCTATACAAAGTTTCCAAGAGACACAGAAATAGAATTGAATAAGTAGACACACTCCATTCTTGGATGGAAAATACAATATCATGATGTTAGATATTCCTAAATTGCTTAAGTTTAATGTAATTCCAATTTAAAAATCAGGTTTTTTTCATAGATTGGGTATAAAATATAATTGGACAGAAAACAAATAAAAATACACAGGAAATTGTAAATACTGTAAAGGCTATATAGTTAAGGTATTTTGTTAATGTTGCCTAAATAGACTGAACAGTGGAATAAAAAAGAAAATTGAGCAAGTGACCCAATTGTATATGAGATTTATATGGAAATTTAGTATCATATACTAGTACGGCAATGTGACACAGCATGGTGGCCTTGGCTCAACAGTGGAGTCCCCTGGGGGCCTCATGGGTATGGCAGTGGCCTGGAGGCACCGCACAGCTTCCCATCTGCTTGGAGGCATACCGCCACCTGTGGCCATTGGTAGCTGTGGTCACATGTGAGTGCATTAACCTCAGAGGCTGCCAAGCCTAGTCGACGTGGGAGGGAGGGGTCTGCACCTGGCCTGGGAGGGGCTCAGGGCCCTTGACTGCTCCTATGTGCAGTCCCTGAGCCATTTGGGGTGGGGCTGAGTGCCAAGGGTGTGAAGCTCTCTGCGCAAAGCTGTCCCATGCTCTGGGTGTGTTTCTCTGCTTCGGCCCCGAATTTTGCCCACCAGCCCCAGGCACTCGACCTGACCACCCTGGCAGCGCATAGGGCACCCTGCAAGCTCAACCTAACGTGGGCCACTGACTGTGGATGCCTCTGAGCCTCCTCAGGTTCATGGCCTCTGCACCAGTTGCCTTCCATTCAGTCCCTCACTGGAGACTAGGATGGGAAGTTGTAATAAATGCCTTTCAGCTTTTGCTGTCAACTCTTTTTTTTTTTTTTATTTTTAAAAAAATTTTTTTTTTCCCAACGTTTATTTATTTTTTTGGGGGACAGAGAGAGACAGAGCATGAACGGGGGAGGGGCAGAGAGAGGGAGACACAGAATCGGAAACAGGCTCCAGGCTCTGAGCCGTCAGCCCAGAGCCCCACGCGGGGCTCGAACTCACGGACCGCGAGATCGTGACCTGGCTGAAGTCGGACGCTTAACCGACTGCGCCACCCAGGCGCCCCTGCTGTCAACTCTTAAAAAACAAACAAACAAACAAACAAACAAACAAGAAACAGAAAACCATGTCTAAATAGATCTGTGTATTTCAAATCCATGTTGTTTAAGGACCAACTGTACTTACTTACTCACTTTTGGACCCTGCAAAAATACTACTTCTAGGAATCTATCCATATAATGCATTGGCAAAATACAAAAAGATTTATGCATAAGGTTCTTCTTTGCAACACCTAATAATAAAGATTGGAAATAATCTAAATGTTCTGTGATAGAATGGATTGCTGTCAATCAGCATACTGGAGTACTATGCAGCTGTAAAAAAGGAATAGAAAAATTTCAATATAGTGCTTTGAAGTGATGCCCGGGATATATTATTAAAGGAAAAAGAAATATTAAAAGTGTATATGTCATGTTATTATTTTTATAAGAAAGGGAAATTATATTGCTTACATTAAAAAATGGGGGGAAAAGCCATAAACAAAAAGACCGGGAATGCCTAGTGAGTGGGTCACTTTTGGTTATTAGAACTGGTGCTGTGGATGATGAGGGAGAAAATAGGCTAGCAGTGATATGGATGAACTTGGACTTTCTTAGCAAGACTTGTCCCATGTATTTGACTTTGAAACAATGTTAATATTTTGTATATTTAGAACAAAATTAAACAATTAAAAATCTCATAGTATCAAAAAGTATACAAATGAAATGAATTCTGCATTCAGTTGATGGTTTAAACATACATGTACAGACACACAGAGGAACTATTCTAAGTGACTTCAAGTCTGATAATTTAGACTTTCTTAGTGGAATATATCCTCATGATAAAAATAACAGCAAAATATTTTTAAAATCATTTTTAGTAATCACATTTTTGGTAGTAGTTTTGTATTGTTTTAATGAGGTGTTATATGTATTGTGGGATAGGACAGATGAGAAGAATTGGTGTTGAGAAGTGAGTTTTATGATATGGGAAAAGAAGATACAGTTGTAATATATGCAAATTGAAAATACCAATATGAACTTGAGGTATTTTATCTTTATGAAAAATGTTTCATATATTTTGTTTATTAAATGGCCCAAAACTCAATAGCATAGAACATTCCAATGCAAAATTATATTCTCTATATACCACTTACCCCTAATAGGAACTAGGGTTCTTGGAGAAAAGAGTGATTCTAGTTGAGGGTGGAAATGTGTAAGGTAAACTTGGAACGTCTTGTATCAGAAGCAAGGAAGCTATTAGAGACCGTATGGGTTGCATATAAAGACCAGGAGTCAACTTGAATAATCTCCTGGTATGCAAATTGGTGCAACCGCTCTGGAAAGCAGTGTGGAGGTTCCTCAGAAAATTAAAAATAGACCTACCCTATGACCCAGCAATAGCACTGCTAGGAATTTACCCAAGGGATACAGGAGTACTGAGGCATAGGGGCAACTGTACCCCAATGTTTATAGCAGCACTTTCAACAATAGCCAAATTATGGAAATGAATGATGGCCTAAATGTCCATCAACTGATAAATGGATAAAGAAATTGTGGTTTATATACACATTGGAATACTACATGGCAATGAGAAAGAATGAAATCTGGCCCTTTGTAGCAACGTGGATGGAACTGGAGAGTGTTATGCTAAGTGAAATAAGTCATACAGAGAAAGACAGATACCATGTTTTCACTCTTATGTGGATCCTGAGAAACTTAACAGAAGACCATGGGGGAGGGGAAGGAAAAAAAAAAAGAGAGGTTAGAGTGGGAGAGAGCCAAAGCATAAGAGACTGTTAAAAACTGAGAACAAACTGAGGGTTGATGGGGGATGGGAGGGAGGGGAGGGTGGGTGATGGGTATTGAGGAGGGCACCTTTTGGGATGAGCACTGGGTGTTTATGGAAACCAATTTGACAATAAATTTCATATATTGGAAAAAACAAACAAACAAACAAAAAAACCCCAAAAAACAAAAATTCTAATCAGTAGGTTTAGTTAATTATCAGCTTAAAACAATTGGATTTCCTAAATTTTGGCAAAATAAAATGAAACTGTATGTATTTAAAAAAATAAAAAAAAAAGAATAATCTCCTGGTGACCAAAGATGGGACCACTTGAGTATTAATAAGGATAATAACTGACATGAAGCAGTTAAAACATATCTGTGAAGTTATAATAATACTTAAAAGATCTTTAGTTGTTTTTAGAAGCTGTTAGGAAGCAAACTCACCACTTGAAAACATGTATATCATTAATTTCTGTTTTTATCTCTATTAATCCTTCTTTATGCTATGTTTTACTTGTTATTTTTCTAGTTTTTTGAGTGGAGTGTTTGCTTTCATTTTCATTTTTATGGGTATAGATATTTAATGCTATAAGCTGATAAATAAAAATTTATCAATTATTACTCTTTCTTTTCTATATGTTCTATCCCTTAGGGTACAAATGAAAAAGATAGAGGGGGCATGGATGGAACTTATACTTCTTTCCTTATACCTCATTTTGAGAATTTGACTTGGGTACAAATGGTTGGATGACCAAATAATTTATAAGGGAAGTGGTATAAAAGAAAAGGATCAAGTTTCCATGTCAGCGTATAACTGAGCAGAACTGACCTGCCCAGTCTGGAGGTTCAAGAACAGCTAGCTTCTTTATGGAAGTGGTATCTGAAAGGAGATCAGAAGGTTTCTGATGAATTAAGGTCATATTATAGAAGTTTTATTTAATATTACATTTTATATGAATTAATATCAATTAATGTTAATAAAAATATTAATATGTTTAGAATACAAAAAGATGGAACATTCCACATGGAGGACAGAGTATGTGGGAAGGTCCTGGAGTAGGAGGAGGGATCAAAGGAAGGAAGGAAGGGAGGCCAGAGAGGCTGAGAAGAGGCCAGCAAAAGGCAGAGTGGTCAGAGATGTGAGAGAAGAGAAAGCAAGGGTCTTTTTTCCTGTGATTATGGGAGTGTATAATGTAGTAGCTCAGACTGGACCAAATGCACTGCCTGGCAGTTTTATTTATAAAATGTTCAAGTTTACCAAAACATCTGCTTTTAACCCCCAAATGTTCACATTCATGTTGACATCTGGAGCACTTGCATTTTATTGTGCATTTCCTACAATCTAAATTCATGAGATAAATATTTGATAAATATTCCTATTATTTGTAGATGGCAATATCCTAATGTGTAGGCAAAGGAGACTGCCTTGGCCTTCTGGTCTGACCTTCTTACAGCCATCCCTCCCCTAGGGGGGATAATCTGTGAGGCCAAGAGTTTGAACTCAGAGCCTCAGCCATTACTCCCTTATGGAAGCCCAGAATTTTCTGTCCAACCAAACCCCAAAACTGCTGTCTGGGATAGCACAAGAATCTGATGGCAAGCTATGCTGCTGGAGGCTAGAGAGGGCCAAGAGGCTGCTGTTTGTTGGGGATGGGAGGGCAATGGCGGACCAAACCTGAAAATAAAGCCTGGGTTGACTGCATACTTGGATGTGAAGACCCTCCTGTGTGGGTCAGGCTGGGGTGGAAAGAGGAGGGGGACAGGATGGCCTGTAGGAGGGGGCTAAGGTGGGTCCTGTGTGTGTGTGGGGGGGGGCGCGGTTAGTGTGTGTGGTGACGGTGGTAGCGAATGGTCATTCAGCCAATTACAGACTAAATTCTCAGTATTGTGAGAAGTTTAAATTTGAATCTGGCCTTCTAGGTCATTATGAAGTATATTTGTCAAACAAGAAGGATAGGGTTTTTATTTAATTTAATAATTCTTTAACTTTTTAAGCATGGAGACATATGACATGTGGTTCTCCATTTGTACTTTTGTCCAGTGTGTTGATGAGGGCAGTTTTTAACCTATACCAGAAGTGCTCAGCTATGACTACAATGGCAGAAACGCATTTTTCATATGCATGCTTATTATAATATATCCTGAAAACATTTTGAAATATCTAATGGACCCCAGCTACCATTGTGAGGAAGCTGCATTGATAACTTTTTTTTATATTTGTCAATATATTTACCTTTTTAAAAATTTCATTTATTTATTTTTTTTATTTGTATCCAAGTCGGTTAGCATATAGTGCAACAATGATTTCAGGATTCCTAAATGGCCCTTACCCATTTAGCCCATCCCCCCTCCTGCAACCCCTCCAGTAACCCTCTGTTCTCTCCATATTTAAAGGTCTCTTATCTTTTGTCCCCCTCCCTGTTTTTGTATTATTTTGCTTCCCTTCCCTTATGTTCATCTTTTTTGTATCTCAAAGTCCTCATATGAGTGAAGTCATATGATATTTGTCTTTGTCTGACTGACTAATTTTGCTTAGCATAATACCCTCTAGTTCCATCCACATAGTTGCAAATAACAAGATTTCATGTTTTTAATTGCTGAGCAATACTCATGTTTTTAATTGCTGAGCAATATATATATATATATATATATATATATATATATATATATACCACATCTTCTTTATCCACTCATCCGTTGATGGACCTTGGGCTCTTTCCATATTTTGGCTATTGTTGATGGTGCTGCTATAAACATTGGGGTTTCTGTGCCCCTTCAAAACAGCATATGTGTATCCCTTGGATAAATGCCTAGTAGTCCAATTGCTGGCTCATAGGGTAGTTCTATTTTTAATTTTTTGAGGAACGTCTATACTGTTTTCCAGAACAGTATAATAGTATAGAACAGTATAACAACAAAATGGCTGCACCATTTTGCATTCCCACCAGCAGTGCAAAAGAGATCCTTTTTCTTTGCATCCTCACCAACATCTGTTGTTGCCTGAGTTGTTAATGTTAGCCATTCTGACAGGTGTGAGGTGATATCTCATTGTGGTTTTGATTTGTATTTCCCTGATGATGAGTGATGGTGAGCGTTTTTTCATGTGTCAGTTGGCCATCTGGATGTCTTCTTTGGAGAAGTGTCTATTCATATCTTTTGCCCATTTCTTCACTGGATTATTTGTTTTTTGGGTGTTGAGTTTGATAAGTTCTTTATATATTTTGGATACTAACCCTTTATCTGAAATGTCATTTGCAAATATCTTCTCCCATTCTGCCGGTTGTCTTTTAGTTTTGCTGATTGGTTTCCTTTGCTGTGCAGATTTTTATTTAAAAAAATTTTTTTAATGTTTTTATTTACTTTTGAAGGAGAGAGAGAGAGAGAGAGAGACAGAACATGGGCGGAGGAGGAGCAGAGAGAGAGACACAGAACTCAAAGCAGGCTCCAGGCTCTGAGCTGTCAGCACAGAGTCCAATGCGGGGCTCGAACTCACGAACTGTGAGATCACGACCTGAGCCGAAGTCAGACACCCAATCTATTGAGCCACCCAGGCACCCCCAGAAGATTTATATTTTGATGATGTCCCAATAGTTCATTTTTTATTTTGTTTTCCTTGCCTCCAAAGACGTGTTTAGTAAGAAGTTGCTGAAGCCAAGGTCAAAGAGGTTTTTGCCTGGTTTCTCCTTGAGGAATTTGATGGCTTCCTGTCTTACATTTAGGTCTTTCATCCATTTTGAGTTTATTTTTGTGTACGGTGTAAGCACCACTTGCTGAAGAGACTGTCTTTATTCCATTGGATATTCGTTCCTGCTTTGTCAAAGATTAGTTGGTCATATGTTTGTGAATCCATTTCTGGGTTCTTTATTCTGTTCCATTGATCTTAGTGTCTGTTTTTGTGCCAGTACCATACTGTCTTGATGATTAAAGCTTTGTAATACAGCTTAAAGTCCGGGATTGTGATGCCTCCTGCTTTTCTTTTCTTTTTCAAGATTGCTTTGGCTATTCAGCGTCTTTTCTGGTTCCATACAAATTTTAGGATTGTTTATTCTTACTCTGTGAAGAATGCTGGTGTTATTTTGGTAGGGATTGCATTGAATATATAGATTGCTTTGGGTAGTATTGATATTTTAACAAAATTTGTTCTTCCTATCCAGGAACATGGAATATTTTTCCATTTTTTTTTGTGTCTTCTTCAATTTCTTTCGTAAGCTTTCTGCAGTTTTCAGTGTATAGATTTTCCACCTCTTTGGTTAGATTTATTCCGAGGTATTTTATGGGTTTTGGCACAATTGTAAATGGGATTGATTCCTTGATTTCTCTTTCTGTTGCTTCATTGTTGATGTATAGGAATGCAACCGATTTCTGTGCATTGATTTTATATCCTGCAACTTTGCTGAATTCATGAATCAGTTCTAGCAGTTTTTTGGTGGAATCTTTTGGGTTTTCCATTTAGAGTATCATGTCATTTGCAAAGAATGAAAGTTTAACCTCTTCCTGGCCAATTTGGATGCCTTTTATTTCTTTGTGTTGCCTGATTGCAGAGGCTAAGACTTCTAATACTATGTTGAATAACAGTGGCGAGGGTGGACATCCTTTAGGGGGACAGTTCCTAGGTTTTCCCCATTGAGGATGATATTAGTGTAGTGTCTTTCATAGATGGCTTTTATGATCTTAAAGTATGATCTTTCTATCCCTACTTTCTTGAGGATTTTTATCAAGAAAGGATGCTGTATTTTGTCAAATGCTTTCTCTGCATCTATTGAGAGGATCATGTGGTTCTTGTCCTTTCTTTTATTGATGTGATGTATCACATTGATTGTTTTGTGGACATTGAACCAGCCCTGCCTCCCAGGTATAAATCCCACTTAGTCATGGTGAATAATTTTTTTAAATGTATTGTTGGATCTGGTTGGCTAGTATCTTGAGGATTTTTATGTCCATGTTCATCAGGCAAATTAGTTTATAGTTCTCCTTTTTGGTGGAGTTTTGTCTGGTTTTAGAATCAAAGTAATGCTGGCTTCATAGAAAGAGTTTGCAAGTTTTCCTTCCATTTCTATTTTTTGGCACAGCTTCAAGAGAATAGGTTTTAACTCTTCTTTAAATGTTTGGTAGAATTCCCCTGAAAAGCCCTGTGGCCCCGGACTCTTGTTTTTTTGTGAGATGTTTGATTACTGATTTGGTTTCTTTACTGGTTATGGGTCTGTTCAAATTTTCTATTTCTTCCTGGTTCATTTTTGGTAGTGTATATGTTTCTAGGAATTTGTCCATTTCTTCCAGATTGCCCATTTTATTGCCGTATAATTGCTCATAATATTCTCTTATTATTGTTTTCATTTCTGCTGTGTTGGTTGTGATCTCTCCTCTTTCATTCTGGGTTTTATTTATTTGGGTCCTTTCCTTTTTCTTTTTGATCAAACTGGCTAGTGGTTTATCAGTTTTGTTTATTCTTTCAAAGAACCAGCTTCTGGTTTCATTGATCTGTTCTACTGTTTTTTTTGTTTTGTTTTGTTTTGTTTTGTTTTTTTGGGTTTTTTTGTTTGTTTGTTTTGATAGCATTGATTTCTGCTCTAGTCTTTATTATTTCCTATCTTCTGCTGGTTTGGGGTTTTATTTGCTGTTCTTTTTACAGCTTTTTTTAGGTGTAGGGTTAGGTTGTGTATCTGAGACCCTTTTTCCTTCTTTTTTTTTTGTTAAATTTTTTTTTTCAACGTTTATTTATATTTGGGACAGAGAGAGACAGAGCATGAACGGGGGAGGGGCAGAGAGAGAGGGAGACACAGAATTGGAGACAGGCTCCAGGCTCTGAGCCATCAGCCCAGAACCTGACGCGGGGCTTGAACCCACGGACCGCGAGATCGTGACCTGGCTGAAGTCGGACGCTTAACCGACTGCGCCACCCAGGCGCCCCCTTTTTTCCTTCTTTAGGAAGGCCTGGATTGCTATATACTTCCCTCTTATGACCGCCATTGCTGTGTCCCAGAGGTTTTGGGCTGTGGTGTTATCATTTTCATTGGCTTCCATGTACTTTTTAATTTCCCCTTTAACTTCTTGGTTAGCCCATTCATTCTTTAGTAGGATGTTCTTTAGTCTCCAAGTATTTGTTATCTTTCCACATTTTTTTCTTGTGGTTGATTTCAAGTTTCATAGTGTTGTGGTCTGAAAACATACACGGTATGATCTCGATCTTTTTGTACTTGTTGAGGGCTGATTTGTATCCAAGTATGTTATCTATTCTGG
This sequence comes from Leopardus geoffroyi, assembly GCF_018350155.1. Classification (NCBI taxonomy): domain Eukaryota; kingdom Metazoa; phylum Chordata; class Mammalia; order Carnivora; family Felidae; genus Leopardus; species Leopardus geoffroyi. Next base: position 115,618,858 of record NC_059327.1, read on the forward strand.
AGAACATTCCATGTGCACTGGAGAAAAATGTATATTCTGCTGCTTTAGGATGAAATGTTCTGAATATATCTGTTAAGTCCAACTTGTCCAGTGTGTCATTCAAAGCCATCATTTCCTTGTGGTTTTCTGTTTAGATTATTTGTCCGTTGTTGTAAGTGGGGTGTTGAAGTCCCCTACTATTATGGTATTATTATCAATGAGTTTCTTTATGTTTGTGATTAATTGATATATATTTGGGTGCTCTCACATTTGGCACATAAATTTTACAATTGTTAGGTCTTCTTGGTGGATAGACCCCTTAATTATGATATAATGCCCTTTTTCTTCTCTCGTTATGGTCTTTATTTTAAAGTCTAGATTGTCTGATATAAGTATGGCCACATTGGCTTTCTTTTGTCGACCATTAGGATGATAGATGGTTCTCCATCCCCTTACTTTCAATCTGAAGGTGTCTTTAGGTCTAAAGTGAGTCTTTTGTAAGCAGCATATAGATGGATCTTGTTTTCTTATCCATTCTGTTACCCTGTGTCTTTTGATTGGAGCATTTAGTACATTGATATTTAGCGTGAGTACTGAAAAATATGAGTTTATTGCCATTATGTTTCTTGTAGAGTTGGAGTTTCTGGTCGTGTTCTCTGGTCCTTTCTAGTCTTTGTTGCTTTTGGTCTTTTTTTCTTTTGTTGCTTTTGGTCTTTTTTTTTTTTTTTTAAATCTTTCCTCCCCTCAGAGAGTCCCTCTTAAAATTTCTTGCAGGGGTGATTTAGTGGTCACGAACTCCTTTAATTTTTATTTGTCTGGGAAACATTTAATCTCTCCTTCTATTTTGAATGACAGCCTTGCTGGATAAAGAATTCTTGGCTGCATATTTTTCTGATTCAGCACATTGACTATATCCTGCCACTGCTTTCTGGCCTGACAAGTTTCTGTGGATAGGTCTGCTGCAAACATAATCTGTCTTCCCTTGTAGGTTAAGGACTTTTTTTTCCTTGCTACTTTCATGATTCTTTCCTTGCTGAGTATTTCGTGAATTTGACTATGATATGCCTTGTTGATGGTTGGTTTTGTTGAATCTAATGGGAGTCCTCTGTGCTTCCTGGATTTTGATGTCCGTGTCTTTCCTTAGGTTAGGAAAGTTTTCCACTATGATTTGCCCACATAACCCTTCTACCCCTTTTTCTCTCTCTTCATCTTCTGGAACCCCTATGATTCTGATGTTGTTCCTTGTAAATGAGTCACTGATTTCTCTAATTCTCAAATCGTCTTCTTTTGCCTTAGTCTCCCTCTTTTTTTCTGCTTCATTGTTCTCCATAAATTTGTCTTCTATGTCACTGATTCACTGCTCTGCCTCATCCATTCGAGATTGCAGCTTAGTTATAACATTTTTTATTTCATCCTGACTAGCTTTTACTTCTTTTATCTCTGCAGAAATGGATTCTAGTCTATTTTTGACCCCCAGCTAGATTCTTAATTCTGTTTCAGACACCTTGCTTGTACCTGTGTTGATTAAGTCCCTGGCTGCTATTTCTTCCTGCTCTTTCTTTTGGGGTGAATTTCATCATTTTGAAGAAAAGGAATTAATAAGGTAAAAAAAAATTAAAATTAAAAAATTAAAAACAACATACACACACAATCAAATATATGATGTTATATCCCAGGTGTGTTTTGGTCCGGTTGTTGAAAGGAGCTTGATAGATTAAAGAAAAAAATGGGGGAAAAAAAGGAAAACGTTTGAAAATTTGAAAACATGAATACAATTAAATAGAATAAAATGAAATAAAGGCAGTAAAATAAAAGTTGAAAAATTTTTTAAAAGGTAAAAAATATGGTAGAAAACTAAAGAAAAATATTTTTAATAAAAATTGAAAATAAAAATAAATTTTTCTCTTTCTGTATTCAAAATAAGGAAAGAAACAAAAAAGAAAAAAAAGATAATTGAATAAATAGACTAGCAAACAGACTGAAATATGGTTGAAATTACATTGTTTTCCCCTAGAAGTCAAAGTATGAAGCACTTTGTAGACCGTAAACTAAGCAGACAGAAAACTTGTGGTGTTCCTGAAGAGCAAGGTTGACCCAGTTGGGCGGGGCTTAGTGTAACAGCTCTGTTCTCCACTAGATGGCACACCTTAGTTTACTGGGGTGGTTTGTTGTGGCACTTGTAGGTATGCACCGGATGGGTGAAAATGGCATCACCCAGCTACCCAGTCTCTAGTATCGGAACTCTGTTGTACTGGATCAGCAATCGTGAGCCCGTTCTTTGTCCTTTGTCTCCAGCTTCTGTCCACTCCCTGCTTTTACGCTGTCTGTGACCAAGCCATCAGGTTGCCAGGCGGCACCTGCCTCCTAAGTTTTATCTCAGATGTGGCTCTGTTTCCCAAACCCTCACTTCTGAGGGACTGCGGCTCTGACCCACTCAGATCCTCTGCAGGAGGGTCTCACTAAGCAATGGCTGGGTGCCAGCCACACCTAGAAACGTTCATGGGACCGTGCTGCTGCCGATGCCCAGAGACTACGGCTGGGTGCCAGCCCACCCCAGATAAAGTTCACATAATTGTGTAGCAGCAGCAGTGTTTCAAGGATTATGGAAGATCACAACACACATCTGGCACCAGGTTTCACCCCAACGACCTTGTTTCAGCACAGCGAATGTGGTTGTTCTCCCGGGTCCACTGGGGCCTTTGCCTGTGGGGGGTGGGGGGCACACAGCCTCTACCAGATGTCCTCCCAGCAGGGGAACCTCCTCTCCCCCATGTGGCCCCAGGATCCCCAGACCTCACTCTGCTCCTGGGGATTCGTCCTTCCTACCAGAGTATCACCAGGTATTGAGCTGCAGACTTGCAGACTCTGCACTCCCCCTGTTTATAATTTAAACCCTTTCCTTTCTCCTTTCTCCTTTCCCCCTTTTTAGTTCAGTCCCTGTGGCTGTTTCCACTTTTCCACTTTCTCTCCAGATGCTTTTGCCGGGGGGGGGGGGTGCTTTTCCCATACTCTCCCCCATCTCCATCCTCTCTCTGCAAGCAAAACCAGCTCCCTGCCCTCCACAGCTTCTCTGTCCCCCAGTTCATCTCTCTGCACCATGTACCTGCTGATTTATGTGGTTCAGGTTGTGCGGATTGTTGTGTTAATCCTCAAATCAGTTTTCTAGGTGTGCAAGATGGTTTAGTGTTGATCTGACTGTATTTCATGGATACGAGACATAAAAAAAAAAATCCATGCTGTTCCACCATCTTGACTCCTGCACTGATAATTTCTCTTGAGTGCTGACCGTGTGCCAGGCTGTGTTTTAAGCATTTTAAATGTATTAACTCATTCATCTCTCAACAATTCAGTGTGGTGAGAACTGTTATTTTCTCCTCTTTACAGATGAGAAAACAGGTTGAGGGATGCAGTGGATGTTAGAGTAGGTTTTGAACCCAAGGAGTTTGCTCAGATTTGTGCTTAGCCTACCAGGCTATTCTCTTCTTGAAGAGACATGGGTTACCTTGAATTACAATGGCCACTATATTCATTTACTGTGGAAGGAAAATGATTTAAATATTATTGTTAGATTTAATCGGCAGTATCATAGGTTGCAGTTTGAAGAAGTGGGCTTTTTAGTAATAACACTTTATTCACACAAATATGACTATAGTACTTTTGATATTTGGTGTCTTTAAAATACTTCAAAAGTTAATTTTTATTCCAAAAATAATACATGCTTTCTGAGAACACAAAAAATAAAAAAGTAAACAGAAAAAAACATAAAAATGTATTTATAGTCCCACCAACCAAAGACAAACACTATCAAAATTGTAGGATTTTTTTTTCCAGAATTACCTTATACTTTATAAAACAACATATATAGCTGAGTTCTTATCCTATGTAATTTCTATTTTAGTTTTTCAGTTAACATTATGACATAAATTCCTGTAGTCTCAAAAAAAATGATCACAAGGTAAGCTATAATTTGTTTAATCATCCATTTATTACTGGATTTTCAAAGTGTTCCCTTTTACTTAACTCATTAATTGATTTATTTACCATTATAAATATCACTGCATTGAATAGCTTATAACTTAGTCTGCATGTCAGTTTATCTCCTTAGGCTAAATTTCTAGAAGTCAAATTGTACGAGTGTTGTAAAGGCCTTTAAAATATATTGCCACATTTAGTTTCAGAAATTTAATACCCTTTAACACCAGGCTATGAGCATGATGACTTCAAATTTTCTCTAAACTTGAGTGGTATCACTGAAAAAAAAACAACTGCTAACCTGACAATTGTTGTAGCATTGTTTTTGTGTGTACGTATATTATCTGTCATGGTTATTTTCAAAGTTATGAGTGGAGATTGCAGTATTTGTGCTAATTTCTATGGGCTCCTTACATGGGGATAGTGTTTTACCTCTTTGATATTTCTGTGAAAATTTCATCCTAATTTGTTGTTTGCCTTCTAATTTTGGTCAGTATAATTGACACACAAATTCAAAAATGTTCTGCAGTTAAAATTATCTTTCATATTGTAATTTTTCCATTGTTTTTAACTTTTGATCCTCCTTTATGCAGAGAACAAATTATATTCAACAGTGTTTTTATTTTTGCTATGTATGATTTTTCAGTTAACTCTTTAATCCACAAGTGGTTATTTCAGCATATGATAAAAACCTAAATTAATCCCACATTGATTTATTCCCAGTAGTTATCTGCTGCTCTTAATTCTCTTGGTTGAGCAAGTTTTCTTTGCCCCATTAGCTTGTAATATCTCTCTTTTATCAGTTTTAAAACACAAAATCAGGCTGTATATTTTATTTCATTAATCTGCTTATTGTTTGGATGAGTATAAGAGTTTAAATTATACCATTAGTTGGTATAATCATACCATTAGTTGGTAGAACTAAGTCAATGGTCGTGTACCTGAGAGAGCATGAGGAATGGAAGAAAATCCACTCCTCAACAGTCTAAACACACCATGAACTCTTCCAGGGAAGCCTCTAGATTTTTACATGTGTTTGGACTCTCCATAGGGTCCAGTAAAATGCTGTCTACACTGTGCAAGCTCAAATAATATTTTCTATCGTTTGCCTGGTCAGAAGCCAGCAAAAGCATTCATTTCAGCCAGCAAGAGCATTGATTTCAGCAGCCACTTCCAGAGAGACCGTTGAAGTTCTGCTTTGAAAGCTTGCCAGGGTGAATGAAGAGTGGACACGTGTACCAAGGTCTGCTGACTTTTTGTCCATCTGGTCACATTTCCTCTAAGGTCTCTTGGAGGAGCAACTGCTATTCTGTGCTAAGCTATTAAGTATGAACCTGATGAGATTTTCCTTTTACTTTATGTGAATGTGGAATGGGGGACAGATATCTCTATATGGAGACATGTATAAAATATGACAGGAGAGAGTGGAATGAAGTGTGAATGGATTGATGAAGAGCTATTTGGTGCATTTTAAAAGCTTACCTGTGAAATCATAAGCACAGCCCTATTTAAACTTCCCATGCATACTGTAGACACAGTGGTAACACTCAAACAATTATAAATTAGAAAAGACTCTGAGAAATCATCTAGTCCAAATCACTTTATAGATTAGGAGACAGAGATGCAAAGAAGCTGTTTTCTTGGCTATACAATTAATTAGTAGAGGGGTTTCCTATCTTCTCTTTCAGTACTCTTTTTATCACACTCTGACTTCAGTGATTAAAATGACAGCGACAGTTGGAGCCCTTCCAGAACCTCCAATACTTTCCTTTTATATAATATATAGGTGGAGATTCACGTTTAGAAAATTGCTAGTGAATTGCAGTAGACCTCTTAAGAATTTTTCCATTTTTATTATCTATCCAATCTTAATAAACTAGGTCCCTAGTTTATTAAAATAAATTAAGGCATGTTTAATAAAATAAACAACTCACTAGATTTTAATAGTTTTTTTTTTCTTTTTGTTCTGAAGAATCTCATAAAACCCAGCTCTAAACTTATGCATGTGATATACTTTCTGATGTCACTTTTAAGATATAAGTCAAAAGGAAAACTGAAGCAGCTGACCCATCTTGGAATTGTAGTCTTCAGTTCTGAAGTATAACATGCTCTGCCTTCACCCCCAATACTATGAATTACGTGCTTTCATTCATTATTTGAAACTTTACCAATTTTTAAAACTCCCACCTCTTATTATAAAAAGAAAAAGTTTTTTAATTTGAAAAGTAAAATGCAAACCGAAAGTCAGGACAAATCTATGTGATTTTGAAATGTGTGGGGAGTATTGGAATCCATATTTGTTTCCTATTTTTTTTTTAATTTTTTTTAACGTTTTATTTATTTTTGAGACAGAGAGAGACAGAGCATGAACGGGGGAGGGGCAGAGAGAGAGGGAGACACAGAATCGGAAGCAGGCTCCAGGCTCTGAGCCATCAGCCCAGAGCCCAACGCGGGGCTCGAACTCACGGACCGCGAGATCGTGACCTGAGCTGAAGTCGGACGTTTAACCGACTGAGCCACCCAGGAGACCCTGTTTCCTATTTTTAAGAGTAATCACTTGCTCAGGATACTTAAAAACCACCTCAGAAAGCAAATAGCTAAAAGCATGTCTATTTCATATACCACAAATGGCTTATTATTTAAAATAACAGCACTGTTACCAAGTAGAAAAACAGGTTCTACATTATCTAGCTGTGTATGTCCAGCCTCCTGTTGTCAGTAAATCAGATGTTAGATTGTCCGTTTGAGGAGGTTTTGGTGCTAAATTGCTTGTAAAGATTTATTTTTGTGTTTCTTATAAAGAAATTCAGTGAATTAAAATGTTCCATAGACTAACGGGGAGCTTAGGCCTCCAAAGGTCCTTTCTTTCTTTCCTCAGCATTAATGTAAGAAATCAAAGGAGGTCATAAAGACAAGTCTTATCAAAATGGTTTCTTTGGTTTTGATCATACCAGAGAAAGAATTTCTGATGTGGCAACATCAAAGTTTTAAACTAGTAGGACTTATCATATTAGCTAGAAGATGATACATTTAGTTTTTCTTTTTACAAAGGGAAGCATTTGGCTATTGCTTAACGGGCTGTATACATGTTGTCTTTTGTGCTTTGAGTCTGTTACTGCATCTGCATTTTATGAAAAGCTCATATTATGGGTTTAGCAGATGGACTCATTTGAATTAGGTTTGCTGAAAAGTCGTTCCAAATTATATTATGTAAGAAGCTAAAACAATAGACATGCCTTAATATTTTCTAGAATAATTATTAGGCCCAAAGACTCTTAGGACAAAGAATTAGTTGTGGTACGGAACACCCAGAGCTCTCTCAGGTGGGAGGGGCAATGTCCTTCTAGGAAAGGCATGGTTCCTACCTCAAAACAGGTCCATGAAAAAAAGCCCATTATCTTTCTGACTGTCTGACCCAGATTTCTCAGCTGCAAAGCAAACAGCCTATGAAATTTGCTTTTAATTTTCAAATGAAATTCATTTGAGTCAGAATCCCAACATACTGTTAAAACAGAAAGGGGTTTCATGACATCAACTATACAAAATATATGTGTGCTATAAAAATATCATGGGATGGGGTCAAATCTCTCAACAGAGAAACAGTTTTAAAGAAGAAAAGAAGACACTCAGATATTCTTAGACTTTTACAAGCTATGTAAAAGTGGTAAAGTGGTTATAGTGACCTTAGGATCCTGGTAATCCTGGCAACAATTTGCTTTTTCAAAAGTAGATGTCAAAACTTCCTATCTTCTTTCTGCATTTTAACTGGAGGAATATAGTTCTTGTATACAACTTCTGCAAATGTAAGATTTGAAAGAAACATTAAGTCTTAGAGGGAGCAATGTGCTCAGAAAGGAAAAAGTATGAGGGAATTGTTGGGTAGATGGGATGAAGGAGAAAAGAAAAGCTGAATGTGGCAAAATGGATAGTTTCTTATATACCCCAAGATCAAACTTCAAAAGCAGTCTAGGAAAAAATAGTTAAGCAGAACTGGCCACTTTAGTAGAGTAATATTTTTCTATCCTGGGCAAGAGAAGTAATAGGAACATGAAATAATATGATTTTTTTTCTTTTTCCCTCTCTTCTTCTCTCCTTCCCTCCCTCTTATCTGCTCTCTCTTCCTCCCTTCCCTCTTTTTTCCCTTTCTTCTTTTTCTTCCATAACAAAGTAAGAGTACATTATCAAAGAAGGGCATATGGATGGACCTATGAAAATCAAATTGACTTACAGATACTCTTTGGTGTTAAGAAAGGGGTGCTTAGCCTGGAGACCCCTGGAGGATCTAAGGATGAGATTTGGTGGTTTATGAATTCCTAAAACCGTCAACATGTATCTATTTGCATTTTTCTAGGGAGAGGGTAAGCTCTTGTCTTCCACTAGATTCTTCAGAGATTCCATGGCCTACAAAGTGTAAGAACCACTGATATAAAGCATTTGAAGCAAAAGCAATAGTTAGATACCATTATAATTTTAAAATGATACTTTGGTAAAACTATGGCTTTCTAAATAATTTTTTTCCAATAAACTTTAGCTTATGATCATCCATGTAGCACTACTAACAGAGATTTTTTTTCCTATTTGAAATTTTGTACCTCATGAAAATTAGGGAGACACAGGGCTTGCATAGCCTCAAATGATCTCCTCCAAAGTATTTATTACCTACAAAGTAAAGATAGTAACTTTACAGTGGAGAAACCCAGCAGACACCTCTTTATCCTTGTGATCAAGATTAACAACACCAGTCATGAGACACATTTACACTATTAATTCATTGGTAAGTTTCCTTCAGAAGGAACTAACATCCTTGATATTCATGATATTCTTGTCCAGAATGCAGGACCTCCTTAGTCCAATCAAGAGACAAAAATCAGAGCAACCCAAATTGAGAGACATTCTACAAAATAACCAGTCAATAATCTTTAAAAGTGTCAACATCATGAAAAGCATGGAAAAACGGAGGAACTGCTATAGATCAGAGGAGACTGAGGAGGCATAAAAACTAAATGCAAGGTGGGATCCTGGTAGGATCTTGAAACAGAAAAAGGATGTTAGTGAAAAAAAAAGTGAACCTTGAATAAAGTCTGTAATTTAGTTAACAGAATTGTACCAGTGCTTCTTAGCTTTGATATTACACCATGGTCATATAAGACGTTAAGAAGGGGAGGCAGAGTAAGTAAAGGGTATCCAGGAACTCTGGAAATCTGAATTAATGCCTCTTCTAACTTTAGTTCAAAATGAAATAAAATAAAATAAAATTTTTAAAATGGAGAACAATAGATTCCTGATGACATCATCTTAACCTTTGGTTGTAGGTCTGCTTCAAGTCTGACAATTTTCTCCTAACGTTGTTAGGTGAGATAATAAATGCCTCCCTTTTCTTAAGAAGATTTAAGGAAAATAAAATTCTCTATCTTGGCTTTGTCACTGTGGGCAAGTTACTTGAGCCTGTTAATATATAATGTCCTGAAAATATGTTAAATTACTTTGATCTTTTCTCCTTTTTTTGATTTTGCTGAATTTTGAATACAATTCACATTTAACTCCTGGACTCTATTGTACTTTATTCTTGATCTTGAGGACAGATTATACCTTTGTGTTAACTTCTAGGTGTGCGCCGTTGACATAAAGTGCCTGGCTATTTCTTTTCCTATATTCCATAAGTATTAGAATCTCAGTTATGATTTTTTTGGCATTAAATTAGAATTCATTGACATTTTTCTTTTTCATTATTTCCGCAGAATTCTTCTTAGCAGTAATGCTATACTATTTACTATCAAATATCCAACAACTATCTGTCCAAGAGGATGTTTAGCTATCTTGAACTCTGTTCCTTTGCCTTTCATTCTTTAAAAAATACTTGAGTGACTATTATATATTACAAGCTATTTTTCATCTGGGAATAATACAGGTATGATCCTTGCTAGATTCTCTCCTTCATATATTCATTCTAACCCATGGAAAGGAGGAAAGAGGGAGTCCAGGTTAAGTGGATTTGCATTTTAGAAGTTACTTACAGGTTACATCCACCTCAATTCTGTTCATATCCATTAGCGCAACCACAGTCATATGGCCTCATTTCCTTTGTGCAAAAGAGGCAGAGAGACCATTTTTCCACTGAACATCCTTATACTACCTAAGACGTAATGGTGGTGGTGGGGACTATTATTTTTAAGGAAGATGGAGAGAGTAGGGAGGGGTCTGCCACAGTATATTGTAAGTGTAGGATTCATATATTCTGATATGTGTCTTTAAAAATTCACTCTAATACCTTTGTGAACAGCAGAGCTTAGTGGAGACAAAAGTGAAAATGTGGAGACCAGTTAGGAGGCTACTTGTAGTAGTTCAGGTGATGGTGGCTACTATGTGTTGGCAGGGTACATGTTCAATATTTAATCAAGAACTATTGTTAATTTTCACTTGCATAATGAAATCATTGTACAACACAATAAAATGGAGTATTTATTTCAGTTATGCTTGCCCTCACATAATCATTGTTTTGTCCACTTGGCGGTTGATCACATTCTTATGTATACAAAGATTTTACAAGTAAATGTAATAAATTACTTTGGCTTTATTTTGGCCACTAAGCTAACAGCTCTGAGTTACTTTACAACATGACATTAGCTGGGAGATGGGCTAGGATGTCTTTATGGTAGTGCCGGTGAGAGATAATAGCGGCTTAGATCAGGGTTGTAGCAGTGCGGATGGAAGAAAAAGGAACAATTCAGCGTATATATTTAGAGGTAAAGTCAACAGAACTGGCAGGTAGAATATGAGAGGTGAGAAAAGTTAACAATGACTTATAGGTTTTAGCCTTGATTGGTATGGTGAACGTTGCTGTCATTTACTAACCTGAAGTTTTATGAAGAAATGAGTTTCCAGGGTCTGGTGAGAATCAAGATTTTGGTTTTAGTTATGTTAATATGAGATCCCAAATTAAAAATATGGATGTTTAACAGATTATTAAATCTAGATGCCTAAAGTTTAGGTGTCAGGACAGGTGAAAGGTAATCTATAAATTGACTGGGAGTTCATACTGCAAAGGTGCTCCTGGAAAGTTCGAAGGATGAAATGAGGCAAATAAACCGAGGAGAAAAGTGGAAAGTTCCAGGGGATCTGCCTGGTAGAGATAAGAATGATGAAGAGTCTGAGAATGAGTGGGCTGAAACTACCTCCTTAACTAAAAGGCCCCGCTCTTAGTGACATTCACAGATGGAGAGAGGCCTATAGTCACAAAGTACTTTCATTTTTATTGTGACTACATAGTTAAGTGGATATTGGTAACAGTGGACAGGAATGTGCTAGACAACCTTCTTTTAAAAAGGGCTTCAAAGAATGTGCACTTTGTAAGCCCCCAACTTCTGTCTTGTGTGTAGTTTCCATTCTTTTGGCCTATGAGGTCCTTCTTAGCTCCCTTGAGTGCTCATTGAAGCCTGGCAAGCATTCAAAGTCAGCTGATATTTTCATCAGGATAAGTTTAGTAGAACTTCATAAACAAATCATAATTGTTGGAGTCTTTGCTTGTGCATCCTTGAACTTGAGACTAAGTCCAAAGACTTTAAAAGAATACTCTGAGCTTTTTGGAACCAGCCTCTCATCAGGTAATGACAACACTCTTGTTAGTCAACACCCCGGAGTAAAATTGGGAATGATGAAGTGTTATTTTGCAGCGCTTGCCACTTTGAACTTTTTATTTGGTCTCCTATAGTCTATTCTTCTGTCTCTTCCCTTCCCACCCCTTTTCTATGCACTTGTATCACTTTTTAACAGTTCATCACAAAAAGAAAGTAAGAACTGAATGGCCTCCCTCTCATTTTCTAACACTTCTGACTAAAAGTGGATCTGTGACTATAATCACTTCCAGAAAGGCTATGCATTGGGGGCCAGTAAATGGACTCTGGTTTCCAAATATGTGCATATGTAGAGACCTAGGGCAGGGGAATGAAGTGTTTTTTTTTCTGCTGCCAAGACAGTGCTATTTGCCTGTGCTCCTGGTCTTTATTTTGGGGCACCAGATCTTCTATTTAATGAAACATTTTAAAATAATGACAGAGGCCAACTTGCCTTTTATTCTGGGTTCTTTCTCTCACTTGGTCCTTAATCTCCATTCATTTACTTAGAAATCAATATAGAAAATCACATCCATATCCATCCATCCATCCATCCATTCATCCATCCCTCCATCCCTCCATGTCTCCATCCCTTCATCCATTTGTTGTTCAGTCATTTGTCATTTATTGAGTGAGTAACCATGTCTGCTCTGCACTGTACAGGGCACTTTAAGAACTTTAAGAGATGGTTTTACAGTCACTGCCTCCTGTAGCATTTATGGTTTATCAACCACCTGATGCATTAACCATCTAAAATATAATTCTAAGACAGTATTTGCTTAGGTTTGTGATGGCGTGAGCAAGTCTGAAGCTATAAATACTTAGGAAATTAAGCATAAGGAAAAGACTATGGGGTTAGTCACTGGTAGCTTTTTAAAAGACACAGTCTTCAAGTGGCCCTTGAAGAAACATAAGGTTTGAACAGGTTATCTCAAACCTTCACCACATTCCAGTCCTTATTTACTCTGAGTGAGAAAAGCTCTGCAAAGGTGACAGGAGACAGTTTGGGTTCTGATCTTTATTGATAGGTTAAAAGCTATACATTAATTTCTGTAGCATGTTTGCTTATTATGTTCAGATTTTTTCTCCCCATACTAAATATCTTAATGATAAGCTCTGTTTCCACCTCATCTCATGATTCCCCTTGTCAACTGGCGCAGAACTACACATGTCGTAGACACTCATTAGGCATCTAGGAGAGAGGTGTACCATAGTGATGAAGAGCACAGACTTTGGAGCCAGGATATGGGGGTTCAAACCCGAGTACTGTTAACTTTTTCCTAGCGATGCAACTGTCTCTCAGTTTCCTCACCTTGACTTGAGGATAATAATAATACCTGCTTCATAACATTGTTGTGAGAATTAAGAATGTATACAAATGCTTAGCAAAGTGTCTGGATATCATCATCATCATCAAATGTTTATGGGAATGAAATGGGAGCATAGGGACCATTTTGGAAAGATAAGATCAATGGGTAGTTTAGGTAGGGATAGCAGATGAAATATTTTAAGTGCTGAGTAGTTCAGTAGATAGAAATAACCAGCAATAATTGTGGGATATAGTTTCAGCATCAAATCTGGGGCCAAATCGTTCAGAGTTAGAGACTCAGGGCCACGGATTGGTCATGATGGTAGAGGAGGCTATAGTTACATATGGCAAAGAGGTCAGATAATCACCCATAAAATAACTACATATTTCGTGTGCTGAGGACTGTTATTTCAAAAGAAACATTTGTGTCCCCCTTTTATTTAGTAACATTAATTAGGGTATTCTGCTAGGTAAGACTATCAATTAAATAACTTAGTCATTGTATCTGCCCTTGTGGAGTTTATGGTTTTGTGGGTAGCTGGATCTTAAACAACTTCAATAAAATGCGATGGGTTTGAAGATGGAGAAGCACAGAAGGCAATGGGAGGCATCTCCTTGTCTGTTTTCTCTTCCTGACCACTCCATGCTGCTAACTGCATTTGGAAGCCTTCAGAATCTTTCACCGGAATTTGTTGTTTCATTAATGTTATTTTCTCTTATACTTAATGTTCTCACTTTACAAGCATGCACTGATATTCTAAGTTTCATATTCCTCTAAATCTGTACAGCTTTCACTCAAGACGATATAGGAACAGAGTTCTGGAATGTGAGGTCTCCTCTTACTTTCCTGTGTCCTTTTCTGAAAATCCTTCTGGAATTAGGAATTGATCTCTCAAAAACATACTCATTCATATCTCCTCCCAGAGATCTTTTGAAGTCTGAAGTATCTCTCTGGAGTCAGCTTTCACTTATCACTTTTCACCCACTTTTAGTAGTCTTTGCTGTATCTTTGCGCTTTGATTAATGCATTTTATCTTCCTTTTATCTGGGATAGCCAAGTCCATGATGAAAGTTGGGAAGTCGGATATCCTAGCACCTTGAAGAAGTAGCCAGTTCTGGGTCTCATTTGCAGTGCATTTTTCTGCGATGAGTGCACATATTTTTTTTTTTTTCCAAGCATGGCCAAGAAGGTAGGATGCATATTTGTTGAACTACTGAAAAATCTCACTTATTACAGAAGCAAAAGAAATAAGAGTCCAGTAGTTCCTGCAAAATGAATGAATAATATTAGTGAACATTGTCAGTAAAATCCAAGCCTTACACAACAGTCTCTTTATCTACTGAAACTTGATGTGGTATGAGATAAGAGTCACAGAGCAACAAATCCAAATGAACAACTGTAAACCTTCAAACTGCATACTCAAATTGGTTGGTTATGAGAGAACTCATTTTTACAAGATGGTGAGACAAGCAATTATCTATTGTATCTTATACTAAGAGTAATCTTTGCACTGACTCATTTTAGACCCTTTCTCTCTCTGGAGAATACCATCTGTACATACTGCAAGGTCCAAGATAGCGATGATCTGGGAACATATGCAGAACAGATGGTTGAAGAAATTATCTGCCCATTCAATCGCTACATTACTCATTTCCGCTACCTTGCTGCCCATGCAAATACAAGGCTGTATAAAGCCTGTCTTTAGGTCATTCCCCATGTTGACTCATAGAGGCCACTTGGCATGGTTACCTATGGAAGGGTAGAAGGGCCAGCATCCGCAGACAATGTTGCCTAAATTCCTGGCAAGAAAACTTTTAGGGAGCAAGTAAAAAGTAAGATGATGTCATTCAGGTAATGTCCAAGTTACATTTTCAGTCTCCCTAGGGTGTTGTTTGGGAGCTCATTGGGAATGGACTGCAGTCAAAGCTCAGCATCAGTTTACATTCTGCGCCAGCTTCGTGTTGGGGAGTCTTGTCCTGGACTAGGACAAGATATATATGAGCAAAGAAGAGCTGAGGAGTAAGGAAAAAAGCAAATGCTGGTGATGAAATGGCTCTAATGTTGACCTCAAATGTTGCTTCCATTGTCATCTCTATGGTATAACCAATGGCCAAAATTTGCACTTTGAATTATCTAATCCCTCAGTGAGGTAAATCACAAATATTTGCATTTAGATATTTCATACGCTACATCTTTTAATGATAGATCCAGAAAAGAAAAGGAAAAAAAAAACTCCAAAACCCATTGCTATAGAAATTGAGTTTTCGGTCCTTCAGTTGACTGAGTTTTGGTTAAGTCATACTCAATTTGTGCATCCTTGCATTAATTAGGCCTCATATCAGGATGAAAGCCAGGTAAGTTGAAAAGGTCATGTTGAGAACCTGTGGTCTTTACCACAATATTTTCCTGTTTCCATTTAATTGGATTTTAAGTGGGTTCACCATGAATGGGTAAAAGCACTGTACTGTTTCTGCCACTTGGTTTTAATTAGCGACCCGGCATAAAAAAATCTTGGTTTAATTTAGCAATGAAAGGGTTATTTTGAAGCTTGGGAAGAAATGAAACAGTATGCCTTATTAGGTTTTATTTTGTGTTAGGCTACTTTTCTCTCATTTCATTGAATTTATTATGCACTAGTTTTGTGCCAGGCGCTGCACCGTGGAGATGGCACCACGTCCTGTGGAGCTTACTTAGTATAAGATCACTTTATTGTTTGTACTTAAGAAATCTTTCAGAAAAGAAAACCCTCGAGAAAAAAATCCTGATTGTTTTCACTAATAGTAAAACAAATGCGAAAGCATATTAGATTTAGCATGGTCTTCCACTCTATCTATTTTTTTAATGTTTGCTTATTTTTGAGAGGGAGAGAGAGAGAGAGAGAGAGAGTGCTCCGGGGCGGGGGAGGGACAGATAGAGAGGGGGACAGAGGATCCAAGGATCCAAGGGGGCTCTGTCTGACAGCAGTGAGCCAGATGCAGGGCTCGAACTCATGAACCATGAGATCACGACCTGAGCCGAAGTGAGTCACTCAACCGACTGAGCCACCCAGGAGCCCTAATCCACTTTTATAAATGACCATTTTTCTGACCAACATGTTTTCCCACTCTCATTGAAAATATTGGTATATATTCTTTTAAGATATTATATAGTGTAAGGAACACCAGAAAACTCTTTCATCATCAAAATAGATAATTTTTATATAATTTGTGCAAAAAATGGCATATAGCAAAACAATACTTGTGACTTTTTTAGTTCAGGGGCAAGGAAAGCCCACAGATAGCTTTGCAAAGAACTCATAGGTACTTAAACAAAAAGAGTCTACAAATGTTGGCCTATATGACTCTACCATGCTTGTTTCTCCCTTTTCTTCTGCACTCCATGTTTTAATCTGGAAGATGCTAGTATGGAACACATAACATGGTGAAGTTGCTTTGCTTTTTATGGTTTCCTAAGGCTATGACTCTTTTACAGAGATTCATTCCACTGGTAGTCCCAGGTTTCCTGTTTTTATTATCCACACTTCACATGGTGGTTTAGGCTAAATTGGCCATTGCAGAGTTTGGAGAGCAGTCTGTTTAACACAGTGAATTGCAGTGCTACTTCCATACCCATCTCTCACAGCCCATGTTCTGGGCTTGATCAGATACACAGTCACTAACACGGAAGAATGCATCAGTATCTCACTTCCCCTGCTTTGAAGTGAGCTCCTTTAAGAGGTTTTATGTTTCTTTTCTTAGGATTATTTGGCGTATTTCAGTGGATATCAGGAAACAGGTATTGAGGAAGGAGAGACACTATCAAAATATAATTTCCCTTTCATCAAGAGGAGCTCCTTCACAGTTTGGACCGCCCAGCTGCTGAGCAGAGGTGTGGAAGTCTCAGTGGCTTGCCATTTCACATTGCCTGGTGAATCTGTAATAGAAAAAACAAATATCTCTTCATGCAGCCATACTGTGGATAGCCAGATTTAGTCCCTAAGTAAGCTCTCCTAAATAGAATTTCTCTTCTGGATGACTGCTAGCATATTCAGCAAAAAAATCTACATGTGCACAGCAGTTTAGCTAGTCAACAACAAGAGAAATGGTAATATGTACACAGAGGGTCATTAATAACTAGTAATAAGGTAGACACAGCAGATAACCCCAGCATGGAATAACGAGGTGAAGGAGGAGGGAAAGCGATATTTGGAAATCCTTGTGATGAGACCCCGGTGTGAGGGGAGGAGTGAATGGGGATGACACATCCTTGCATACACCCTGGGTGGCGGCCAGCTGCACGCTGCCTTGCTCGGGGCGCAGGGTAGGTTAACTGTCCAGTGCGGTAGCTTGTGGCCACTCCTCTGTCTTCCCAGCAGATAAGAACTGTCCTGGCCTCAAAAACTCCTTGAAACGATTACTGTTGCTGCTTTTGTTCTGTTTTCCCAACTTTGACAGTACAGTGACTTGTTAAGTCCATAGATGATGGAGAATTGGGAAAACAAAACCAAAAGCAGTTCAGGCGCTTTCAGTGCAGATCTTCCAGTCTCCAGACATTTCAGGAACTCTGAGGCCAGTATATGCATGTTATTCTACAAAGACTTTTTGCAGTTTTCAACACCTCCTTGCTTTTCCTGACTGCTTCCTCTCTCTGGTATTATAACTGGGTCATGACAATGTTCCAGAGAACCATATACCATACAGGAATGAGTAAAGAGAACACATGAAAAAGAGGGAAAAAGAGGGGAGGGGAGGGAAGGAGAGAAGAGGCGAGGGGAGGAGAGGAGAGGTGAGGAAAGGGAGGAAAGCCAGGAAACAGACTCTTAACTACAGAGAATAAAGTGAGGGTTGCTGGAGGAGAGGTGGGTGGGGTTATGGGCTAAATGGGTGATGGCCATTAAGGAAGGCACTTGTGATGAGCACTGAGTGTTGTATGGAAGTGAGGAATCACGAAATTCTGTACCTGAAAGTAATATTACACTGTATGTTAACCAACTGGAATTTAAATAAAAACTTGATAAAAGTAAAAAAAGGAATGAGTAAAGAGAAGCCAAACTGTTGTAATATTCTAGAGAAAGATGTGATCCATCTGATACATTTTGTTTGGGTTGGCTTTCAGAGTCCTCTTTTGACCCACAGCCAAAAAAATAAATTTCAGCTGAATTTACAATTGTGCCCCTCCCCACCGCCGCACTTAAAATGGTTTTATTGCTGTGTGTGTGTGTGTGTGTGTGTGTGTGTGTGTGTATCCAAGCATGGGTGAGGGTTTTGCTCTTGTAATTTATAATAGTTCTATCTATAGTAGAGTTGTTTTATGGAAGTTCTGTGGAATGCTAATGTAGGTGATCAATTATGATTGACACAGCTGTTAATCATCAAAGTTTCTGTATCTCTGAAAAAACCAACCAACCTAAGAATTATCACAGATTCCAATGATTTGACAATAGTACGATTGGAAGGAATTGCAACTGTTTGCAATTTGAATCTCTCCATTTATTGTTTTGCTATTTTTCCATCATGGAATGGGAGATCATTGAAATTACCCACAGATGCCTCTGATGTAGGAAAACCACTCAAATCTTCACGACCTAAAGAAGTAAATAAGAAGATGGGAAGGAAAGTGTGCTCTTTATTCCTTCCCCTGAGTAATAAAATAGTAAGATTTTGTTGATGAAGGGGCAGGGGCCAGTCTTGGTGTGTGAACATCACCTGGGTTATGACTATGTTCATGGTTTACATTTTTTTCAAATGCACATTTGTGAAACTAAGCATTGGGCCTCTCTCCTTAGGTCTATCTACGCTGAGACATATGTGGCCATGATCGGTGAGGGGAAGGTGAGAAGATAGCTTCTAACTTCCCCCACGTATATTTCTTTTTGCCCAAGACTGCGGGACTGGGGAAAACCACAAGAAATTCCAGGCTTTTGTTAGCAGGTGAGGTGGAAGGAGAAGGAAACAGGCTCCGAACTCCTCTAATGGGTAACAGGATAGGGATGAAGCAGGCGGAATCCTGGAGAATTAGTAGAGATATAGAAACAGAAGAAAATATATCCACGTGTTTCTGGTATTTGCTGCTTAAGCCATAGGCTGAAAGGTCAAGATTCCAAATTTCCATTCTTAGCCCTTGGGTATCCTTAGTCAACTGTTTTAATGGCCTGAAGCATTAGTTATGTGTACTCCATTTACTCAAGACTTACTTATTGAGAAATATTTCAGGGGCCTATTAGTTTGTTCTTGCTACCCATTATGGAAATGGTATTTTTTACTTTGAAAGGGTATGGGGAGGGGTAGACTGGTGGTAAAGTAGAAAAATTAGCAAAATATGGACAACTTAGAATTGTATTATTATAGTAATACTTTAAATTTTTTTGGTGTCTCCTGTATCAATTTTCTCTGTGCAAAATATGTTTAAAAATGCATTTGCTAATGTCTATGTCCATATACATTAACTTATTTTAAAACAACTTGGGCTGATAACATCTAGTTGACAGACACCGGTGTGTCAATAATGGTAGTAAAACTATTTAAATAATTATAAATAGCTGCCGTTCCATCTCCCTGCATAACTCCTTGCTGACCCGACCTATCCAGCTTAACTAGCTCATATGCAGCTCCTCCCAGGGCCTCCTGCCTTTCCTTCACTCAGCCATTAAATAACACATAGCAAAGCAAAGCCCTCTGGAGACCTTGTTACTCTAGGGTGGTGGAATTTGCTTGGTGCCTGCCATATCAGCTGTTAAATATATTTTTAAATGTTTATTTATTTATTTGAGAGAGAGAGCAGGAAAGGGCAAAGAGAGAGGGAAAGAGAAACTCCCAAGCAGGCTCCATGTTGTCAGCACAGAGCCCAATGTGGGGCTCGATCCCATGAGCCATGAGACCATGACTGAGCAGAAATCAAGAGTTGGCCGCCTAACACGTTAAGCCACCCAGGCACCCTTCAACTGCTGAACAAGTAAGAAAGCACCCCCGTCCCTCTACCAGAACATTAATTGGACAAGCAAAAGTGTTAAAAATCAGGGTCCTGTGCTTCCAGAGCTTTTCTTTGAAAAAAGAAATTTCTTTTTTATAAAAATTTCTTTTTATAAGTTTCTTGTAATCAATAACTCTTATTCTAATTTTTAAAGTATTTTTAAATACTAATGTTCTACCTTAAGTTAATTATTTCTTCCCAAAGCAACTCAAAATTCTTGAGTAGCAGGTATTTATATATTCTCCATGCAAGGTGAAAACAGCAACGTGTTATCCACATTACGGGGAACTTTTAGGCTCATCTTGGAGAAGTGCTTGGAGGGTTAGAAATTAATCAGGGTGCCTCCCTTGGTTTTCTGATTATTTGCACTCTTAGTACATGTGTGAAGTTATTAGCAGTTAAGCTGAACAAATAATGCTTCTATCCCCAAAATGTTTCAAGTAACATATTTTCATGCTATTGATATTTTCCACTTTTCTCCATGGTGATACATGGAAACATTTCATATACTAAAGTAATTTCAGGATCAATTACTCCACATTGATGTTGATTAAGCCATGCAAAATATGCCTCATGATTAAGGCAGCATCATATCTTGATCTAATAATCATGTTCTTTGGCATGCTAATGTCCATATATACCTGTTCCCATAAATCCTATATCTAGTTTACTAACCAGAAGGGATTAATGGATTTTGATACTGTTAACAGTGATTAGGCGTACAAGATTAAAATCAGACAGGTCTGGGGTCAAATCCCAGCTTCCCATAATATTCACGAGGCTACTTAAATCGTCTCAGCCATATTCTTTATTTGTGCAATGGTAATTATAAGAGTAACTATTTCATAGGATTGTTAGAAGGCTTGAAAAAAGTGATGCCTGAAAAGTGATTATACACTGCCTGACATACTACATGTTAATTACTATTATATTTTATTTCCCTTCACATTATGTGAGAAGCATTTTCAAATGGTATTTTCTTTAGGTATTTTCCACTAGAAAATCTTAGGGACATTCAATTTGATTCATCAGCATTTCTGAAATGTCTTTCACCCAAACTATTGGAACATTTCTTTAAGCACAATTTTCACAAGGGAAGAATGCGAAAAGAGAAAAAAAGAAAAACATTCCTCTAGGAATGTAGCACTTTTAACAAAACAGAAAATTTTGTTCCATCCCGGCATCTGACTTCAATCCATTGGTACAGAGTCTGTGCCTCTTTAGCCTTCAAACACACTTGAACTTAGTGCTCTCTATGGCTTGTGCTAAGGAAGACAAGACAGTATTTGCAAATCAGTATGGATTGTAAGCCTGAAATGAATTGGAACAATGTCCAATCTGTTCTTCAGGCTCTAACATATTGTTAAAGCCTAGAGACAGAAAGATATACAGCTCTGGGGGCAAACAGAAAGTCAAGGGTATAGAGCCAAATAGTGCTAGGGTTTAGGCAGTCTTCCAGAGAACAAATCAAATTTAGCAATTTAGCAATTCACAACAGCAGAGAATTTTGAATGTAGCTGTGAGTTTTCCAAGCCTCTCTACTTTAAAAAAAATTTTTTTTTGGCTTTATCACTTTTTTCCATTATAGAATTATTTTCTCATTCCACATCACAGTTTTATATTTGACCTCATATACCATCTGTTTATAGTACTTCAGTGATAAGACGTACTATATCTTATATTTTTATATATTTTTTTAATGTTTATTTATTTTTTGAGAGAGAGAGAGAGGAGGAGGGGCTGAGAGTGAGGGGGGCAGAGGACCCAAAGCAGGCACCACACTGTCCACACAGAACCCAATGCGGGGCTCGAATTCACAATCCACGAGATCATGACCGGACGTGTAGTCAGAGGTGTATGGACTGAACCCCCCAGTGTCTATCTTATATTACAATCATTCTGAATTTATTAGCCTATAACTTTTTTTGAGGACAGGTATTGTTCCTGATCCATTTTTGTATCTCTTACAGAGTGGGCATCATGCCTTCCAATATTAAAGCTGTTGATAAATATGTTACACTGACATGAGTTGGAAATAATACCAATGAGTTCTTTGAATTCAGCAAATACCTAGAGCTCATGACCAAGTGTCTAGCATAGAGGACACATTAGTTCTTGTTGTAATAGCTTCTGTGATGGGCTTTGCTATGTAAGCATACAGAGGAATCAAGAAATTCAGGCATACGCTTCTATATGGGAATGAGAGTTTGTACCATAAATACATATTTAAGTAGAATACAAGAATCTTCTATAGCTCTAAGATGATTTATAGTATTGAAGATCTTGTGGATCTCATTTCTTTAAAATATTGGAGTCAGCAGAGTACTATTTAAAAACTCATGACCACTTAAACCCAGATTATCATTTGAAATTGTAATAATTTGAAAACAGAAGACATTTCCAAGAAATATTTTTAAAAGTGTGCAAATAATTCCCAAATCCTGAGAAATAAGATTTAAAATTGCTAGTGGATCAGGGACTGGAAAATATCTGTGCTCTTATATTTTGGCAATCATGGTAAAAGAATCAGTATCTTAGATAAAGTGAGAAAAGGAAATGACAGCTCTCTGCGTCATTCTCATTATTAGGGGTCTTCTCATCTAATTGCCTTGCCTTTCACTTTCCTTTGTCATCCCTAATAGTTGCAGTTTCCCGGAGGGCTCTCTCTTATAGTCTTGGGTCTGATGCAGAGGCTGCAGACCCATGTACCCTGGAGGAATCTCTCAGAATTCCTTTGCCTTGGCTCTGTCACAGAACAATAGTCCCTTGGAAGAAAAGTGCTGGCTGGATCCCTGTTATCACCTAATTTCCTTTCATTTGATGAAATCCTAGATCCCTCCTTCAGGAAGCACTCCACAGACTGGAGTTGAAACAGAGAAAAATGTATCTGTAACTGAAATGTATGTGAGATCGCACTTATTCTGTGGCATTCTGGAAAGCACTGGTACCTTTGGTCACCGTGTGTCTGAAAATAGTTTATCAGAAAGGGGTGCTTGATGACAAAATAAAAGCCCTTTGCAGTACAGTATAAACAGATTTCTTCAGTCTTGTATCAGTGAGACAAGACTTTGGGAGAGAGAAGATGTGGGTGTGAGTTGGCCGCAGAAGCTGTTGATCCCATGCCCCATGTTCCCTGGGCCCACCTGAGTTCACCTGCGTTTATCAAGGGCTAACTACTTGTCACCTCCTGTTCTCTGCATCTCACCTGAGGGTTTTCATGGAGCCGTGGGAGCCTTCTCTGCTACTTAGAAGTGCAGGGAAATTCAGGCTTCCAAGGACAACCCTCAATCCAAGGGGCTGGGAGGTGGTAAGGAGATGCTCTTTCTTTCAGTTCTATGGTGGGGCTGTTTAGAGGCCTGTCCCACATGGTTTCTTAAACAGTTCTCAGCAAGACTGAGCCCCGGTTGCTCACAGGGCTAACTCACTCACGAAAACAACCTGTGCTGGATTTTCCCCTTCCCGTCTCACTTTCCGTATTCTCTTCTATTTTGGAGGATCACTTCCTAAAGAAACTACCTGCATCCAAGTGTCTGTCTTGGGATCTGTTTTGAAAAGAACCCCAACTAAGACATGGTCCTAACTGTGTATTTAACTGGGACTGAGACTATGAGGAGGTTGTTTTATTTTCCTGGGTTTAATATCTTGACCCATCAAATGAGACAGTTGGGCTGAATTGAGAATTTCCCTATTCATTTAGCTGCAGAACTCTCAAAAAATCAAATTAAATCATCAACAGAACCTCAAAATATAAAAACAGTTAAAAGTGATGAACGTGTTTCTTAGGTAATTTCAGGATTTTTGTCTGTATGTGACATTTAATTATTTATAGACCACTGAGGCATAATTTGGGTTCTTTTAAAAAAAATTTTAACGTTTATTTATCATTGAAAGACAGAGAGAGTCAGAGCGTGAGCAGGGGAGGGGCAGAGGGAGAGGGAGACACAGAATCTGAAGCAGGCTCCAGGCTCTGAGCTGTCAGCACAGAGCTGGGGCTCGGGCTCACAAACCACGAGATGGCGACCTAAGCCAAAATCGGACGCTTAACCAACTGAGCCACCCAGGCGCCCCCATAATTTGGGTTCTTATGATTCTTTGAGCACAGTTTAGAATAACTGAGCTAGATGATCTTTAAGGCTCATGGAAAACTTAAAATTCTGTGATTCTAACTGTGGATAAGAGTTTTTGAGGAGCTCTCCACCTCCATTTTACTCTCTGGATTATTTCCCCAACTCCAAATCCACACAGATTGAGTTTAGAATCTTTCTCCCCCATACCATTTATCTCCCCATCACCAAATGGTTATATGTGTACATGCATGTGTGTATGTATATTTACATATTCCAAAAAAAACAAATCAGAAATATGATTTCCCAGCTTGTGGCACACCTTGGCTTCCCAAGACTATAAATTTTGATTACATGCTGGATGCATACAAAAGCAAAAAAGTAATCTTCCTCGATTTTTTTTTTACTTTGTCGTAGGATTTTCAAGCTTTCCCCCTGCTATTTCATTTATAAGAACGCATACAGTAATTTTTTTTAGCTTTAACACAGATATGTCACATATAAAAAACTTCTAAACATTTCAGCAAGCTATGTGCTATAAAATATATATGTACATATATTGCTCCCAAATCTTAACTGTTGGCCATTTATATAATTCTTCAAAGTTGTTTTCCTTTCTGCACCAAGGTATTTTGACTAGAGTTTTAAAATAAGATGATTTTTTCCTAGAAGTATCCACATGCCTCTTTATTTCCTCCTTTCCCACACTTTCTGCCTAAGATGGGATCTGTACTTTCATCAGCCTGTCTTCCCCTATTATGTTGTTTAGAATATTTCAGTACATCCCATTGTCCTTCCAGGTAAACCACTAAAACTGCAACCACTTGTTTTTCCTGGAACCGCTTCCAGCACATCTTTCACTTAGCCAGTCTTTCTAGGGACACTTTCTCCTCTTTTGGTTAACTTGTAGAAATACACAGGGGGAAAAAAAGTCCTTGTTTGCATTTTTGTTTTCTGGAGGAGTAGCTGTTTTCTCATTTCCATTTTTCATCAAATTTTTGCCTTTGTAATAATATATTCTTTTGCTCTTTATTTCTCTCTCACTCTCTTCCTTCCTTCTTTCCTTCCTTCCTTCCTTCCTTCCTTCCTTCCTTCCTTCCTTCCTCCTCTTTTTCCCTCCCCTTTTCCCTCCCTCTCTTTTTTCGGAAGGTGAATTGGACAGAGGATCCAATTTGAAGGACTAAATTTGGAGAAGAGATAGAGTAACATCTGCCCTATTTTCTGGCAAATATACATATCCATTAACATGCATACAAGTTCTGTTAGGGAGGATTATCTCCCCCAGATATGGTTATTAGTGATGATAGTTTGGCATTTCTTAGTGCAGCTGAAAGTCAGTAAGAAAGAATAACTTATATACTCATTTTAACCCAGCCAGGGAGTCCCATATTTCCAGGACACTTGATGGTTTTAAGTTCCTTTTACAAGTTCTTCATTTACTCATTGATTTTCTGTAGTCTTCCCAGCTTTGAAATACAGGACAGCGATATATCACACTTAACATTTTAGAGACCACGTCTTTCCCTTTCCTCAGCAGAGCTTTGCTTGAGCTCTTCAGCTGTGTGTATTGCCCTATAATTCTGTTGTTGTTGTTGTTTGTTTGTTTGTTTATTGAGCTCCATCTTTTCTTTCATAAGACGTGTACCCTACCATATGACTTCATCTAGATGCATTTCATATCAAAACCACCCAGTCTGTGGAATGTGGATCTTTTGTCTCCCACACCTGACTGTAAGTTCCTGAAAGGCTGGGGCTCATCTCCCAGAGCTAAGCAATATGTTGGGTACGTAATAGTCATTTGTATATGCTGACTGAATAAATCATAAAATTTCTGGAACATATGATTTAAGAGTTGCTTTTGGATAAGGCTTCATTAAGAACTTTTTTGAATGGCTCGAGATTTTATGATCTGGCCTTTTTTCAGAAGCTCTGATCAGCTTTTTTTGTTATTTCCAATTCCATGTATGAATTATGTATCTGAAATTTCTCTTCTACTGTGCTTGGCTTTGATGACATCCCAAGCTTTGAGCTTGCCATCTTTGTAGGTTATAATACTTTATCTCATTCTTGGTCTGGCTTTTCCACCTCGGACACTGATGTGAAAAACAAAATTCCTTTCATTTATCTTTCTTCTGTCATGTGCGTCCCCGTGTTTAGCTGTGCACATATCAAGTGTCAGCCCTCACCCTGTCGAGATGACCAAAGGCTCTGTGATAGATGCCAGGGTGGTGGTATATTTACCGCAGACTCGTTAGGGGGCATTCCAATAAGGGAAACAACTATTTTCTTTCCTGTTTTAGTTCCAAAATCCTTCAGCAAATTAAGCCAGTATGTCTCTACATTGTGTTTTATATTATTTCTGGGCAGGAATCAGTACTGATGTGTTATTCCCTTTCATACCAATGCTCCTAACAGTTGGCCAACATGCAGCCATAGGTATAGCAGTTGACAAGTTTCATATGTGTTTCCCCATTTTGCTTCTTTATATTTTTCCCTTTTGTGGAACTTCTCTTGGAACATTTCTTTCTAAGTTGTCTTTGTTCTTCATTTTTTTATTATGACACCTACCAAAAGATTTTACCAAGTCAGGATCTTGGGCTGGTGGGCATTCCCTGGGGCTCCTGAAAGTCATGTATTGTCATCATCCATTTGGGGCACTGGGAACAGAGAGGCAGCCCTGGAAGTTTTTACATTTATTGTCTTTGTGTTTTACTCATCAGCTCGGTTTGCCTATGTAAATGGCAATAAGGTTGGACAGGACTTGTCCCTTGTTAGTTCTAGTTTTAGATGGGGGCAGACAACAACAATAAAAACAACTATTTGCTGCATGCAGACTCTGTAGCAGGCAATGTTCTATGTATGTTACATCCATTGTTTATTTAATTCCCGCAGAAACCGTATGAGTTAAGTATTACTCACCCAGCATCTCCAGAGGCTTCTGGGAACTCTTCTTGTCTCCTTGCTAACCTGGAGTTTCCTGCCCATTCCTGCCATATGTTAGTGTAACATGTGATGTCATGTAATGTCATACATGTGATATGTTGTTATATAATTTTCTGAGCCTTAATGCGAGGATTATTTTCTCCTCACTTTTAAAACATCATGTTTATTATATGCCCTATTGATTGACAAAGGTCAAGAGGGGGATCATAACTATTCATATGATTTCATTTTACTATTCAATGGTTTTTTTTTTTTTTTTAATTTTTTTTTTCAACGTTTATTTATTTTTGGGACAGAGAGAGGCAGAGCATGAACGGGGGAGGGGCAGAGAGAGGGAGACACAGAATCGGAAACAGGCTCCAGGCTCCGAGCCATCAGCCCAGAGCCCGACGCGGGGCTCGAACTCACAGACCGTGAGATCGTGACCTGGCTGAAGTCGGACGCTTAACCGACTGCGCCACCCAGGCGCCCCTACTATTCAATGGTTTTGATGCTGCCTACAAATCCAAGGCGGCAAGGGGAGGAAGGAGTAACATGGCATGTGGAGCTGTTTCTTCCCATTCTAAGAATGACATACTCCTCTCTCTTTTTGCTCCTCTCATCCTAGCCCAACCCCCAGATTCACTTCTCTGTCGCCCTCTTCCACACATACCATGCTTGGAAGGTAGGCTTTTCTCAACATGGGTTTTAAACACACAACTTACTCTGAATTCTGTTGGCTAGTTGATGAAGAATCTGGGAAACAGAGTGGTGAAATGGCTTGCCAGTTCATTGAAATATGCCACAGAAGTACATGAGTTATGGGGCTTATCCTTGAGGTCTCGTTCAGATATTACTCCCTGTCTGGAATCTTCCCCGAGGCCCCATCCACTTTCTCAGAAGGCAGAGCAATTCCCCCTGCCTCTGTTATCTCATGTCACTTTATATATCCCTCAGCACAGCATTTATCTCAGGATATTGTGACTAGAGGCTTGTTTCTCTTCCCTATTAGAATGTGAGATCCTTTATGGCAAACACTGTGCCATTTATCCATGCATCCCCTGGGCCTGGAACAGCTCTTGGCATGTTGGAGGTGCCAGACGAGGGTTTGTTCTGGGAATAACTGCATCCATGCTGTGCCGTTGGCTGCTATTTTTATTCTTGTTCCCCAAGTACTGCTTCCTATGGATCCTGTCGTGTTGTGGGGACTGATATAAAAGGGTAGTCCTATTGACTCAGAAAAATATATGAGGCAATGTGGATTCCAAGTACAGAAGTTTTACCATCAAGATTCCATTTTCAAGTTAAAAACTTCAAGTCAATAACAGACCTTATTCACTCATGTTACGGAATCTCCTTTGTAAAAACTAAGAAATTATTTTAAACATGAAGATCGGATTTCAAAATAAAAGCTCAATTTTATGGTCGGTGTTTTCTCCAAGTGGTGAGAATTTTGTGTATTTGCACGTAAACACACACACATACGCACATAGGCATCTGCTCCCTGAGGTAATTTAATGTGGTTATATAAACTTTCAATTTACATATGAAACATTACCAAATTGTTTACATCCATGGGTTTCCGACAAGATTTCAGCTTGACCTGTGGTAAATTTCCCCGTGTAGGCACAGAAAGAGACACACCTCTATCCTAGAATTTAACTCAGAGGCAGAAGTAAGTTATTAGGGGAGTCCAGAGAGAAGAAAAAGAAATAGCTATGCTTCTAATAGAAGAAAGAAA
Source organism: Leopardus geoffroyi (assembly GCF_018350155.1). NCBI lineage: Eukaryota > Metazoa > Chordata > Mammalia > Carnivora > Felidae > Leopardus > Leopardus geoffroyi. The sequence continues at coordinate 115,647,404 of NC_059327.1, forward strand.
GCAAACATTGATTTAATCAATCGACTTACTTTTAAGTAAGAGAACAGATGTTTTCCGTTAGGTCCCTGGTGAAAATTCAGTAGGCGCCAGTGATACTTTAGGACCAGTGGCTTCTGATAAAATTTGAAACGAAGGTCTGGGCTGTTCTTGCTAAATGGGCTTTTGCACAGCAGGCCTGTCACTGTGGTGTGATTTTTCTCTTAAGCAGGAGTTAGCTCTCTCGTCTTTATGCATTCATGCGCTGCATTTCACTGCCCACTCACTTTTGTTCTTTACCCCTTAGAGTAGGAAAATACCATTAGATTTGTATACGTCGTGATGTTTGACAATATCAAGTGTGAAGAATTTCGTACTCTGCCTAGAAATAGCTCTTTGAATGCTGCCTTTCCTGGCCCAGTAGAAACACCTGTGGTGTGTTCTGATGTTATGTGGGTCACAGCCACCTCTTTGAGCCCTTGAGCACAAAGGGTGGCTGAGGTGCTAGTTTCCCTGATGCGGTCATCATAACATGTCCCCTAGCCTTGTTATGGAAACAGTAACCAGAACCCCACTCACTAAAACTTCAAAGGGTTCCTCCAAAGGTTTCTAAGATTCTACATTCCCGAAAATGCCAGGTTTTCTTTTTCAGCTTCTTGAAAATTGCTTGTAGTAATCTGAGCCTTTTCCTTCTCATAAACACTCTGGTTTTGTTAGTATTCTTGGAAATTCTTTACCAAATACAATCTGCTCCTATGTTTTCAAGCAGTATGCCATGTTTTTTGCCCGGCTCTCACCTCACCCATCACTTGACAAACAGCTCTGCCGGACTGTAAACTCCTTATGATCAGGGAATGTCCCATACCATTTTGGATCCCCTGCAGAGCATGGATCCTGGTACACAGTGGGAGTGCAGTAAATGTTTGCTGAATGAAGCCAGGCAGCTCCGTTATAATCACCTCCTGGAACCCATGGATGGCTAAGGTTATCTCAGACAATTATGAACTTCCCACTGAGGAAATTAAGATGGCCGACTTGCAAAGAAATTTGTTCCTTGTTCATTTTTTTCATAATAAATTCTCCCATTTCACCTATGCATTTTGTATTATCTGATGATCTTGGTCTATATATCCATATGCTTATAACCAGTAATGATACTATCTAGATATTAAATCTAATCATAATATGATAATATGTAGAACTGTACTGTGACTGTGTTTGTTGAATAAACTAGTTTTGAACACTGATAGCATGGCATTAGCAGGCTAAAAAAATATTTTCCAGTCTAGTAATTTCCATTCTGTGGGAGATTGAATGAGTGACAAATCTCTGATATCTGGCCAGTAGAGATTGGCACCTACTTGGGATGGCATCTCGTTTTTTGACTAAATTAAGTGGAGGGGATGATAAAATGGATAACATTAAGACACATGGAAGGAAGTCCTTCCATGATTCCTTTCTCAGTGCAGCTGTCTCACGTCTGTTCTGATTTTCACCCCAGTGTCATCCTTTATCCTGTCCCTCAGACTAAAACATCTGTGGTAGGAGCAGGGGAGTGTTTTTGAGGCAGGAGTCTGAGGAATGCTTATTTGAATGGAGCTGACTTCTTACCCTCCCCAAGGGGCAGAGGTGTTGATAGTTTCCATCAGTAATGACCTCATAGGAAAAAGCCGTGTGCATCTGAAAAGCCACCACCACAGCTGGCACTGATTCAGGGAGAAGCTGGAGCCTGAGTCTAGGTGATCGTTGAGACAGAGCTACACTGTATCCTTTCTGGGTGATCTGTTGGCCCCATTCCAGAAGTCAATTGGGGAAAAACATGGAAGAAGACTCTTTTTTTGCTGTTGTTAATTTTTTTAAAGTTCATTTATTTATTTTGAGAGAGAGAGAGAGAGAGAACACAAGCAGGAGAAGTTCAGAGAGAGAGAGAGAGAGAGGATCCCAGGCAGGTTTTGTGCTGTCAGCATAGAGCCGGATACGGGACTCAAACTCATGAAACTGCGAGGTTATGACCTGAGCCAAAACCAAGAGTCAGAAGCTTAACCAACTGAGCCACCAAGGCACTCTGGAAGAAGTCTCTTTTTAAACCATCTCTGCCCTCTGGAAACAGAGCACCTGATTTCCCAGTCTTAAAATATTTAATGTACATAATTTAGAAATATTAGAATAACTTTCCTCTTTCTTAAAAACCCATATTTGATTACTATATTAACTCATGCATTCACTCATGAATCAACCCAGACATGACGAGTACTACCATGACGTAAACGCTTGTGAGGCAACAGGAATACAATGGAGAGCAAAGCCAGAGTTGCCCTGCCCTCAGGAAGTTTTTCAGCTGTGAGAAACAGGTCTTATTTAATTTAATTTAATTTAATTTAATTAATTTCATTTAATTTTATTTTATTTTATATGAAATTTGTTGTCAAATTGGTTTCCATACAACACCCAGTGCTCATCTCAAAAGGTGCCCTCCTCAATACCCATCACCCACCCTTCCCTCTCTCCCACCCCCCATCAATCCTCAGTTTATTCTCAGTTTTTAAGAGTCTCTTATGGTTTGGCTTCCTCCCTCTCTAACTTTTTCTTTTCCTTCCCCTCCCCCATGGTCTTCTGTTAAGTTTCTCAGGATCGACATAAGTGTGAAAACATGTGGTATTTGTCTTTCTCTGTGTGACTTATTTCACTTAGCATAACACTCTCCAGTTCTATCCACGTTGCTACAAAAGGCCATATTTCATTCTTTCTCATTGCCAAGTAGTATTCCATTGTGTATATAAACCACAACCACAATTTCTTTATCTATTCATCAGTTGATGGACATTTAGGCTCTTTCTATAATTTGGCTATTGTTGAAAGTACTGCTCTAAACATTGGGGTACAAGTGCCCCTATGCATCAGCACTCCTGTATCCCTTGGGTATATTCCTAGAAGTGCTATTGCTGGGTCATAGGGTAGATCTATTTTTAATTTTTTGAGGAGAAAGCAGGAAAAATGCTCTCTGACCTCAGCCGCAGCAATTTCTTACTTGACACATCTCCAAAGGCAAGGGAATTAAAAGCAAAAATGAACTATTGGGGCTTCATGAAGATAAAAAGCTTCTGCACTGCAAAGGAAACAATCAACAAAACTAAAAGGCAACTAACGGAATGGGAAAAGATATTTGCAAATGACATATCAGACAAAGGGCTAGTATCCAAAATCCATAAAGAGACAGTTCTTAATCAAATCATGACACTTTGTGCAAACAGAGATAAGTGCTCTGAAGAAAGGGTATACAACAGAACAAATTTCTATTTTTAGAAGTTTTTATTTAGATTCTAGTTAGTTAACACAGTGTAATATTAGTTTCAGGTGTACAATATAGTGATTCAACACTTCCATACAATACCAGTGCTCATCACAACAAGTGCACTCCTTAATCCCCATTGCCTATTTCACCCATCCCCCACCCATCCCTCCTCTGGTATCCATCAATTTGTTCTCTATAGTTAAGATTCTGTTTCTCGGTTTGCCTCTCTCTCTGTTTTTTTTCCCTTTGCTCATTTGTATTGTTCCTTAAATTCCACATATGAGTTAACTCATATGGGTATTTGTCTTTCTCTGACTGACTTATGTCACTTAGCATGATACTCTCTGGCTCCGTCCATGTCACTCTAAATAGCAAGATTTTATTTTTTTTTTTCATGTCTGAGTAATACTCCATTGTATGCATATTCTTATAGGTTGGGGCCAGGACAGGATTGTGGGAGCCACAACTTTTGAAGGCAAAACGGAAATTAGCCAAATGAAGGTGTGGGCAGGAGACCTTCCCAGGCGTAGAGAGCAGCATGGTCAACTGAAGCCTGTGGCAGGAAGCAGTGTGGAATATTCAGGAAATATGCAAACATGGTTTCTATGAATCTTGGTGGGTAAGCAGGTACAGGCAGTGCAGACACTTGTTCTCTTTGTTTCACATCCTGGCTCTGGTTTCAACTCCTCTCCAGTGTTGCACTGAACTATCCAACCCCAAGTGGAGAACAGGGCTGCTGGATGAGCATGTGACCAGGTTAAACCTTTGCTTCTTCCTAGTACACTCTAAGGAACAGTCCTTGAATATATGAACCACCAAAATCGAAAAAAAACTTTTCACAGAATTGAAGGAGACTTTTCATAGAATTTAATCATCTCAGCTGAGATCTCCCTGGATCAGCCAGTCCTCAATGATCTGCCTGTTGGCTGTAGATGCATGCACAAACCAAGACCACTTAGCTGAGTCCAGCATAAATTGTAACCAGCAGAGCTGTGAGCTAAATAAATGGTTTTTTAAGCCACTAAATTATAGAATAATGTTATACAGAAAATATTTCCCAGTAATAATCTATTTTACCTTATTTAATAATTTTTTAAGTCACAAAATGTGGATAGAACAGTCAGTTAATTATTAAATAAGATAAAAATAAGCTGAACACCTCCTATATTACGTATTTATTGATCACCTTCTAAAAAGATTTTTTTAATGTTCATTTATTTTTGAGAGACAGATCATGAGCAGGGGAGGGGCAGAGAGCGAGGGAGACACAGAATCCGAAGCAGGCTCCAGGCTCTGAGCTGTCAGCACAGAGCCCCATGTAGGGCTCGAACCCGCAAACTATGAGGTCATGACCTGAGCCAAAGTCAGATGCTTAACCGGCTGAGCCACCGAGGTGCCCCCATTGAGCACCTTCTATATGCAAACCAGTGTTTTAGGCTTTAATGGGATACATGGGTAAATAAGATACAGTCTTATGTCTACAAAGAAATGTGATAAAACTCCTAAGAGGAAGTAAGCAAATGCACACACAATGAAAAAAAAGTGCTGAATTTAGCAAAAGATTCCAGATAGGTGTGATAGGTAAGTACAACTTTTAGATCCCATTTTCTAACTGGTTGATGATAGATTATCTTCCAACATGAGAAGGCAGTATGGAGTGACTCTGCAGTGGAAGAAACTTTGAAATCAGTTCCACCTGGAATGGTCTGAGGGTCTTTACTAAAAGCATAGGTCACCTCAGCTCCTCAATATCCTCTACCCCTGAGGCCAGGAGTAGGTCCTACCAATAAAATGCTATCTTTTATCATGTTATGAAATTGGAAACAATGCTTTCACAGCACAAGTCAGAAGGCATACTCACATGTTAATGCACTGAAGAAGTTTTTGTGAACATTCCACTACTGTGAGTTTCTTGTCAAGTTGATTCAAATTTCAGTTATAAGACTTTTTGTCTGAGTATGTATTGACTGATGAGAAAAATGACTTTATATTTTGAACAAATGCCACATAGCTCAGCGTTTCCCCACACCATGGTGTTCTAAGGATGATTTCAGTGACCTATATTTGTTTCCAAAGCAATGTGGAACACATAGCAGGGATTCAAAAAAATTAATTTTTTTAATGTTTATTTATTTATTTTGAGAGAAAAAGGGAGAGCGTGCACACACCAGTGGGGGAGAGGCAGAGAGAGAATCCCAAGCAGCTTCATGCTGTCAGCACAGAGCACGTGAAATCATGACCTGAGTTCAAATCAAGAGTTGGACATCTAACTGACTGAGTCACCCAGGTACCCCTCAAAATAATTGAATATTTGAATTAACTTTAAACTTTTCTTTTTGTCGAAAATGAAAAGAATGAACATTTGATTTTTGTTGGTTTCATATTTTAACAATCTCTTATGTATCCAAATGGTTAATAAATGGGATATCCTGGATTGATGAAACAGTATGATTAACAAAGCATGAATATTTATAGATTTATAGTTTACCTAATATGAATAATAAGAATTCAGTAGAAATGCTAACACTAAAATAATAGTCAAATTTGACTTTCTAGTCATTAAGCTTCCTTGTATAACACTATAAGCAACGTATTTTGGGACTTTCTGAATATTTATATTCCATAAAATCCATGTTTCCCCCCAAAAGTTGTCACTTATAATATTATACCCATACAACCAGAAATCCTATAATCATATAATTATAAATAATGTTGAATTTTACACTTTTGTTTTACTCTTTTACATGGTAGCACAGTGTTTGATTATCAAAACAGGAAGGTAACAGGTACTGTAGAATGTCTCTTCTTGTACTGAAAATAACTTATCGTCTCCAGATGCTTTTCTATTTTTTCTGTAATGATGTAGTCACACAGGGGCTGGGTGGCTCAGTCGGTTGTGCATCGACTTCAACTCAGGTCATGGTCTCACAGTTCGTGAGTTTGAGCCCCAAGTCACTTGAGTTTGAGCCCCAAGTCGTGAGTTTGAGCCCCAAGTCACTTGAGTTTGAGCCCCAAATAACTTATCGTCTCCAGATGCTTTTCTATTTTTTCTGTAATGATGTAGTCACACAGCCACTGGGTGGCTCAGTCGGTTGTGCATCGACTTCAACTCAGGTCATGGTCTCACAGTTCGTGAGTTTGAGCCCCAAGTCGGGCTCTGTGCTAACAAACAGCTCAGAGCCTGGAGCCTGCTTCAGATTCTGTATCTCTCTCTCTCTCTCCCCCTCCCCTGCTCATGCTCTGCCTCTCTCTGTGTCTTAACAATAAATAAATGTTAAAAAAAAAAAATGATGCAGTCATACATACCACAACGTCAGGTCTTTGTTTGTTTGTTTGTTTTTAAAGATTCATTTGGAATTAAAATAGTCTAACAGAGAAAGATTCAAATATAATTCAGCAGGAAGTCAGAAAGTCAAATCAAATTATGCATAGCCAGCTTAAAACTCAGACCAAAGTGAAGAGATTTCTACCTTTACAGCATGGTTTTGCAATAAAGGTATTTTAGTGAGATAGGTCTCTCTTCTCTGTGAAGAGTAAAAAATGTACCGTTTTCATTATTGTATCTATTCTCGAGTTAGAGTAAGTCAGAGACAGCTGGAAACTTCATTCAACTGACCAACTAACCGAGCAGCTGCTCAGTGAACTATGTTCCAAAGATGCTGACCACTGTGCATGTGTTCTTAGCTTGCTCCCAGACCACAGCAGGTTAGCACAAAGCCAAAGGCCTTCAAGCACTCAAATAATGGCAGTTGAGTTTAGTTGGATTACATGGTATGTATGAGTTAGCCACTAAATAGCTGTGTGTCTTTGGGTAATTCCTTTAGCCTCTCTGGGGCTCTAAAATGTGACAAAATTTTGAATTATAAAATTATAAATCTTTTTTGGGACCCACAAATCATCAAAGTCAAAACATGTTCTTTATTTTCCTTGGGACCAAGTATCCTTTTGAGGCAACAGAGGAAATATCCTGTATATTTGCCAGGCTGTACAGTTGTTCCATTTATTAGTGTATACCACCTAGCATGACCTTGAGGACAGGTAAGTCCTCAGGAAATGATTTCTGATTATTTGACACCTTGTGATTTATTTCTTTTGGCAGCTAAAAGTATTATCAGACATTCCCTCAACCGTGAGCTTATCTGGCTTTTGCTTCCCTTCAAAGGTCACATAGAGCCAACACTTCTATTATTGCTTATGCACATGTCCTCTAGTGCTTTTAATTTGGATTATTTAATAGGTATATGAACTAGTATGTATAATGTGAGCTTACTTTGTGAAAAAATCACTGGGAAGCTCTTGGTATATGATATGGCAAAAACTGTGTAAGAGCCCACATGCTATAGTAAATGGGGGATTAAAAATAGTGACAGCTTTTAAGATTTGAGTTTTTCTCAGATGTTATCTAATTTAATCCTTACAATAAGCCTATTATATAAATATTATTGTCTCCATTTTACAGGAAAGTAAAATTTCATATAGATTATTGCTCATTCATTGATTTACTCAACACACATTTATTAAATGCCAACTCTAGGCTAGACACTGTTCCGAGTATTGGGGCAAAGGCAGTGGAGGGTAGAGTGAGGAATAAGATCTTTTCCTCTGTAGAATTAATTGCATTCCTGTGAGTGGTGGTAGCAGGAGATATTAGCATTAAACAAGTAACAAAGACAGAAACAAATAATTCCAGATACTGTTACGTTTATGTAGACAATACAAGGTAATGTGATAGACTGGCTGGGGGGTAGGGAACACAAGAGGGGGATTAGGGAGGGCCTCAGCTCTGACATCTGAGTTGAGATCTAACTTGCCTAAGTGAGTAACTAGGATTCATACTTATGACTCTCCTAGTTTAGATACTCTAATAACATTTATTTTAATAACATTTGCTATGGACATTAAAATACTAAAATGTTTACATTAATGACAAAAAAAATCTAAGAAGCCTGTAAGTGCCTGTATCTTGCCTCCCCTTGAAATGATTAGGGTCAAATAAAAAATGAAAGGAATGTAAAAGCTATGAAGAATTATGTACACGAAAACTTTCTCTTTGTGTGCCCTTGCAGTCTGGCATGGAATGCACGCTGAGAGAGAGAAACAAGAAAAGGAAAGAAACATGATGCAATTTCAGTGAAGCGATGGGAAGTGTCATGATTTAGTCATAGATGAAATCGAATAGTATTTATTCTACTTCTGTCCCCCATGTGTCTTGAAGAAATGGCCTTCCAAAGATGAAAGTTTAAATCATCGATAATCCATTACCAAATGAATGTGATGGTTCAAAGTTTGGTATATTTCTTTCTAAGCCTCTCTAAATTAACATTTTTACCATGAGTCTTTTCTTATATTATTTAAACTTCACAAAACATAATTTTTAATGGTGCTGGAAGAGTCCATCATATAGCCATATACAATATAACTGACCATTCCTTTATACTGACCCTTTAGCTTCATCTTTTTTTTTTTTGCATTTTAAATAATGCTGAATTGATGATCCTCATGCATATTTCTATGTTTTCTTGCCTCATTATGTTCCTTAGATAACTAGAGTGAAATGTTTGTCTAAAATAGTAACTTCTTAGTCAAAAACATAAAATTTCATTCACAAAATTGCTGGAGTCATTTCAGGCTCTCTTGCAAAGTCAAGTTTGACATTCTATGTCATCCTGTGCTACTTTGAGTAATAGTGTAACAAGTGAAAGTGTTGACTGACAAGTAAAAGTCCCAGTGGGAGCTGATGGTCTAAACATATCAAGTCTGATAGTTATTTGTCCAATATTCTGATATTGAAGCTTTATTTTAGCCAAAATTTGAGCCCACGTCCAACAATATTGATGTTCAAGGAATAATACTGCAGCACTGCACGATCCCAATCAATCATTAAAAGTGAATAACTTATGTTCGGTAGAGTTTTGTATTATATGTTTATAATATTGTACATTATTTATATAGAACTGAATTTATAATTTTCTAAGTCTCAAAAAAATAAATTTCCTTATGTCTATATGGTACCTTTTGATTACTCATAATAGTAGTTAGTCATAAAAGCCCAGTCCCTAAATTTAGGTTTAACAACAGAGTTTATTACACATTATAATGAATTTGTTCCTATTTAATTAAGTAGGGAATAGTATTAGGTGAGTCATGCCCTCCTTCTCCATGCCATTTTACTTTCCCCAAATAAACTTTTTACAATTTTGTTTAAAACACTCTTTATTTATACCGAAGTCTGTCAGAATAGACACGAAGCCTGTCAGATGGCCTTCAGGGATTAGCAAATTATAATTCAGCTGAAAAATGGCAATTTTAGCAGATCAGTGTTCCCCTCTAGAGGCTAAAAAATATGCATCAACTATACTAAGAAAAGGGATGTTTATTTGAAACTCATCCAAACAATCTGAAACCCCTAGATGAAAATCTTGAAGAAAAGGGATTTTCCACAGATTTCTTCTTTCCTCTTTCTCACTTTTAGATATTGTAGGAACTTAGAATCAAAGCCCATCTGGCTTTGAAACTGCCTGGGGAGAAGCAGAGCAGCAAGTGGTGTTAGTGAGGGGAAGGCAGAGACAGAGAAGATGCCATTAGAAATCCTTTGAATTTGACTGACACTTATATTCAAGAGAGAAAGGCAGGAAAGCCTATTGTGTCTTAAATGAGTATATTTGGAATGATTTGGAAAGTATAAGGCAATTTAGATATAGGAAATTGAATATCGCATAGAAGATGAAACAAATGCAGACATAAATTCCCCGTATCGCCTTGTCCATTTGCATTAGGCAATGCGCCTATTTGCATTAGGTAAATGTGTAATATTTCACTCAATGAGCTTATCTTCAAGTATGGTTATAGGAGAAATTATTTCCTTTAAAATAGCCTATTTTACTTTTAAGATTTCTTTCAAAGTCCAAATTGAACAGAAGCTCAGTTCTTATAAGGTAAGCCATATCATGTGATGGAATAACTACCAAGTGGGAGTTCGAATAGTGATTTTCCAGTTACTGATGTGGGACTTTACCAAAGTCAAATCACATTTTTGGACCCATCATTTCCTTCTCTTTAAAATGATGGGACTGAGAGAGATAATTTATTTTTAAGATTACTTTTATTACCTATCCCTTAAAAAAACTTACACCCTAAAATTTATAGTTATCTGATGCATCTTTTTCTCTAGCTTATTGCTCTGCTTACTCTCTCCTTCCTCGTATTTTTTATTTAAAATTCTTGCGCGTTTGATTCCTCTATTAGAGGTAAAAAAAAAAATTTATGAATCCTCTCAGCCCAATTAACTTTCAATGTACTTGAGTAGAGATGGTCTTTTATTTCTTATGTGCCTTTACATAAACAGTTCCCAGACCTGTTTTTAACTGACTAACCAATGTCTTTACAAGCTCCTGATGGAACAGAGTAAACAGAATAAGCAGATGCATATGTAAGATCATTGAATATCTATTGTGTTGTTTGTATGTGTGGTGAGTTCCTGAGGTGATATATCCAGATTCTAAATGCTAGAGAGATCAGGGGCATTGTTCTCTGCTTCTTACAGTTTTTCTATCAAGCTCAGCAGACTACCCCTTTTAGATTTCCACTGTGAGCTGGGAGAAGTGCTCAAGATTAAAAAAAAAAAAAAAAATATATATATATATATATATATACATATATATATATACACATATATACACATATATATACATATATATATATATATATATATATATATATATATATATATATAACTATAATCTCTTTGGGTCCTTAGGACTGACAGCAGGGAGAACTGTTTTTCTTAATGATAAGCCCTCCCCTGGCCTGGGTGCTCTCCCTGGGGTCACTGAAGGACAGGGCTGTGATTAACCACAGTTGCCACTAGAGGTCAGTGCTGACCATTCACAGAGACAGTGAAGCCAATGTAATTGGCCTTGAAGTCCATTCAAGTTAGAAGAGTATTTGAAGTTCCTTTGTGTCATTGGTTGAGATTAAATGGATGCTGGATCCATTGGGAACTGTGTATTATGTGCAGACCTTAGTAGAAATAATTTTAGCTTCATTGATGATTATATTCAAGAATGTTATTTAGGATTGCTTATTACCGGATGTAAATGAACAGTTCGAGAAACTGACAAATTCTTGCTTTTTGGGATATCTCAGCAGGCTCTACATTTCCTCACTTTTTCCTCTTTTAAAATGTTATGATCAGCCTCAGTCTATAAGTATATGTAGGGTAAATGCAGGGGGATGGTATTTGAGGTACTTCAATAAGTTTCTTGTATTCCCACACAACCTAAAAGACTTTCATTTTTCTGATATGGAGGGTTGTCATTCTGTCAGTAGGTATTAGTTCTTTTGAGCCAAACCGCTTTCCTACAGCTCTTCCTACACAAATATTTGTTATTTTCATGTCATATGACAGGAACTGTGCCTTGATCTCGAGTTTCAAGGATTCACTTATTTAAAAAAAAAAATCACTTATTTAAATGGTTCCCTGGAGAGGTAATACTGGGACATAGTTTCCAGTTTATATTTACTTGACAAAGCTCATTTGGCTTTTTGATTATACCTCAATGAGCTATTGTTCTAGAATCAGCCTTGGCTATAAAAGCAGGAAGAACTAACTAATCTACTTTTCATGAAGTATTTCTTATGTATATCTTCTCATTTAATGCTACAACTCCTGAGATAGGGGATTGCTTATTATCTTTATTTTATTGATTAGGAGATTGAAGTTCAGAATTTAACTTGCTCAAGACCACACAGTTTATTAGAGAAAGAGCCAGGATTTGAATCCAGGTCTGTTTTTCTCCAAAACCCATGTTTTTTTCCTAAGTATCAAATTGCCTGCTATGGTATACATAATAAAATTACTGCCTGTCTCCTGCCCTCCCTCCCCCATTTCTCTCCCCCTGCTGGACACCCTTGCATCAAATGTGTTCAGGAGTTGATTACTTCTAATATCTACTATTCTAGTCTGCTCTTCTAATGAGAAAGTGTCCTGATCCCAATCCATTTGTTAGCATAGTTTAATCTCAATTACTGAAGGTCTGGCATTGAGTCAAGGTGTTTGATCATTGTAATGCACCTCAAGTCTCCTTATAATTAACTGAAACTGTAAAAGCTGAAGGGTCCCCATTAGTCAGGTTGGGCTGCCATAATAAAATACCGTAGACTGGGTGGCTTAAACAAGAGCAATTTTATTCTTATAATACTGGAGGCTGGGAAGCAACCAATTTGGTTCCCCAGTGAGTGCTCCCTTCCTTGCTTCCATATAGTGGAAAGAGAGGAAATAACTTCTCTGGTGTCTCTTCTTATAAGTGCACAAATACCATCACAAGGGCCCCAGTCTCATGACTTCATCTAAACTTAATTATTTCCCAAAGCCCCATTTCCACATAGCTTCACATTGGGGGTTAAGGTTTCAACATATGAATCTGGGGGGATACTATTCAGGCCATAGCAACCCTGAATATTAAATACTAGCTATTTTTCCTTTTTCAAAATAAGAGGAAGGAAACTTTGGAAAAGGAAATATTGGGTAAGCATTTTACTTTTATTCTCATAGTCCATGATTTGGTGGAAATGGTAGACTACTTCCATTTGATAGAAATGGTAGTGATGTAGCAACTTTACTCCATTAGTCACTGAGCTTCTTGAGAACAGAGCCTACGTCATTTATTTATATATGACCAACAAATACATGTTAATTGGCATATGGATGTTGAATAAACCAGTGATCTGCTAAGGAACAATATCACCAACCTGCCCTTCTGGTGTGGTTTAAGGTTGTGAAGATTATGTATACTAGGCTCCCTGTAGTTTTCAATTTTTCATGTTCTTTAAAAAAATTAAGCTAAGTTTATTGAAGTATGATTTATGTACAGTAAAATTTATATTTTTATGTGTATAGTTTGATGGGTTTTAATAAATGTCTATAATTATGTATATTTGATCACTACCATAGTTAATAAAATAGAATATTTTTATCACTCCCAAAAGTTCCCTTGTGCTCTTTTAAAGTAAGCCCCTTTTGTCCATACCTAGTCTCAAATAACCACTTATCTAATTCCTATAGTTTTGCCTTTTCCAGAATGTCTATAAATACAAACCATATAGTATGTAGTCTTTTGGATCTGGCTTCTCTCTTGAGATTCCTCCATATTTTTGCATGTATCAGTAATTTACTTCTTTTTATTGCCAAGCAGTATTCTATTATACAGATATATCACAATTTATTCATTCACCAGTTAATAATATTTGGCTTGCTTCTAATTTTTGACTATTTTATCTTTTTAATTTTTTTGGAGTTATGTATTATTAACTGAGCCTCCCCCCCACCGCATTCATATGTTGAAGTTCTAACCTCCAGGGTAACTGTGTTTAGAGATAGGGCCTGTGGGAAAGTGATAAAGGTTAAATGAGGTCATACAAGTAGTATTCTTAAAAGATGAGGCACTAGAGCTCCATCTCTCTCTCTTTCCCTGAGCTATGACTAAAAAAAGGTCATGTGAGCACACAGCAAGATGGAGACTGCCTACAAGCCAAGAGAAGACGATTCAGAATGAAATCGATTTTGCCAACACCTTGACCTTAGACTTAGCAGCCTCAAGAACTGTGAGAAATAAATTTCTGTTGTTAAAGCCATCCAATCTATGGTATTTTGTTAGTCTGAGTAGGCTAATACAATATCTATGCACAAGTCTTTGTGTGGACATGTTTTTATTTCTTTTGGGTGAATACCTAGGAATAAGATTTCTGGGTCATATGGTAAATTGAGCATATTTAGTTCTATAAGAAACTGCCAAACAGTTTTCCAAAGTGGTTCTAACATTTTGCATTTCTGTCAACAGTGTATGAGAATTCTACTTGCTCCATATCTTAGCCAGTACTTGGTATGGTCAAGTCTTTTGAAGTATCCGCTATCCTAGAGAGTACTGGTATCCAGTTGTAGTTATAATTTGTGTTTACCTAAGAAACATTCATGTTGGACCTCTTTTATGGCTTATTTGGCATCTTTGGTGCAATGTCTCTTAAAATATTTTGCTCATTTTAGGAAGTTGCATTGTCTTATTATTCACCTGTAATAATAGTTCCACATAGTTAGGCTTACGTCCTTTATCAAATAAACATTTTGCAAATATTCTCTCGTATGTTGAGTCTTGTCTTTCTTGAAAATATGCTTTGAAGCACAGAAACTTTAACTTTTAATGAATTCAAAAATCAATTTTGGGGCACCTGGGTGGTTCAGCTGGTTAAGTGTCTGACTCTTGATTTTGGCTCAGATCATGATCTCACAGTTTGTGAGTTCAAGCCCTGCATCAGGCTTCACACTTGCAGTACAGAGCCTGCTTGGGATTCTCTCTCTTTGCCCCTCTTCTGCTCATTCTCTCTCTCTTACTCTAAGTAAATAAATAAACTTAAAAAATCAACACTTTCTTTTGTCTCTCCTTTTTGTATCCTAAGAAATATGTAACTAATTTAAGTTCACAACGATTCTTCTCTTGTGTTTAATTTAGAAATTGTATAGTTTTATGTTGTACTTTTAGGTATATGATATATCTGAGGTTAATTTCTAAATAACGTGTCATGTAGTGGTCAAAATTTACTTTTTAGAATATGAATATCTCTTCTCAATTTTTAAAGCGTAAAATGTCAAACTAGGACTGTCCCTTTCTTACCACATGGTGAGTCAAGATTATTTTGGTCATAGACTTGATGGAATTTAATGGAATACTGACTTGGAAAAATATTGTCTCACTGGGTTTTTTTTCTGTATTTATAACTGAACCTACACTTACATCTATGTCTTTTCCAAACCCTAGACAATCTTCACATTTCATCATTTAGGGGGAAAAAAAGCCAAACAAATAAAAAAGAAAAATCCAGCTGTAAGAAGAAGGCTAAGAAAGAATTTCATTCCAACATACTCTAATTCATTCCAGAATCACTGAGATTCAGAACACACTGTGTTATGGATGAAAAAGCTTTCTAATAATCAACTGCAAGGTGCCAATGAAAATCTCTCAGTTGGAGTCCTTTGGATTTAAATGCTTTCAGTAAGAGAGTATAAAAATGACTTTCAGTAGGATGCATGATTAGTTGTTAGAATCTGTAATGCATGGATAAATTACTTCAGTATACACTATAAAAATAAACTATTAGCTAAAAGGACAAAATAAGAAAGGATAATTTCTTCACTAGGTACCATTACATTAGGGCAAATGTTTTTATTGTGGGTAAGTACTTAGAGACAAGAAACAAAGGGCAAGAATAAATAAGCACTTTTCTAACTGGAGGATGATAATGGAGAGATCCTCTAGAGATTGGGGTGGCATTTTTTTATTAACATTTTAGTAAATTGGCTGAATAATAAAATCTCTAATTGAAATTAATATCAAACTGTTTTGACTAAAAGATCTGAGGCCCCTGGAAATACATTTAAGGATAAATTCTTAGTTATATGAATATAAAAACCGCTGACAGAGGAGCTTAATACATATTATATAAGAGATCTATTTGAAGGGGGAAAAAAGATGTAGAACTGATGGCTTCAAAGTGTTATAATCCAGGAGAATGACCTAGGAATGATTGCAGTCTGCTCCCCAAGGCACCAACCCAATGGTCTGCCTCCTGAAGGAAACTGGAAACAAATCAGAAAGCATCATCGTATAATACTGTACGAACTGGCATACTACATATTCTCCTGGTCACCACTTCTCAGACAAAATAGAGCTGGAGGAGTCCCAAAGAACGAGAAGTAAAATGATCAAGGGGGCTTTATATGAACATCGATTCAAGAAATTAGGGTGCTTGAGGCTTAGAAACATGAAAGCTAGGAGGAAATATGATCAAAGTCTTAAAGCTGTCAAGTCCATGGGTAGGTGGAATAAGCTTGCTCACAAAATCACAAAATATAAGAACCAAAGCCCTTAGTGCTTGACATGTTGTATGTAGTATAGCTTTTTAAAGTATCACTTTGTAGCTAAGACAGTATATTTAGTGCATTTTTAATTTAATTAAAAAATTTTAAAGTTTATTTATTTTGATAGAGACAGGGAGTTTGTGAGAGCATGAGTTGTGGAGGGGCAGAGAGGGAGAGAGAGAGAATCCCAAGCAGTCTCTGTGCTGACACAGCATAGGGCCCCACGCGGGGCTTGAACCCGCAAACTGTGAGATCATGACCTGAGCCAAAATCAAGAGTTGGCCACTTAACCAACTGAGCCCCCAGCCACCCCTATTTAGTGCATTTTATAAATGGTAGATTAGGCTGAATGATTGAATGCTTTGTGAGAATTTGATTATGCATGGTTGGTAGAGCCACAGAGCAGAGAATGTTGAAGTGATATCTCTGACTTTGAACAAATTAAGTGTATTACTTTTTTTTTCCCATTGGAACCATAATACGTGTTAATTATAGAACATTTAAAAGTGTAGATTAAGGGTGCCTGTGTGTCTCAGTTGGTTACAGAACCGACTTGATTTCAGCTCAGATCATGATCTCAAGGTTTGTGAGTTCGAGCCCTGCATCTGGTTCCGCACTAGGACAGTATAGAACCTGCCTGGATTCTCTCTCTCCCTCTCTCTCTCTGCCCCTCCTGTGTGCACTCTCGCTCTCAAAATAAATAAACTTAAAAACATTTTTTAAAATGTAGATGAAAAAATAATTACCCATGTTCTCATTAAGGGCATACAAAGAAAGTATAACACTTTAATCTGTTTTCTCTCATGGCTTTCTCTGTGCATTTTTTTTTTGTATCTGTGTTCATACTGTATATACAATTTTTACTGGAACACTATAAAAATGTTCATTATTATAAAATTTTAATATGATATTTTTGTGTCCATAAAATTAATTATATGGACATATTATAAATCATTCCTCTATTTCTCAGCATCTAGATTGTTGCCAAACCAAGCTGAACTTTTCTAGACTGACAGTTAAACAGTGGTGATTGTTCAAAAATAATCCTTTAAGGGGAAGTCAGACACAGAATGGAAGAATGGAAAATTTGGGGACATAAGGTTATTGAAGTTTCCTTAGAATCTATATTTACCTCAATAATTAAATATAGACTAAATAAATAAATATCATATGCTGCAGAGATTTGGTAATATGATTTCTAGGTTTTTTTATAGGCTGCTGTGATTAATACAATAGAAATTCATTTAGAAAATCACAGAATGCAGAGTAGCTTTTTGTTATGGATTGTCTCAAAAGTACAATCACTAGCAAGAGAGGAGTTCATAATATTTTTAATTAAAAGGAGATTTTCATGCTTGTAAAGATTAGGTAAAATTTCTCCATAGTCATCTCTTGAGTGTGAATACCAGAGCTAGTGAAGTTTTACTAAAAATTTCATTAAAAGCTGTCAGTATGATTGTTTCAGTATGGTGTGGGACAGTTTATTTTCTTTTAAAGTACTTTATTTGAGACCATGTAAGAGGAAAAATAAATCCACCAATCCAACAACTACTTTTCTTTAGAGAAATATGAAGATGAATAAC
Source organism: Leopardus geoffroyi (assembly GCF_018350155.1). Lineage (NCBI taxonomy): Eukaryota > Metazoa > Chordata > Mammalia > Carnivora > Felidae > Leopardus > Leopardus geoffroyi. Next base: position 115,665,165 of record NC_059327.1, read on the forward strand.
ATCAGTAGCTTTTCTCAATATAATTGTAATCTAATTAGGGAACCAAAATATACACAGAAACATAAGTAAAATTTCTGTAATAAGTGTAACAGAAAGTCAGAGAAAAGAGAGAAACGGAAAATTTTAAAGAGGAGGTAGGATTTAAGTTGGACGTTGAAGGATGAGTACAATTTATGTACGTAAACAGAGGATTCAAAGTCTACTAGGAGGATAATGTAAGCAAGCCCATGGGGGAGGTAATAACATGGAGTAGCTAGGGATATTAAGATTACTTTGACTGGAATGGGGAATTCATTCTAGAGGGTAGTAGAAGACGGAGATGGAAATAGAAATGGAAGATGAATGAAAGATTTTAAACTTTATCCCCAAGTATAATGGGGCCTTTTGAAGAGTTATTTAAAAGTAAGATGACATAATGATTATGATATTCTTGGATGATTTAAATTAGTAATGTGTATAATGAATAGGAGTGAAGAGAGACTGAAAGCAAGAATATCGGAAACAGTACAGAGATGAGGAAATAGGAAGGTAATTATCCATGCAGGTGAATGCAATGAACAGTTTGTATTTCCCCACAAAAATAGGTCCACCCGTTCCATTATGGGTGAAGTTTGCTTTATCTGCCTTCTTTGGGCACCAGAAATATCACTGGGATTTCTCACTGCATTGTATTCTCAGGGTAGTCAAACTTCTTACATGGTATCCGTCATCTCTTACTGTGTCTTTTCCAGGAAAATCAGGCAGAATTTGCAAGCTTTCTTATGACCTAGCCTCAAAGCCATGCAGCATCACTTCTACCATGTTCGATTAGTTAAAAGTGAGTCACAGGGCTAGCCAAAATTCAAGGTGGGGGTACTGTACCAGGGCATGGATACTGAAATTCAGCCAGAGACTCATTACCCATTCTTTGATGACAGTATAATCCTTGTTCCCTGGGCATAGTTCTGTGTTTGTCAGCCATCAATAATGGAAGATGAACCACTATGCGTGATATACAATAAGGGATTTATTATAGGGACTAGACATTATGTTTCTGTATGGCTGTAGACATTATGTTTCTGACATAAAGATGTTTCTGTGAGGCTGCCTCTGTCTGGTGGTAGTCTGAAGTTGACACAGGTAAGTTGCTGGAAAGAAAGGACAGACCCAAAGCAGAGGAGAATGAAGATAAACTAGAACCTGAGAGGACCTACTGCACCCATGAAGACAAACTTCTGTCTCTCATTTCCTCCAACCTCGACAGGATAGGTCTTTTGCAGAAGAAGCAATGAAAGACTGAGAGAAACAGAAGGACATCAATGGGAGGTAGAGGAGCTGTGGGTCCAGCTGCTGCCCTTTTCCAGCAAGATGAGCCAGCAAATTAGTGACAACATTCTCAAGTTCCAGGGATGCCTGGTGCCCACAATGACCTTCAGAGCTTCACATTTCCAGCTTCATTTCAGCCTTCCAAATCTCACACACACTTCTCTTTTGGGTGTCTCTACACCAGAGAAATACAAGGAAGGGGATTCTGGGAAACTTAGTTCCAGCCTAGTTATGTTGATATTAGTACAAACCATCATAAAGTTTTCTCCTCCAACAATACAAAACACTTTCTGCAGCTACTGTGAATATCTGTGTATTGCCCTGGTGAAGTGAATTTTAGAGACATAACTGGTTTCTGCGAGAAAAAATGAAAAGTGTTCTTTGCAGATAGTTACCTAAGAGAGTCTCTTCATTGTTTAGATATTTACTAACCTTTGATTATTCTCTTTTTCTCAGAGCATTACAAATTTCACATGAATTGTTTTATCAGGTATTTTATCTATTTCTACTTTTATGTATGTTCAGATGGAAAATATTTTTTAAAGAATATTGCTGTGGTTAGAGCTACCCTGAATGTGTTTTGAATTAGAATGTCCTGTTATGGGGAAACAATTTCAGTACTGTTTTACTTGTCAACAAGACCTAACTATAAGTGGGTTTTAATTCCTAGTATATTATAGCAAATCTCTCCGAGCAAGAAAAAGTAGGTGAATCAATGATTAGACCTTCAACTCCTATGAGCAGATATAAAGAGGAAATGAGCCAGTGGGAGGTAAGCATTTTGGTGGACAGAGGGAGATGGAACAATGAGGAGAAGGCCCTGCTTGGAATGTAAGGAAATCCTTTGGTTACAAAAGAGAGAGGGTGCAGTCAGTAAATATCTTCCATTTGGATGTCAGCAACCCAGAAATTCAACCTAACCCCTGAGTTTTCATTAAGACCAGAGCATCAGCATCAGGACTATCCAATCATGGTCCCTAAGGGATATTTTTTATGGCATCTACTGAAGGAGGAGGTAACTGGCAAGGTTGAGAAAGTAGAGGGAAGTGGAGTAAGAGTGTCACTTTTTATTTTGTTCGCAGTATCATTTCACTTTTCAAAAGTACCTGATGTTGAGTGATCATTTTGATTTGCCCTTATGATGGGGTAGGAGGACTCAGATAAGCTCGTCCCCCATCCTTAGTTCCTTCAGCCAGCTCAGAGGGATTTTGAGCAAGATTGCACTGAGAGGCCTCCTTATTATTGAGTTTTCATCTTTTACTCTAAGAGAAAATTATGGATTTCAATTGTTACTTTGAGAGAATGTTCTGGATTCAATTGTTACTCTGTGAGAACATTCCAGATTTGAACACTGGAAACTTTCTTCAAAAGTGTGTTGATTCTCTTTTCATTACAATGCCACAGTTGTTTCATTGAGAAAAACATGGAATAATGAGAAAATATGGCATAATAGAAAAAGCACAGGAAATTGAGTCTTGGCTCCCTAAATAGCTCTATGACTTTTTCTAATTCTGGAACTTGCTTTCCTTATTTGTAAAGCTGGTTTCTCTAATTACCTCTGTGGAGGTAGAATCAGTGAGCAGGTGAAAATTAACTAGAGGAAATTGTGGGGGTTTTTTTCCTTTCAAGCATACACAGGTTTTACTTCTCCCTCATGCTCTGTTGGTTGAGAATAAGCATGACCTGAAAAAGGATTGCTGTGCTTTTTGACACTCCACAACGTCCCATCTTGACTTATCTCGTAAACTGAACACTATCAATATGTCCACCACGGCCCTATGTCTCCATTTGTATGACTACACTTGTAAGGAAGAAGAAAAGAAAAATGAATGACAAAAATAAAATTATAAAATCATGTGCAGAACTGTAATGATGGTGATATTCTAAATATTCTACATCTTCTATGTGCCATTTTAATTCCCTCTTTCAACCATTTCATATATATATATATATATATTTATATATAATTTTAATATATATATAAAGTTTATATTCCAGTATACAGAATGATCAGAGAAAATACTTCAAGTGGATATGTAAATGACTTAAAGAATACCATAGGTGAAAATCATCCTTTCTAAATGTAATTTAACCATCCTTTCTAAAGGCAAATATAGTTTTTTTTTCTTTTGTCTGATTTCAAGAGAGTGTTCAATTATTGTTTATATATCAGGGTTTGTTTTTTTTTGTCCTGAAATCTTTAAAAGATTAAAACTTAGGAAAATTATTTTAATCAGCATATAGCCAATGCTGTGTATTTCATCAAGTGTCTTTGTACTGTCAATTCAGGAAGATCATTATGGATTTTGTGGGCAGAGAACACTGCTGGTTGAAGGTTGGGAAGACTTAATGTGGAGGAAGGAAAGTGCAGTTGTTCAATTTATTATTATTCCCTATCCCTTCACCTTTACATATTTAATGATTACAAACAAAACTCAATCCTAAACAGAAAAAAAAGTCAATCCTCAGCAATATGATATTTCTATTGGTTTTTTAATGTGAAACAGTGATCTGTAGACAACTATTCAGAAGTAGCAAAAGATATATTTCTTTTAGGTAGGATCATCCACAACCAAAACATCCAATTTTTGGCTCACTTAGGTGGCTTCCTCCTTAACCTAAAAGGTTTCTGCAGATTGAAAAACAAAATGGAAAGTATCAGAGGATGACCAAATTCATTTCTATTAGACACACATTTAAAACTGAGTCCCTTCTAGGCCTTAATATTTTCTTTCAATTTCACATTTTAGTCTTTGGCATCTCAGCATTCTGCTATCTAAAAACAAAGCCCGGTCTTCTCTCTCCCAGAGTAGTAGAGTGCTGTGCTCCAGCAATAAGAACGAAATAAGTGCTTCCAAATGCTTAGATTCTTTTTCTTGCACTTGTTACAATTTTCAGTGGGGATGCCAGTCTGATTCCAGGCCACAAGAGTGTCTGGGCCATGCTCAGAAAGTACATCAGCACTGGTGTGCATGGTGGGGAAGAACAGGTGTGGCCTGATTCTGCTCACACTGACACAGGTGGGCTACTTCTTCACCAAGGTGCATGTCAACTGTTCCCACCCAAGGGAAAGCACAGTTGTGGCCTTGGGCCAATTCTGTGTGCCGGTGAAAATGCATTATTTACCTTGAAACTACATGGGATCTCTCAGGGTTGAAAATTGTTTTCTCTATCAGTTAAGGACTTTTTTCTTTCAATGTTGAGCCTAATTCTTGCATTCAGTTCTCAAATAATCACAAGATAGTTTTATAGGGATTTGTTTTGGAAAAAGTGAAACTCAAACATTGAAATGTGGCTGTTTTTCCTCCTTATTGACTAGTTTAACTCCTAGTTGATGCTCCAGAACTTAAAATAGATGTGTATTAGCAGAACATGTAGTAGCAAAATTTACTTTCTTTGTGTGAGACCAACTGAGTTAATGAATAATTTTTTTTTTAATTTTTTTTTCAACGTTTATTTATTTTTGGGACAGAGAGAGACAGAGCATGAACGGGGGAGGGGCAGAGAGAGAGGGAGACACAGAATCGGAAACAGGCTCCAGGCTCTGAGCCATCAGCCCAGAGCCCGACGCGGGGCTCGAACTCACGGACCGCGAGATCGTGACCTGGCTGAAGTCGGACGCTTAACCGACTGCGCCACCCAGGCGCCCCAATGAATAATTTTATTAAGAAAGTGATTTGAGCAGCCTTGATGATCATGAAATATTCATATGAATCTTTTTCATGGGGAGAGTAGGAGTTACAGTGATTACTAACCATTTCAAAGAAATTGGGGAGTATTTATAAAGGATTTTGGGCTCTAATAATAAATTATGACTGTGTATTAATCAGGGAAGGATATCACCTCCAAAAAAGGGTGGGTAAGCAGAATGGGATAATAACCTAAGGAAGTCACAGTGAAACAACCTTGTCTCTATGGCTAAAGTAAGGCAGTGGGAAGCTATGGTGGAAGGAGGGATAGTTCTATTGTGTGCTCACCTGCTGGTCCTTGGTCCTTATTGGAACTTTGATACCAGTGCTGGTGTCACATTTGTGTTTGTACACATGTGTGTGTGTGTGTGTGTGTGTGTGTGTGTGTGGTGTGTGTGTGTGTGTGTGTGTGTGTGTGTGTGTTGGGTAGACCCAAGGAGAAAATCAAAACAAGAACAGATTTAGCATTAGGTAATGATTAAACCAGGTCAGAAGATAATTTTTCTGTGTTGCAATCTGTTGACTTTTGTGTTTTAAAGATTGCTATATGTATGGCACTGAAAGAATTGGTAATTGGAAATGGATATTAGAGTAGAAAAAGAGAGAAGTGGTCCAAAAGAACTTCTAGGAGGAAGTGATTAATGAGTTGAATTGTAAAATTATTAGGATTAAATTTGGTTAAAATGGGGAACAAGAATATTTTAGGTTGAGGAAATGATATATAAACAAATAAACACATAAAACACACAGAACGGTGAATGAGAGTGATCATTTGGGCAACGGCAAATAGGTAGGGAAAGGGTGTGCGCTATGAGAGAAAATAAGAAAGGATGTGGGCAGAAGTCAGATGATGGAAATTTGAGTGGTGGACTCCAGAACTTGAATTTTATCCTGAAAAGAATGGGGAAATGTTTAAGCAGAAGGACATAGTTGTATCCTAGTATTATTTTGGTAGAAGTATGGAAGATTGATTAGAGAGGGTCAAGTTGGAATTAGATAAATAGTCATGATAATTTGGCTAGAAAATTATGAGGCAACAATGTTATAAACAAATGCAAATAAGTTCTCATAAAAAAATTTCTCCAAGTAAATAGTGGAATAATTAACTTTCTGTACTTTTTTGTCAGATATGTTGGTTTCTAAAAATGGTGGCTTAAATATCATATGCATATATACATTTCAAAGTCATTTTCATGTGTGTGTTAGAAATGATTAATAGATATGCCAAATAGTTAATATTTTGAATGGTCTTGTGCTTATTAGATGTTAAGTATTTACATTATTATTTTTTTATTGACATTTCAGAAATAGTTTTAATGTCATTCAAATTCATTGAAGATGCTGAAATATTCTAAGAGATCTTTTATTCTAATTCCTCTTGGTTTTAAGTCTTTTGCTTAAGTTGAAAAAGTAAAGATTTTTAGAATTTCAAAAGAAAACAAAAATTAAACAAATGCAACATAAGCTTATCTTTCCATTTCCTTGAAATCTAAGAAATAAGGTTGATGTGACTATTTAAAAACAAGTTAAATATTTCCATACCATTTAATACTATTAAATAAGGCTTGACATAGACAATGGACAATTACTCAGCCACAAAAAAGAATGAAATCTTGCCATTTGCAATGACGTGGATGAAACTAGAGAATATTATGCTAAGGGGAATAAATCAGTCAGAGGAAGACAAATACCATATGATTTCATTCATATGAGGAGTTTAAGAAAACACAGCCAATAACCAAAGGGGGGAAAAAGAGAGAGAGAGGCAAACCAAGAAACAGACTCTTAACTATAGAGAACAAACTGATGGTTACTGGGGGGAAGTGCGTGGGGTGAAATAGGTGACAGAGATTAAGGAGTATGCTTGTCATGATGAGTGTCAGGTGATGTATGGAAGTGTTGAGTCACTATATTGTACACCTGAAACTAATAGAACACTGTACGTTAACTAACTGAAATTTATTTAAGAAGTTTTTTTAACTAACTGGAATTTAAATAAAAACTTAAAAAAACAAAGGACATGAGTTTTAAAAAAAGAAATAAAAGGGGCCCCCTTACAAAGTGTTTTTTTTAGTTCTTAGAAGGTATAATTAAATAAGACTATGCTGTATCCTGTAAAGGATATTGATTTTTTAACTTCAGTATACTTTATTTCTTTGAAACAAATTTACATTTGAAAGGATTTCTTTTGTTTGTTTTATGAAAGGATGAATTCTAAAAATGGTTATAGTTATACTTTATATTTAAGAAAACCTCACACAAAAAGTGAAATTGTTGATTTTTGTCTACATTTTATAGGAGGAATCCTTTTCTAATATAAATGGGTTTGACCTAATGTCTAAGTGTTATTATTTCTAAATGAAAGAGGGACTTACATAAACATTTTGACAACCAACAGGAGAAACAAGGGGCAAAATTATTAAAGTGTCTGGTCATGAAGTCACTTTATCTGCATGGTTCACATAGATATTACTTCTCATTTATGAAACCACCATTACATGTAACACCAGCATATGTTTACCATATGCTTTTTTTAAAATTTTTTTTTTAACATTTATTTATTTTTGAGACAGAGAGAGAGACAGAGCACGAACGGGGGAGGGGCAGAGAGAGAGGGAGACACAGAAGCGGAAGCAGGCTCCAGGCTCTGGGCCATCAGCCCAGAGCCCGACGCGGGGCTCGAACTCACGGACCGCGAGATCATGACCTGAGCTGAAGTCCGACGCTTAACCGACTGAGCCACCCAGGCGCCCCTACCATATGCTTTTTATATCCTTAAGTTTGTTGCCTGGGTATATATATACGTATACAGAATGTGTATAAAATATGGTATATGGGTCATTACCATACTAATTCCATGCAAATTCTGCTAAAGGGCAACAAAATATGGCATTAACAGATTAGAAGAAGAAGAGGGATTCTTTCACCAAATTAAACCTCCATTTCCCTCCTGTCTATGTTTGGTATTTTCCTTTAAGACACATTGTTCTCTAAGACAGGAGATTTCAGTTTAACATTTTCCTGAATATTTGAAAAAAGATTATAAAAGACTCCAAATAGAAAATGTATTATCTATACTCTGTACCTTTTTCTGATCCATTGTAAACACACATGGATATTAGGGGAAAATCAAACTGAGAGGCTTAACAGCGAGTATTACAGAAGACAATGCTGAACCAAATCTCATAAATAGGTTTGCAGCATATCTCTGTGAGCCTCATTTTTTTTTCATGAAACCAAACTTTAAGTGGGGTTATAACAAAATCACGTGGATCCAATCACCATGGAAATATTTTTGTAATTGTTTCCTGGAGGAGCTGCAGAGACATTGGTATTTATATGCATAAATGTCAAAGTTTTCCAAATTTGGCCCCTTTTGGAACACAACACGAAAGGCCAAATCGAATCATCATGGATGTAACAGAAATCTCTATATAGTAAAAGATTTCTGAGATCAGCCAGTGGCTTCCCAAGTTTAAACTATAGCAGAGTTCAAACTTGTCCAAAATTTAACTTGTATTTAGGCAATTTTTATACAAAGCTCTAAAAAAGACTGTTAAACCTCCCTGGCATGATGTTCAGCATTATCGACTGAATGACTTGCTGGAGGAGTAGAATGAAGTGAGAACAAGAAAGGGAAAGTAAGAGAAACTAGAGAGTGAGTAAAGAGAAAGAGGTAAGACTTCACACTAACAAAGGTCTCGAGTGTTGAACTTGAGTTTATCTTACTGTGGTATGAATGTCGAGCCACAAAGCAACACCGAAACCAGAAGTAACTGACTGGTAGAAGGAAACCAGGAGAATGTTCTCCCAGGAACTATTTGATATTTTCAATGAAAGAATTGCCCTTTAGACTCTTCCTCTGTTTCTTTTGTTATTTGATAAAGTTTTCTCCACCTGTATCTCTGCACTGAAACAGAAATAGCTGAGATGTACAACTGCATCATGCCCAAATATTTTTTAATTTATTTGCTCTTATTTCAATTTGCTCTTATTTCAATTTCAATTATGTTGTGGGACTTAAAAAAATGTTAATATATTCCAGGCTCACAATTTCTTTTAAAACTAGATTTTGTATTATGATACCTCCAAATATTTTTCTTACGTGTATGTGAATTCAAGATCTCAAAAAATGGAATGTCCTTAACTTAGCAGGGAGCGTAGAGTTTGGGGCACAGTGGGTTAGCTGTCAGAAGGCTCGTGCTTTCCTTTAGAGTTATTCTTTTTCCTCCAGGAGTTTTTCTTGATTTGAAAGCTTTATTTTATTTAAATATTCAGAGGAGACTAGGTTTCAGTAGACTTCTTTATACTCTGAAAAACTGCATTAAATTCTTTTGTGGCCAAGGGAATACATTTACTAATTTATAGAAGTGAGCTAACTAAAATGGTTTGCTCCTTCTGCACATCGCTACGCAGATGATAATTATTATTCTAATCCCTTTTACTATGCGTCAAGGAACTTTTATATATCTGATCTCATTAAGTTACTAAGGCAATGAAATCAATGCTCGAACAATCACTTTGATAAATACAGACTCAAAGATCCTCTCAAAGAGAGAATCCACCCACGCCATGGGGAAGCCACTGAAGTTTCCTTCCCATTCTGGGTGATTATTCTATCCAGTAAATTAAATTTGAGATCAGTACATCTCTTTCCTTCAGATCTCTTCTGAGCCTTTCCTCTCTCCCTCAGACTCCTTTGAGATACATGTGAACACCTCCATAGCATTTTGGTATCTGAGACAACTCAGACTGATAGAGTGATTTCCTATGTCTTACAGCTAGTAAATGGCAAGGCTGGGCTTAGGACTGCAACCAAGAAGAATTCTTTCTTATTGAAATGGTCAGAAGTCCATCCACCTTTCTTTTCACTTTGAATGTCCAGTCTGGTGACCACCAGCAAGATTAAAAAAACTGCCATCCAGGGATCTTGGGTGGCTCAGTCCATTAAGCATCTGACTTTGGCTTTTGTCAAGATTTCCCAGTCTGGGGGTTTGAGCCCACATTGTGCTCTGTGCTGACAGTGTGGAGACTGTTTCAGATCCTCTGTCTCCCTCTCTCTGCTCCAACCCACTCGTTCTCTCGCTCTATCTCAAAAATAAATAAACATTTAAAAAATAAAAATAAAAAACTGCCATCCTCTCGATATTTCTTTTCTATTCGTGTCATTTGACATGGTGTGAGGAACATTTCTTTACAGGCTTCCCGCTTCTTTTCGGGCCATTCATAAAAACGACTATGTAGGAAAATGGTAAGACCTTGGGCATAATTGTGTCTATATATAGTATATCTATTGTGTGGTAGATTGTATTGTTTGCTTAAAACATATGGTACTTACAGGGACCCTGCCCTGGTGCATTTCCCTCTGGGAGAAGTATTCCTCCCACCCAAATTTATCAGTGTTGACCCATGTGACTTGCTTTAGCAAATGGAATGTGAGCAGAATGGACACATCTCACACCAGAGCATAAGGTTTCAGAGCCACTGCATGTACTGCCATTGTTCTTCACCTCTTCCTGTCGAACATTTTCCAGATTGGGGCCACTCTTTCTGCTTGGTTTTGGGAATAAAGAAAAGCATGGGGGGCAGGGCCACAGCTAACTCACAGCCAAAGTATGTATGAATGAGAAATAAACCTTTGTTGTAAGTCACTGGAGTTTGGAGGTTGGTTGTTATCACAGTATAATATAGCAAATGCTGACTGACAACACATATTGCATGTCAATGGGGCCATTGGTTTCACACATAATGGCTTTTGATACATTTTCTGTGGATAATTTTGACATATGATTTCTAGACTGGATATTGTGCCAACAGTGAAAGGCATACTTCTATATTACTATTCACTGATCTGAAAAAAGAGAAAGGAGCATGAGCTGCTATTTGAATAATGTTATATATTTACTATCACATTACAGTTGGTGAAACACTTTCATATACCAGTATCTTATATTCACAACAATTCTGTGCAATAGGTACTCTCATCTTCATTTTATAGAGGAAAGCATTGGTGATATTTAGAGAGATGGAACACATTTTCTCAAAATTCTGCATTAATAAATTGGAAAAGGAAGAAAAAACAGGTTTCCAGTTCAACGTTTCTCCCCAACCCACTATTTCACAGTTGTTACCATCATGCATCGTGTTATTGAATGATTAGTTGTCTTTTTTAATATTTTATACAAATACTTAAGTTTGCAGATGGGATTTATAAGCACCATATTTAAAAGCACTTTATATTGACATATGTGGGAGGCTTAAATTCTTCTTCCTGCCTGAAAATTAACTGTAATGGGGTTGTAGAGGCTAAAATGAAAAGAGTAGAATAAATTATATTCCTTAGAAGTTGTCCATTATATAATGATAGGGATGCCATAGACATTTAGAAATTAGGGAATACTAATACTTTGTTCAGCTCTTATGTTCATCCATCACTTCTTAGTTATGGTGACCAAATCAGAGTAGTGAAATTGGATTAAAACATGCATCCTGCCTGATTCACTAGAGCTGGGGTGTGTTGCTACATCAAGTAGCAAGAAGATGACAATGCTGGTCATAAATCTTATGTTATATTAAGACAGCCACTGGTAAATCACAGTGAGTCCTACTCTACATTTCTATAGCCGGTATATTTTTGCGATATAGGCTTTCATATAACAAAATTCAATGGAGGTTTTAGTCTTCTGTTTCATTCTTTCCCTTGTGTGTGTATGAAGGTGGGTGGGTGAAAAGGGTGTAGGGTAACTCTGCTATGGAGGTGATACAATTGTTCTTTTCTAGAAGTAAGTTGTGTGACCTATAAGTTGCCATGTGTGATAAATGTGCATGCTTTTTAAAACATGCCTCTTGCTTCCTACTACATAAAGATCTGTGCACAAACGTATGTGTACATGTTATGTTTCTAAAATTGGCCCTGTATTGCTTTAAATTTGACCTGTTGTTGCTATATGTAGTGTTTATGCGCAATTGTTATATATAATTGCAAAAGTTTGATGATTTCAAACAAACCTTATGATGTTACCAAAATTGTTTTAAATGTGGTAAAAGTTTCTTAGCCAGGCTAAAAATTAACTAAATATATTTTCACTAACTTATTTATTTGTTTGTTATATCATAGACCTTCCTCCAACTCAATATTTGTAATAGGGCAGAAAGATCACAGTGGCAAAATAAAGTAAATAATGGGCAAATTTTACTTGTTAAACAATGTCATTCGAATCTGTATTTGAACTTATGTTATATAGTAAGTCCAATGGATAATAATTAATATGATTAAAAATGAGAGGCTGCAATAATTAACATATATTATTGTGCTATCTCCAAACATCCTGTTATTAAGCATTTCTTTTGAACGAGCAAATGCTTACCCTAATAAATAATTACAGTAGGGGAGCCTGGGTGGCTCAGTTGGTTGGGCTTCCGACTTCAGCTCAGGTCATGATCTCACAGCTCATGGGTTTGAGCCCCACGTCAGGCTCTTTGCTGACAGCTCAGAGCCTGGACCCTGCTTCAGATTCTGTGTCTCCCCCTCTCTCTGCCCCTCCCCCGCTCATGCTCTGTCTCTCTCTGTCAGAGAGTTTTGGTTTGCTGCTTCAGTGGGGAGTGGGAAGTCATTTGTTTAGGTGAACCCCACTGTATTTTATGCTAAGATAGTAAAACCCAATCAGATAGAAACCTTCTGAAAGACTGTTTCCTCTGTGAATGAAAGCATTGGTAGACTGTAGCTTCAGGCTTCAGAACTGTTCATTTTAGTTCTAAGATCACGTTTCATCTACCAGGAAGAGCTTTTATCTTCCACTAAAGGAAAATATCACATGAGCAATGATGGCACAACATGGCCAGTGGAAGGAATTACACAAGATATGCAGAGGCTTGAGGCTTGTGAAGTGCAAGGATGAAGAGTATGCATTAAACTGGGGGGAGGGAGGGGCGCCTGGGTGGCTTGGTCGGTTAAGCATTGACTTCGGCTCAGGTCATGATTTCGCGGTCCGTGAGACCCAGCCCCGCGTCAGGCTCTGTGCTGACAGCTCAGAGCCTGGAGCCTGTTTCAGATTCTGTGTCTCCCTCTCTCTCTGCCCCTCCCCTGTTCATGCTCTGTCTCTCTCTGTCTCAAAAATAAATAAACGTTTAAAAAAAATAATAAACTGGGGGGAGGGAGCAAAACAAAATCAAATTTTAAAATGAGCTTTCCTTTTGCTAATTCTAAGATTTTTGATCTTGTAGAAATTATGAAATCCAAATCATTATAGCTCTCCATTAGTTGTGCTTTAGATTCCTAACAACAAATATAAATATTATCTTATTGTATGAAACATTCTCTTTTAACCTCAAATCATGCACATTAGTTTTTCTTGTACAAAATATTACAGAGTATAATTTGAAGTCAACTTGCTTTATCTTGCTGCCTGATTGATTTTAATCATATAATTCACAATTCTACATGTTTGGAGATTCTTCCTGAGGTTCATGAATTGCAATATGCCGCTAGGCAATAACCAACATTTTGTCTACCTCTATCCCATGTGCGAGGCTGTAAGAATAGAGGTATTGATCTACCTGTAGTGGTCTTGACAATACAAAGGTACAGGAGTTTCAACTATGGACACTGGTACGATACTCAGTTTCTTGATTCAGCAGAGAAAGGAGTAACTGCAAACTTGCCCACATCACAGGTACCTGAGAGAATCTGTGAGCAAGGCTGTTTTTCCCGTTATAGAATGTTACCATAACTCTGAAATCTAAGAAAGATAATTTGCGAGGAAAGACATTCCTCATATACCAGGACCCTTTTCTCCTTTCACCATCTAAAAAATAAAAATAATAACAGATTGAAGTGTTGTGATGTCATTCATGATTTATATTTTAATGGGATTTGCAATTAACCCAAATTGGAATAAATCACCATAATATATAAAAAAATTCAAATTAAGATTTAATTTAAAATTTATAGAGCTTATATTTTTAAAGTGTTAGATGTATAAAAAATTTAAAAAAGAATTAGTACAGCGTTTCCATATACCCCTTTACCCAGTTTCCCCTATTACTAGCATCTTACATTTGTATGGCATATTTGTTAATTTAGTGAGAAAAAATTGATATATGATTATTAACTAAAATTCATGTTTATTTAGATTTTCTTAATTTTTACCTAATTATATTTTTCTGTATCAAGATCCAATCCAGGATCCCATTAGGCTGCTCTTGTCTGTGACAGTTTTTTGGGTTTTGGTTGTTTTTAAAGACCTTGACAGTCTTGAGGAGTACTGGTCAAAGATTTTATAAGATGCCCCTCTGTTGGAATTTGTTTGATGTTTTTCTCATGATTAGACTGAGGAGGAAGTTAATTTTGGGGAGGAAGAGGACAGAGGGAAAGTACTATTTTTATCTTATCACATCATGGGTACATACTATCGTCATGATTTATTACTGGTGCTATTAACAACCTTGAACACCTGGCTGAGGTAGTGCTTGTCAGATTTCTCCATTGTGACATTACTCTGTTTTTCCCCTTTTCAATACTTTATACTTCAGAAGGAAGTTCCTATGTGCAGTCCACACTTAAGGAATGGAATACCCACATAATTTATTTGGAATTCTTTTAAATAGAGATTTATAGCTTCTCCCACATTTAAATATTTATATGTTGATTTATATCAGTATGTACTTAAGATATTCATTTATACTTTGGGTTATAGTCCAATTCTACTTCATTTCTTTTGTTGCTCAAAATGTTCCAGTTTTGGTCATTGGGATCACTTTCATCTGGCTTATGTTCCTTTGAGATACACTCACCAATGTATTGTTCTTTCTGAGGAGCATTTCCTTAATTTCTGACACCATAAAATACTGTAGGATTATCTTGTCGATTTTGTACCCAGTCCTAGAATCAGCCGTATTTCCAACAAAGCCTAGTTTCTTTTATGGGAGAATAGTATTAAAAAGCAAAACCTAGGCACTAGTTTTCTTGTTTCTATTGATATGTCATTACTTTAAAGACTTCTCAGCTGACAGAGCAAGGAGATATGTGTGTTTATACTAACCCATGTATATGCACTTATCTATATGCATATACATATATCTATAAATATTTCTATGTGTAAACATCTGCATCTATAATTAAGCTAAACATAAGTTCAGACTGATGTCCCCAAATCTAATTCAATACCATATAGATCATTTCTAGCCTTCTCCTTTGTTTTTATCTGAACTCCCATTCTAGCAGTAAGAAACCTGGGTCCATCTACCATCCAGTTACTAAAGTGTTTTATTGTATACATGTTTTATGGCCTAGCATGTGGTCTATCATGGTGAATGTTCCATGGTGAATGTTTGAAAAGAATGTGTATTTGCTGTCATTGGATGGAGTATTCTATAAATGTCAATTAGATCTATTTATTTAACACTGTTGTTCCGTTCAACAATATTCTCACTGATTTTCTGCCTGCTTCATCTATCAATTACTGAAAGAAGAGTGTTCAAGTTTCCAGGTATAACTCTGTATGTGTCTATTTCTCTTTTCAGTTCTATTAGTTTTTGCTTTATGTATTTAGATACTCCATTGTTAGGTACACACGTGTTAAAGGTTCTTATGTCTTCTTGAAAATTGATCCCTTTATCATGACATAATGCCCCTCTTTATCCCCAATAACTTTCTTTATTCTGAAGTCAACTGTACCTGAAATTAATATAGCTAGTCCAGCTCTTTGTTAGTATTATTATGGTATACCTTTCTTTACTCTTTTACTTTTAACCTATGTCTTTATGTTTAAAGTTTGTTTTTGTTTTGTTTTGTTTTGTTTTGTTTTGTTTTGTTTTGTTTTTGCCCTTTTTTTGTGGATGACATACGGTGGGGTCTGTTTTTTATCTACTCTGACTGACTCTGTCTTTTAATTGGCACATTAAGATAGTTCACATTGAAAGCAATTATTGATGTAGCTGGGTTAATATCTAACATGTCTGTAACTGTTTTCTATTTGTTGTACTTCTTTTTCATTTCCGTTTTTCTTCCCCTCTTTTTCTGCTTTCTTTTGCTTTAATTGTACAATTTATATGATTCAATTTTCTCTCTTTAACACATCCATTATACTTCCTTTTTAACTTTTTTCAGTGGTTTCAGTATAGCTTACAGTATAAATTTTTTTATGAACCTAAGTCTATTTTTAAATAACATTAATTACATCAAGGGTAGTGCTGGAATTTTTTTTTTTGGAGTTTTTTAGTTGCATTCCCCATTTCTCCCTCCTATTCCTTAAAAATTACTGTAATTCATTTCAGCCATCTATTTGCTACAATGACAGAGTACATTTTACTCTTCCTACTTTAACAAATGTTTATCTATTAGATTAAAAGTAAGAAAAATAAAAGATTTTATTTTATATTCATATTTCTTCTCCAATTCTTTCCCTTTCTTTAGTTAGATCTGAATTTCTGATCTATTACTTTCTTTCTCCCTGAAAACCTCTTTTTTTTTTTTAAAGACTTTATTTTAGAGAAACTTTAGGTTCACAGCAAAATTGAATGGAAGGTACAAAGATTTCCCATGTACTCCTTTTCCTCATGAATACGTATAGTCTCTCCCATTATCACCATCCCCACTAGAGTGACACATTTGTTACAGTTGATGAACCTAGACTGACACATCATAATCACCCAAAGTCCATAATTTATCTTTTTGGTGTTGTACATTCTTGGGAAACATGTAAAATAACATGTATTTATTATTATAATATCACATGGAATATTTTCACTTCTCTAAAAATCCTATGTACTCCCCCTCAAAGAACTTATTTTTGTTTCTTGCAGAACAGAGCAGGTTTGTTGGCAATTAATACTCTCAGTTTTTGTTTATCTGAGAAAGTCTTTATTTCTCCTTTACATTTGTAGGATAATTTTCCTGGACATAGAATTTTAGGTTGACTATTTCTTTCTTTTAATACTTCAAATATTTCACTTCATTCTCTCCTTGCTTATACAATTTTTAAAATGAAAATCCACTATAATCCTTATCTTTTCTCCTGCATATGTAAGAGGATTTTTTTCAGCCTCTGCCTCCTTTCAAGACTTTTTCCTCTGTCTTTGGTTTTCTACAGTTTGACTATAATATGTCTTAGTGTAACCTATGGCCACAGAAGCTTTAATTTCCTCTAGTGTCCTGTTTGTGTGTCCTCTGTTGTTGGGTTTCCCTAAGAACTTTTTCTTAAATAGAGTTTGAGCCTTGTAGATCTTTAAACTATAACCTACTATTATGATATTGGAGCCTTATTGATGTGACATTAAGGATTTGAGAAGGGGGAGGAGAAGTGTTTTATAAGCTTATGATTAAATTTCAGTTATTTAGTGGTAATGTGTCCCTAAGCTGTAACCTTCACAAGTGTTTCTTTTCGTACTTGCTCTACCTTTGTGAATCAGAAAAGCTGACTCCACGGGGGGTGGGAGTTGGGTAATTGTCCTTAAGTGTATGTGAGACAGACTCTGGTAAAGTCTTCTCACTTGAGAGTAGGTCTTTGTTATGGAGAACACATTGGGATTATTTCAAACCGGTTACTTCCCCCCTTATTCTGCCAGGGATGAGAGGTGATTTTTCTTGGCACCTTACCATAAGAACATGCTGGAGTTTCTGGAGGTGCAATCCAAGAACATATGCCTCCACCCCCACCGCAATCTCTAGGAGTCTCATTCTCAAGGTAGTCTACACTCTACCTCAAGCAATTCATCAAATTAGCATTTAAGTTTTCCTACCAGTTTATGGGTCTAATGGCTTCTGCTTCAGCCGAGTTGATTTCAGCTGTGTTTCTCTATATTTACGTGTCTCCCTAGATTTGGAGGTAGAGGTTTGCCCTGTGATAACAATTCTTGCATGTCCAGCAAAGCCTCTGATTTTCAGTTTGTTCAGCTTTATTCTTGAATTTAAGGTCAGGAGCCTATTACTTCCAAACTGAAATCATGTCAGAGCTTAAAGCAGAAGTCAACATTTACCTTGTTGATAAATAAAATTGCTGAATGTTTCCACTTTCAGGAGTCTTATTTTTATTAAGGAAAATAATCCTTGACGATGATAGCTGTGAGATAAAAATTTCAAAGTCCATAGGACGCTCATTGCCCTGAGAGAAAAGGCACACATACAATAAATGGTAGTACTTAATGAACTAGAGTAACCAGAATCTATTCTGAAAGAGACTTTAAAGCAAGTATATTAAAAAAGGTTAGAGTATAAATGAAAAATAAAATCCATAAGAAAAGTACAGGACTATATGCTAGAATAAATACATAGATATAAGCATCAAACATAATTTATGTAACTAAAAATGAAAGTTTGAAATAATAAAAACACAGTAGATAAATTAAGGCATTGACTAGATATAGGTAAAGAGAGAACTTGAAAATAAATCTGAAGAAACCACTTAGAACACAGCTCAGAGAATAAAAGAGAAAAGTCAAATTACAATGGAAGGAGGATAAAATGAGAAGCTCTAATATGCATCTAAAAGGAGTCCCAGGAGGAGGAAATAGAATGGGAGAGAAGAAAAGGTCCTAATGTTATGATTCCAAATTGGTAACAATTGCAAAAAGATTATGAGTCCTCTGATTATAAAAGCTTGACAAATTCCTAGTAAGGAATATAAATGCAAACCCATTCCTTAAAAACATCATAGAGAAACTGCAATACATCAGGGGAAGGAGTAAATGGAAGATTTTAAAGGCTACTAGAGAGTCAAAACAGAATACTTATAAATAAATAACAATCACAGTGACAGAAAAGTTCTTAGAAACATCAATAGATCTCAGAAGATAAAAAACTAATGTCTTTAAAATACTGAGGGGAATACCTGTTTATTTAGATTTAGATATATCCCCCTCCCCCTGCTGCCCTGCCAACACACACAACTATCAACAAAATGCAAAGGTAACTTATGGAATGGGAGAAAATAGTTTCAGATCATATATCTAATAAGGGGTTAATATTCACAATATGTGAAGAAATCATATAACTTAAGAGGAAAGAACAAACCAATTAATGAATGGGCAGAGGAATTGATTAGACAGTTTTCCAAAGAAGACATTCAAATGGCCAACAGGAACATGAAAATATGCTCAACATCATTAAGTAGGGAAATACAAATCAAAACCACAATGAAATATCACCTCATACCTGTCAGAATGGCTATTTTCAAAAGTCAAGAAATAATAAGTATTGGTAAGGGTGTGAGAAAAAGAACATTTGTGCACTAGTGGTTGGAATGTAAACTGGCGCAGCCAACCTTGGGAAACAGTATGGAGGTTCCTTGAAAAAATTAAACAGTAGAATTATCATATGATCCAGCAATTCTACTTCTGAACATTTATCAGAAGGAAAGGAAATCACTGTCTTGAGAAGATATATCCACCCCCATATTCATTATTGCAACATTATTTTTTTACAGTAGCCAAGACATAGAAACAATTTAATGTCCGTCAATGGATGAATAGATAAAGAAAATGTGATGTATATAAACATACACACACACACACACACACACACACACACACATGCGCACACACACACAGAGGAATATTATTCCATAAAATATGTTGCCATTTATGACAACATGGATGCAACTTGAGAGCATATTATGTTAAATGAAATAAGTCAGACAGAGAAAGGCAAATACTGTGTAATCTCATTTATATGTAGAATTAAAAAAAAAAAAAAACCTGACTCATAGAGAACAGATTAGTTGTTGCCAGGGGCAGGGACTGGGTGAAATGCATGAAAGTGATAAAAAGGTACAAACTTCTAGTTATTCCACTTATAAATAAATCCTGAGGATGTAAATATATAGCTTGGTGACTGTAGTTAACAGTACTGTATTGTATATTTGAAACTTGCTAACAGAATAAATCTTAAAAGTTCTCAACACAAGAAAATATATTGTAACTATGTGTGATGATGAATGTTAGCTAAATTTATTGTAGTAACCATTTTGCAATACATATATATGTCAAATCATTATGTTGTACACCTAAAACTAAAATAAAATACATGTAAATTACATCTCAATGTACAAAAGATTCCACATTTAAGTGAGATCATGCCAAAAAAAGAGAAAATCTTTTCAGATATTTCACAATTTGTTTACCCTTTTTATATCTAATGGCTAGGAAGGTGTATAATAATTCAGAAGTGAGTGTATATACAGTAATACTTAAAACTGAGTTTAGAGTGTATTAAACACAACTGTACTTACGTGCATTTGGAAGATGATATAAATATTTCTCTTTAATATGTAATATATGTAATATGTAATATATACTATATGTTTAACATGTACTAAGATAATGTCAGTCAATGATCAAAGCTTAGTGCATGTCTGTAATCACAGACCATTTGCCATAATTACCCATGATATTTTCAAAAACTACACCTCCATAGCTTGTCATGTCTCTGTTTTGAAATTGGTTTCTTACAGTTTTAGAAGCGTATGATTTAATACTGAGTTTCAACCATACTGGTCAGCATACCTTCAAAACATATTATTTTCTAGCCTTGACACATTATAACAGATATGCCTGGACCCCAGCTGCTGTGATTTGCTCTGATGGAGATTTGGGTTGCTGTAAGAATCAGTGTAGTACTTCTGGAATGCAGGATGCACTTTGGATCTTAGTGCAGCGTGCATACAATTGGCTAAGGATCAGAGTTCTGGCTGCAATGGATAGATCAGGGCCCTCTGAGAGCAATTTTAATTTCAGGTATCTTAGATGTTGGAGGATATTGCCAAAATATTTTTTATTCCTTAAAAACATTCAGATTTTTTTTCCCTCCCCTCACTTTTTCAATATAGAAAATCCCAAAGGAATCTTAAAAATAAAATATATTTTAAAAACAAAATATTTTCTCTCAATCATCGGAGAAACAGCTGTTTATTAGTGGTTCATTCAGTCAGAATACATCCATAAAAATATATATGTATGTATGTATATATATTATATATGTATACATATATAATATATATACACACACATGTGTATGTTTTAAGAGGGTGAAAGTAATTGATGTGATATAGTTTCAACCAGGCCTTTGCTCTGAGATTAAAGAAAATAGTGTGATTTCCTTCATCATTTACTAGCTCAGAAAAAACCCTCATGATTACAAATCCTTGCCCATCCATCCACTTCTTCTCATACTCAGGAATGCAGTTTCCTGAGGAACAACTTTCAGGAAAATGTCCTACTCTTTTAAGTCTTGGCTTCTTGTCTTTGAATCTCCAAACAGTTTTTGGAAATCCACAGCATGTCTTCTTTTTTCAGCTCATTAATTCGACAAATTTGGTTGATGTCCATGCCAGGCACTATGCTAGTCAGTGGGGATTCCCTGATGACTGTGAGAGCAATAGCCTGTAGCCACGCAACATTAAATACTCAATGCCCTTGATACCAGATTCTTGGCTTCAATGATACTCATTTTCCTTTAAAAGTATCAGAGGTCCTTCTCTCTTGTGTATTGAGCCAGATTCCCGGCACAGAGCAGTGGTCATCTCCCTATCATAGCTCAGCCCAGATCTTTCTGAAGGACTTCCTGTTGCAACTCTATAGAATGGGCCCAGGGGTATCATTTTTCTACAATGGATGAGTCAGTGATGCCCCTTTGTACACACACAGCATTGTGAACAACAGAAGACCTGTTTTGGTTAAAATGTAAATAGACCTTTTTGCAGCAAAGCTTAGTGGAAAATCTTGGACATAGAGTGTTTTCTAATTCTGTCATAGAGCTATATGATCTTGAACAAGGTCCTCTTTTGGCCTCCATGTCTGCATATGCTAAATTGGAATAATATTAACTGGCTTATATGGTTAAGTGTTTATTCAGAAATGGTCCAGTGCAGCAGTAGTAGACGGTGACTATTATATATAAATATGTACATTATATATTCCAAGATGTCATATGGAATCAATATGAATTAACTTAGGTACAACTCTAGTTGTCAGGTGCTCCCGTTTCTCTATCAAATAGCATTTTATCCAGTAATCTCTCTAAACTATGGTGTGTGTGTGTGTGTGTGTGTGAAACACATTTGCATAAAGTGTTCTAAACAACAAAGGGAAAACAATAGAGGAAATAAAGAAATCCAGCTTCAGAAAATAGCACTTCAGAGGCTTGAAAGGACTCCTTGACATATATAATTTATTGCCCAAGAGGGGAAAGGAAGATAATTCAGCAAAAGTGGAGGCTTTATCATTATGTTTGACTTTCACACAAATTTTTTCCCTTTTACACGAAGCTGGGGTTATTTTATACCTTTTAACCTCTGATTGCCTGCTCCAATAACAAACATGGAGCTATTCCCGTGTTCTTTAATGCAAATAAATATAGCAGTACCTACAGTATTTAGCATAAGCTGGTTGCCTAATAGTATGAAAATCATTGCACGTACAGTTACCAAAATTTAACTTTCCTTTTTCTTAAACGTGGAGAATTTTTTTAAAACCCATTTCAAACCTGAAAGATACCTAGGTTTTTATATCTATGACTGGCTTTTGTCCAAATGTCATGTAAGGAATTTATTAATATTACTATAATACTTCAGAGGACTGTGGAATGTACATTCTAGGCAGATTTTTTAGGCTCTGTGGGGGGAAAAGGAAAGAGCAGAGATGGTGGTGTGATGGAATTCTCTTCTCTGCAGGAGGGAGGAAGAGAATTTTCTTTCTGCCACTCTTTCATGCTGAGACTCCACTGCAGTGCCAGGGGCACCCTAACATAATATTAAATTATTGCTTTTTTATATGAGCTACTCATATCTTTCCAATGACTCAGAGGAATTTAATAAGAATTTTAAAAATGTACTGGTGGCAATAAAAAAAAATAGAAACTAATATATTTTATAAATGTATTTCTTGGGAAAGCCAGTGCTATTTTGGTAAAATAATAAAAAAATATTTCATACTTCATTGTTAATACTTTGATTTGCAATACACATCATTCTTTGTTTTGTTTCAGATATCTTGAAATATTATTTATTTTCCCCTGTAGACATAAAGAAAGTTTTACATAATATTTGTGAAGTCCTTAAAGCAATGGGAAAATTGACATAGGTTAATCAAAGACATTGAGAGTACTTGCTGTATTTTGTGAGAATTTGCTCCAACACTTAACTCATTTAAGAACATTTCATTTAGCTTAAACACCATATTCAAAGGTCTTTGCCTAATCTGTTCTCTTTGACCTATTTCCAGCATTTGTTGGAGTTTTCCTCCCCTTTCTTATTGAAAACTCACTGTTCCTTTGGCCTTTACAACATGTTCCTCCTAAGATGTGCTGATTATTTAGCTATTGTCTCTCAGTTCCAAGACTCTTTACTACTCAGCTCCATGAGGTTCAGCATGGAACTCTACAAATAACTTTTCCCAGAGTTCCTTATCGACTGGCTTCCTGTTAGGCTCGGCCAGTAGGGGGCCCTAGAGACAGATTGGAGGGAGAGAGGAGAGATAAGGTTTTGTTTGTGTGTTTCAAAAAATTTTTGAGTATAATTGACACACGATGTTACATTAATTTTGTGTATACAACATAGTGGTTTTCTATTTTTCCACTCCATAGAAGCATTGTTACTGCAAAAGCAGACAGTTGGATCCAGCTTCCAGCTTCTTTTGACAATTTTAGCTCCTATTGGTAACCAGAACATGCTTCCTTTAAAGGCTGGAGTAGGAGATGCCCCTGTATTCCCTCACACACTGGGACACACTCTTCGGAACCTCTGTTAAGCAGTGTCCCCTCCATAGAGTTCCTGGCATTTGCCAGAGGAGAGTTGAGGTCTGAGAATCAGCTTTAAGCAGCTTTCCCCAAAGGACCAAACACCAGCTTTATTAGACTCCTCCTCCAAATTCTAGGTTCTAGCATTACCAACCTCTTCTCCTTGTTTTTCCAGGCCCAGAGACAGTAGCTGCTTCTTGCAGTTATTAATCTCTGTGTAACCTCAGCATCTTTTTTTCTGTTCCCATAGCTATCTAGTACCCATTAACCAATTCCCATATTAAATTACATTTCAGAAATACCTAGGGCACTCTGTTTTCCTTAGGATTCATGGTTCTCACTTTGTTCTGCTTCCTTTATTGGATTTTTTTCCTCTTCTGCCCCATGTTTCTCTTCTTAGTTTCTTTAGTCCTTCATGTGCACCTGAATACCAAAATCTGTATATCAAAGTTATGTCAATTTCATACACACTCTGTATATCAAAGATCTGATCCATTTCTTCAGCTTCCAACATGACATCTCTACCTGATCACATTATTAACTGCTTACTGAGCATTTTTTCTGGGATTTCCTATCAACTGAACATATTTAACATGCCCCAGGGCAAATGCCCATTTCACCTGCCATTTCCATGCTTCATCATGTACTTCTTTTCAAACTTGCTTGTTTGGATCAATGGTACCTCAATGGTCCCAGTCAGGGAGAATCATACTTTGAAATTTTAAGACTATTTCCTATCATTAGACTCTCACATACAGACAGTAATAATATCATCTGAATTATTTTTTACACTATATTTTTAATATCCTTTTCTTAACCCACTACTACCACCCCTACCTGAATTTAGATCCCCATTACCTTCACCCTTTGATAACCTAAAGTCCATACTGGTTTACCTGTTTCCACAATTATTCTCTTTTGTACATTGATACCAGCCTAATTCTCACAAATGCTGAAATTCTCTTTCACAAACCTTTAGTGGTTCTCTGAGCCCGCACGATAAAGTCTAAGCCCTTCTGCTGGAAATCTCACCTCAATAAATGTTTGGCCTTGCCTCCCATCATTACCCCCAATTAAATCTCTACTTTAGGAAAACTGATTTTCTCAATGACTCCCACTTCTCTCTCCTTACATCTCCATAAAATGCTCTTTTTGTGAAGCCTTCCTTGAACATCTCAGACAGAACTTATCACTCCCCATGAGGGACTTTGCCTGGGAATCACTTCTCTGTATCACCTATTTAGCACTAGCTGTAAGTTGAATGCACTATTTTAAGGAAAAAGAAGAGAGTATATATTTAATAAATTACACAGTAGAATGACCATGGCTGGTCATACTGTGTATGTCAGGACTCTTAGGATGCATCTATCCAATGTTACGTCAGTAGATTAAGAGCCCCCCCCCCCTCCAAAATGTCTTTGAAGAAACAATTCATTTTACTTCTTTTTAAAAAATTATTTAAGTTTATTTATTTACTTTGAGAGAGAGACAGAGAGAGTGAGAGGTTTAGGGGCAGAGAGAGAGAGAGGGAGAGAGGGGATCCCAAGCAGGCTCCGCACTGTCAACAGAGACCCTGATGTGAGGCTCGAACTCACAAACAGCATGTTCATGACCTGAGCCGAAACCAAGAGTCAGACACTTAACTGACTGAGCCACCTAGGTGTTCCCATTTTATTTCTTGACCCTAATAAAAATGTTTCTTTTTCTTTAAATTTCAATGCCATTGTACTGATCTTTTATATTGCCTTAATGTTTTGTAGAGGTAGAATTTATTAATAAACCTTGATATTTTCTGTTTTATGGAAGTATGTGCTCCATAATTCATAATTCTAAAATTCTTACTTTGCATCAAGAGATCTGGATGAACTAAGAAAATATAACAAAAGCTGATATTAATTCTAGTACTTCTTAAAGACATACAAAATATTTGGGGGAAGTTTCGTTTGAGAAAATTTTCCTACCATAGTATACGTCCTTCCTTCCTTCCAAATATGTTCTAATAACTCTTGCTCCTGAAAGTCAAGATTCTGATAGTGTCCAATTTCATGATCAAATCTGATAATATCAAATCTCATCATTAATTTTACCCACCAGGTAAATGTCAGATTTTGTAGCATGTAGAGATCCTGAAGGCTTCAAAGGAAAAAGTCCTGCAGACAACAGTGTGTAAAGTTATATTGTGAAAAGAAAGCCAACAAAATGTGAAGCTACTTTGCCTATACCTTCTTGAATAGCTTTCCATTATCCAACCCTTACAGACAAGTTGAGGGAATAGTAACACAGAGAGGGCCTCAAACTAACTGGAAAAATTATCTTGAACTCTCTAGATTAGGAAGGACTCTAGAAAGAACACAATAATCTTTTGCTTTCAGAGACGTTTATAACTGTAAAACAACAAAAGCTAATCAAGCTCCTATTATGTTTTAGGTCAGTTAGTTATAAGCAGAAGCAGTGAGTCCCCACGGATGGAAACTCTACACCTCCCACAGTATCTATTTTTACAATTAATGTTTTGAGAGTCAAGATGATCTTGTTATGTCTAATAAATGGATAATGAAATTTTAATTTCTATAAACATATGTTTAATAATTAGATAATGAGCTCAGTGATAGCAGAGTCCTCAATAAACATATACATAAAAAAAAAAACAGCCAAAGTCTATTCTGCTTTTATTCTTATCTGCTCTTCTGTGGGTAATGTGAGTAAATGATAAATATTTTTCCTCATCAAAATTCTTCATATACTTGAAGTTAGCACAGTCTTTTTTTTCAATATATGAAATTTATTGTCAGATTGGTTTCCATACAACACCCAGTGTTCATCCTAAAAGGTGCCCTCCTCAATACCCATCAGCCACCCTCCCCGCCCTCCCACCCCCCATCAACCCTCAGTTTGTTCTCAGTTTTTAAGAGTCTCTTATGCTTTGGCTCTCTCCCACTCTAACCTCTCTTTTTTTTTTTCCTTCCCCTCCTCCATGGGTTTCTGTTAAGTTTCTCAGGATCCACATAAGAGTAGCACAGTCTTTGATTAATAAAGCGGTCACGTTGCTGGTTTGCCCAAGACAGTCCCAGCATGGGTCAGTTGTCTGGGTGAAATCTGTTAATAGCCACCATCTCCCTTTTCTCTGAAAAGTTTTCCAGATTTAAAATCTGGGAATTCTGTGATCAGTCTACCCATTAATCTTCTCATATTCGGGCCAAATAATCCAACATGTAAGCCCCCTTTTTAAAGGTTCACCATCATTGTTTTCCTCTAAATCATTTCTAGTGATAGTGAAGCAGGTTGCAATTTTCTCCCCTTAACAGTGTGGAGACATTTCAGTGCTCAAGGTACCTGCATTTGGAAAATGGAGCCCCGGGTACAGTTATTGAACAATGACAATGAAAGAGTAAGTGCAGAGGAGGAGGGCTTGTGAGTGACAGTGCTCAGAGGAAGAGAGGCGGGGTGCCACTGAAGAGTTTATGATAAGCAGATGAATTCTAGTTCAAGAAATCAAACACCACCTATTTCAATTCCCATCAGAGGTTCAATTAGAAATAGAATCCTTCGTTGCTTCCTGCCCCACACTGGCGTGTTGTCACGGGCCATGCACTGTTTAAACAGCTGCAGAGTCTCACCTCAGGGGTGACTGAATTGCACTGGTGATGTTGATCCCTGTATGGAGCTAAAACTGAGAGGAAACTTGATCATTTGCAGAATGACTTAGGAACTGAGGGTGAGTTATGCTCTCTGTATGAGGATAATGAGGTAAAGACTAGAGAATGTGGAGTCGTAGTACCAGTTTTGCTCAGTAAACCTACTAGTGTCAGACTCCTCTTTTTAGTGCAAACCAAGAATGAAAAAAGCATAGATACAAATGTGAAGATGGTGAATTTGCAAAATTCATTAAATTAAAGAACATTCAAATATGCATTTCAGTCTCTGGTATAAGCCAATGGGAAGGTGTCAGTTGCTTATTTTCTTGTTCTTCAGTATTCCTAGTATTATCACCTCACATTTAATATACTTGTGAACGAGTGATCACCTGCTCTTTATATCCATATGTTCTAGTCCAGTGGTTCTCAAGCCTCATCATGTGTTATGAACACCAGGGCCTCACTCCCAGAAATTTCCAATTCACTAGTTCTGTGACAGATTTCTAGAATTCCCATGTGTCACATGTGCCAAGAGGATACTCTTGCTGCTGGCTGGGGATCACACTTGACAACCACTGCTCTAGAAATTCTATATTTTACTGAAAGGTTTGATAAAGGTAAACTACGAAGAGGAAAAAGGGAAATTCAAATGTGAATGTATTATTTGGGAAGAGCATATGAAAGAGAAGCACAGGCTACTTCAATCAGGCTTATGAAAGTTTCATCACCATCCTTCCCTCCAATATGTCCTTCAACAACCTTGCCTCATTCATCGAAATTTGTTGCTGGGGGTCACTTCTCAAAGCATTCTGAGACAAATACTCTATTTACTGAATTTCAATGTACTGGTTAAATGAATTCATGGACATGAGAATATTAAGTAAGAGTAACTTACATTAAAATCAACTGTACGTGATGGTATGAAAGATGGTGACCTGACCTGGATTTGGTCTCCCCCAGAAACTTTGTGACATTGCACAGGAGCCGTTGTGCACTGTTTAGTGGCTACAGTACTTGAATGTGTTCATTCAAAGTATTTTGTGTTCATTCAAAGTATTCAATTTATTCTTCTCAAGAATGTAGACTTCTGTTTTTTGATGTGTATTTCCTTTCACGTACTACATTCTACTCTGTATTTTTTTCATCATTTTGTCAGTCTCCTTCAATCTTACTACATATCATCCTCAAATTCTTTACTTCTAATTTCACTCATTATTACCTTTACTTTCCTCCATTAGTGTTCTAATGATTTCTCCATCACCCTTTCTTTTCTCCCCCACTCATATCTTTTTTCAGTATCTTTTACGACACTCTGGGATATTTGGTTATTTTTCTTTCTTTTCACCTGGAACCTGTCTTGTGTAACAAAATATTTTGAAATGTCTTTCAGTAATATACCAGAAATCCAGAAATCCAGAAATACCAGCATAAATTAAAAAGTCAAGGCCATTAAAATATAGAAGAGAAAAGCAAATTCATATAAAATTTAGAATTAAGAAATTTATACTATAAAGACTTTAATAGCTTCATACTTTTAATTAATAAATTTAACTCTGAGCTTCTTGGCAGCTGAAGCAAGGAGCTATAATCAGTTTACAGGAATGGTATTCTCACTTAAAGAGAAGACACACTAGTTCTTTGTAAGGTCAAGCCCATGTCTTGAGTGGGTCTTTGTATTCAGGATTCTGGGTTATGTAGTAGATGACATTTTAATAGCTTTATTAAGTAACTATAGCAGTCTATTTCATAAAGCATTTTTTAAGGATATCCATTAATGTAAGCCAAGGGCAAAATGTCAAAGTACAGCAAAGAAAATATCTTGATAGAGGCTAAGAAAATATGGTCTAAATATGCAGCTTTTTGATAGCACAGCATGATTCAGGAGTTAAAAACAAGGATGTATATAAAGAGACATGCATTTCTTTTTTTCAAAACAATCTCCAGAAATGAAATTCCTTTCACAAATGGCTTCTCATAGAAGTTAGTTAGCAAATGGTTTGAAAGTATGTTCTCTGTTAATGAACAATTCCTTGTGACTGATTAAGGACAGATTCTGCATTTAAGAAATCAGCTAACTGAACAGGAGGGTTGATGACCTCTTGTGAAAATGAGACCAAAAATCAACACTACTTTTTGAATAGATGGCCACCCAATTCCTACATCAAGGTGGGCTAATGGAGTAGGGAGATCCAAGAGTTTACTTAAGAAACAGTTTAGAGTTGTTTTTTTTTTCAGCATATGAATAAATGGATTATTAAGCCTCCAAAGTTCTTCACCATACAATGTGATCAAGATGATTTAGACTGGAACATTTTCAAAACATACGTTACCAGCCACCCACCATGGCTATAGAAAAAAATATCAGAGCAAATGTACTGATGGAACATCTGGTTTTAAGAAACTGGTTTCCTTGGTGAATCTACCAGCATGAATGAATTACAAATGTATGCTCAAGTAACTAAATTAATTATCTTGTTACATGGTGTTGATATGATCAAGTACATTTTGGAAGATAATTGACGCAAATAATTTTGGTTTTAAAGTAAATGATTTTAAGCAAACTTTTCTGATAACAGCTAGCAAGCAGAACCAATTTTCCCTTGAGAGTTCTGATAGTCTGTGACATAGTCATGTCATAAACATGTAGAAGGAACATTCTAGTCTCAATATCAGGCATATTTGGGCTTTTCAAACACATCACTGAAATATGTAAAAAGAAAATGAGTGGAATTAGAACACAGGAGCTTTGTGTTCTTTAAAATTATTAGTTTTCTAGGCCATTTTTATTATTTTTTTAATTCTAGGCCATTTTCCCAACCCTTATTCTCCCAGAAGAGCTATAGCTTGCCCACTAGATCTGTATAGGACCAGTATTAGGACTAGTACCAGGAAATCACTTAGCCAATATTGACCATTTGTTTTTGCCCAGAGTAAAAGACTAAATAAAAGCTAATAAATGTATGTTATTATGAATAGACTTTGTCATAAATGGGTTTAGACAAACACAAGATTCAACCAAGTTTCTAACATTCGTCCTTGCCCTCAATCTATTATTTCTTATCTTAAATACAGAGCCAGGAAAGATCTGTCTGTGGTTTGTCAAGGAGAAAATTGGCATGGAGTTTGAGACAGAATGTATAATTAATGATATCTCTTGCAGAAATACTGTGGCTTTGTAACTCTTTTGTTATATATATATATATATATATATATATATATATATATATATATACACATTTTTCCCCCAAGCCTAAGAATGCTATTGTTCTGTTAATGGAGCAAAGAATTCTTGGTTCTCAAAGAGTTAGAGATCTGAGTGACTGCATATAAGAACTGGAATGCTTCTCCTTTCTTATTTTTCCTTCTCTGTAGTCATTTAATGATAACCAAATGTCATTGAAGCTTGGGACACATGTAAAATGCACCAAAATAATTTTGCATAGAAGAAAATCAATTTTAGCACCTTTTGGGAACATGACACAAGAAAAACCCCACAAATAACTGTGACCGATACTGAGGTAGGTGAACATATCCTCAAAGCAACCACTAACATGGAAGAGCAGAAAAACAATTTCATGTTTGTACCACTCAATAGAGAAATTATAAAAGACAAAAAGGATTATGCTCTTTGACTCTGAATTCCTCTTGTGTTCCTTATATGTATTTTCTGTATATCACTTCCTTGGCTTAATAACTTGTGTAAAACATGTTTTTTCTTTTGAGCAATTATAAGTGTCCCCTTTTCCCCATGAGGTTGCTCGAAGTTCATTTATCTTAAGAATAAGTGGGGTGTGCTTTGTAAAAATGATCTTTTTTCTACTGATACAAATCTATCTCAGATGAACTGAGAGACAATATTAAAGGTATGTGTGTGAGTGGGACTCTAAAAAAGAAAATAAAAATATTGCATCAGTAGTTTCTTCAAAGGTAATGAGAAAATAAATATATAGAAGACATATTCTGTCATTCTGTGTTTACTAGATCTGAATGGGCTACACATGTTCTGAAGACCCCAGTAGATTTGCAAAGTTAGCAGATTTACTAAGCAGACAAAGAATTCCTCCCCCCCCAAACCCCTTCATTCCCTCCTCCCAATCTTCTCAGTGAACTTTATATGAGTAGAAAAAATTTGTGTGACAGTCTTCTGGAAACTTGGGAAGACTGAGAAATCACCCCCTTCCCTGAAGTTGTCTCTTGAGATATATTTCTTTTCCTATTGTGTCTCTGAAATATAAAGTTCCTGCACAATCTTACATACCATTTTATTCTTCCTTCCTTGAATTGAAAGGAAGCATGTTCCAGCAGAGTAAAATTTTCATTTGGCATGTAGCCTATATATTGATGTTCCAAATGAAATTTCTCCTAGAACTTTCTGGCTTCCATGATTAACCATTCATTGCATTTCAGACCACATAACTCACAGTACATCATATTTATCTAAGGAATTTTTACTGTTTATATTTAGATGTAAATGGTCCAATCACCCATATATCCCACAAAAACAGTACACTGTATTCTTTCTTACAAAAATGACCTAGAATGCTTTGAATTCAAATATGGTTATTGCACTGGTATTTTGACAAATAAAGCTCAGCATTAAAGCAAGAGATTCTTAGTAACTTATATCACTCTGTAGAGTTTAAAAAGGTAAATTTTCTATCAACTGTCTCATACGCATCTCAAAGGAGGCCACATTACTTTATTTTAGACTATATTCAACATACAATATTTGTTTGTGGCCCAGCATTACTTTAGATGGAATTTCCATGGGACAGTCATTTGGAATCAGCTAATTTTACAAAATTATTTGTTGTCTTCATCACTGAAAACTCGTTTCAAAGAGTAACTGAGGTATAAAGGCACAAACACTCTCAAGGCATAGAAATGATCCATTCTTCTCTGATGGAATAGGTAAAACTTAGTGGTCTGGCCAAGATTCATTTCAAAATTCAAAATGGTTTGATTTGTAGCTTTGGGGTCTTAGAAACATTTCAGTACAATTACCTCAGAGCAGTTATAGTAAAGGTGAATCCCACCTCATTCTCTAAAGTCATCAGTAAGAGTCACATATATAAGTCAGAGCATCCACACTGATAATTGTGTACCAGCATCATTTGGAATGGAGAACCTTAATATAAGTGCTAAAACTGGGCAAATATTTCATTTGGTACCAGTAGAGAATTAATTTACAAAGAATTATGTTAATCTCAGAAGAATATATTTCCTAATGAGCAAAACGGAATAATCCTAAGAACAGAGACTTCATTTTGAATCAGGTTTCAACATAACTACTACATTGGATGTAGAATTGCATTATTGGCATCTACTTGTCTTCCATTCCCTTCTAATGATGGGAGGATCCAAGTTGAGACCTGTCTCCTTCCTATGCTGTGAATGCTCACACCTGCTAGCACAGAGATGTAAATATACCAACCGACATGAAAAATCTTAATGTCAAAAAAAGTGGGTTCTATAAGTATCTACATCTAATTTCTTCTGTTTAACAAATGCCCATTGAGTTTCCAGGCAACAGTCTGAGGTATAAGTTATGGACATAAGTAAGCCATGGTCCTGACATCCAGTGAAAGAAACAAACATATATTCAACCAATTATAGTGCAGTAAGAGCTCTATTAAAAATTTGAATAAATTGTTAGAGGAACACAGAGAAAGAAATGATTTATTTTCTTAGATGAAAGATTCAAGAATTGATTCTCAAAGAATAAAATGTGTGAATTTCATCTTGATATGAATTAGAATTTTCTTTTATCATATGAACAAAAGTAAAAGCATTTCCAATAGGAGAAATAGAAGAAGAAAAGATACAGAAATATAGAAGTCTACCACCTTGCATAAGTAATATTGAGTATCTTAATATGGTTAGAGTGTAGGAAAAGTCATAGGGAGGGAGATGCATGAATGAATGAGTGAAGAGTAGTGTAGATTGAAGAATGCCACTCAGAGGATCCTTTAGTTAATCCAGTGCAGACCATGTGGATCCCCTATAGATTTTGATTAAGATAATGAAAATAACAGGTTGTGTTTTAGAAACCTTGGTAGACATTCTGGAAGCTGGATGAGAGAAGGAAGCTACAGGAGTAATGGTAATTCATTAAACAAGTTATTGTTTTTGCCCAAATGATCAAATAAGAAAATAACTAGTTTTGCCGAAATTATACACATAGCTGTGACTGGATGTATTTTGTTAGATTTATATGGTGTTTTTTATTGGTGTTGGTGGTGGTGTTTTTTTGTTTTTTGTTTTTTTTTTTTTTTTTTTTTTTTTTTTTTTTCCGAAGAGAAGCCTAGGTTAGAGTCATTTCTCTTTTCATCTTTTTGGATTTTATGCCCATGAAGTAAGGAAATGGTATTTTTTCCCTTATCTGTCTTCGAGTTCATGACATATTATCTATCAGAGGCTTTGAAGTATTTGAAGGAGAATTCCATAAAGATCGTAGAGTATTATGGTCTCTTTTGAACTGAGGCTTGCCATGTTTGCCTTATTTATGCCACCTTTGGATGAGGACCTACAAGATACCAGCTGTTGACCCATATTTTATATAAAAGTTTTTTCTTCTTGAATAAATCAGAGGACCATTTCCTGGGACCAATTCCAGCAGAAAATATTGCCCATTGAAAAAATTTCCTGGATGTCAATAAGAATACCAATTCCTATAATGATAAACCTGGCTCTTGGAAAATTCCTGGCTCTTGGTTGTATTTTACTATGAATATCCAAGTTAATCTCTTAAAGTAGAAAGGGCCTTTCTAGAAACAATTTATATTCCTTGCTAGAATGCTTATTAACCAAAATTTCTTGAGCATCTCTACTGTCCATGGCTTTCAAATAGTGTGCTGTTATAGGCATTTCCTTATTCCCGAAAACTGCTGCTCATGAAGATGTGTTTCTGGGCCCCTCCTAAATTTATGGCTCTTAAATGAAACAGACCTCTGGCAGTTTGATCTCTTAAAGTAAGGCATCTTTGATTTGCTTGAAGGAAAAACTGGAGAAGATCAGCAGGGTTTGGATCTGTTTTAATGTGACAATGCTTTGGCTAGAGTTTTCCTCCCTGTTCATTTTCTGACTCTTTAATAAAAAAATCTTTCCTTTCAGTACCCCAAATTTGAAGACATCTTAAGAATGAGATGTTTTAACCAGCCATTTTTGCTCTGCAGCAGCCCCCGAAACTTTTTTTTATTCTGTTGTAAGTCATTTAAAAGCTGGACAAATGGAGATATAAAATTTTAGTTTATTTTTTAGATATGTGTCAGTCACATGTTTCCTCAAACACTGCACGTTTATCAGCACACTGTAGTATATATTAAGAGTTTGGGCTTTAAATTATTTGATTTTATGTCACAATTAAATACATTTCAACAAATCTTAACTTTTTAGAGCTAACTGGCAAATCTTTTCACACATGTTCACGAATCTCTTTTCGATGTACATGCATATGTATGTGGTGTTTATGGTTGCTTTCAAAGTATGTAATCAACAACCTTCAGATATATTTTCCACACTTTAAGCTCAAATTACCTGAAGTAAGAAGTCATTGTGTAACATTAGTACTCTGCTTTAGCTACTATTTATTAACTTTTTTCTGTATTTAGTAAACACTTATGAGCCCCCATTTCCTCCAAGGCACTATATTGTATTTTAAAGCAATGAAAAGTTAGGTTTACTGTAGGGAATACCCTTGAAAAATTTCATTAAACCCTTCTTGTCTACATAGTTTAGAGTAAACGAAAACACATCCAAACTCAAGTTACTCTGTGTCCATGGAATTATAAACCAATAGGAAGTGGGTAACCATGTAAGTATTTACGTTGGGGTAATGACTCAACATTAGATATTTAATGTGATTTTCTATGGCAAGATGATTACAATATGAGGAGCTTATTTATAAATAAAAATTACTTATACCCAATAATCTAATATTTTGATTGCATTACTGGTTGTTATAACCAAGTCTCTGCTGCATTTGCAATATATTATTATAAAGAATGTCAAGCATAAACAAAAGTAAATAAAATAGTAAAATAAACCCTCTGTAGCCACAGCCCATTCAGCCAGCATTGCTTTAAACATTATTTTTTTTCCAGAAGTTTGTGTGTGTTTGTGTGTATGTGTGTGGTGGTGAGAGACTAATGGGTGTGGAGGTATTATAATATAATATTCCATTTGAAGCTTTTGGGATGGCATCTAAGATTCAGCAGCTTGAAATTGTTGGTTCAAAGTATCTGAGAAAAACATTTTAAATTTAGGTTGCAAATGCAACCGCCCAATGGGGATTAATCCCCCTGGTAGATAATGACCTTCAACACTTATATCACCACCAACACTTGAATAGCCAAAGCAAGCAGGAAGAGGGGTATGCTTAGTACAGGATTAGTGTGATTAGAAGAAACCTGTTCTGCTTGTTTTATTCATCTGACTGTTTGTAAATGGACAAGGAAGGTGAAAAATAGCTACCATCCTGAATAACAAAAGTACATTTACCCACCACCCTATCCTTTTCCAGATTTGCATTAAAGTGTCTTAAATGTTCATTTATTTACACATGAAGAGAATTCCAGGTTTCTACACTGGGCTTTATTCTCAGGACAGAGTTGCTCTGTTGCTCTCCTCTCACCTGAGTTCCTAGTCACCAAACACGTGACTGTGGATGACAGCTGGGCATAGCTGAGAGCACAACTTATAATGAAAATCACAAACTGCTGATCTTCTATCAGAACCTAGTCCACTAATCTTCCAGTGTGTGACCTGAATGAGGTTCTCAGGCCATTTTAAGCCTACACTTAAAATACAGAGATGGCACATAAAAAACTTTTATTTTCAACTTCTCTTGAAAAATTAGAAAGTTTGGTGTCACTGAACTCACAATGGCCAAGTGACATCTTCCCCTTTGGACTGGCATATTCTCGTAATAGACCACAGTTCCAACCTGACCAGAGTCATTCACCCATGTTCCTGTCCAAAAGAACTTGAGTTTGCTAACCTTGATCTGCAGCCATTAACAAGCGCTGTCCCCTCCACGTAAACTCACTGAACAAATGAGCAGGCCCTCAGGGACAGAAGACCTATTAGTGGTTTTATAATTGGTTGTAAAAAATTGGTATTTTGAGCAAGGAATCAAGGCACGATAGATGTGAATTTCTAACATGTTAGACTATGAAGAGGAAATTTCCAAATAGATGACACAGAACCAGTTTGATACAGTTAAAACCCCTGAAGAATATTTTAAAAAGAATGAGAAAGGACAATAGTTCTTTTCAGATCTGTCATTGGTTGTTGGCCTTATTTATCTCAACAAGGGAAGGCTTAGAGTGCTTCCTTCTTCACCTCAAGCGTAGTGATGGGGACTTCCATGCGATCATTCAAAAGCTTGAAATATGTTCACTATGGTTAACTGGCATCATCAGAAGATGCTTAATTCATGCCAGAGAGGGGGAAACACATTCTGTTTGGATCATAGCCCACTTCTATTGAGCTTGGGACAAACAGTGTGTTTTCAGTGAATCGGATATGGGCTACCCATGTAAGGGAGGACCTGTTTTGACCCTCAAGGACGATGATGGATTCTAATAGCAAGACCCTGTGTGTGAGGTGTGGGCAACCTGAAGTGCCAAGGAAGAGAGTTCAAGTGAGTGATGGGGAAGGAGGAAGCAAATAAGAAACTGACCATCTGTTCTGTAACAAACCCCATAGGTTCTAGCCAGCTAGAAAGAAGGGAATATTTAATACAACATGAAATGTAGAATTATATTACATAGGGTGTGACATTTTACTTACCAAATTGAGCCTGTGTTTACAACTTCAAGTGACCTTGAGGTCTCATCAGGGTCAGAAGATTACCACCCCTGAGTACATTTTAGAGGGACCACGGTACACAAAAACAAAATCATGTTTTGATTATATTGGGAGTTGCGCTTGTTCCTTGTATTGTATACAAAACGACACCAACAGCACAGCAATGTAAGCAACCAGGGTCTGTGGGGAGATGGCATATCGTCTTCAGGCTCTTAGACCTTCCGGTTTTCACGTATAGCTCTATAAATGTGCTGGTAGTCTGATCATCTGGGTCACCAGTATCTTACCTAGTACATCCTTCTGTTATTTTCCAAGGCTGTTGAAACTATAATTGACATGAATTTTCTTTTTTTCTTTTTTTTTTTTTTTACTTTGCTCTGCAATTCCCTTAAAATTTTAAATTCTACCAACTTGTGGTTATTTTCACCAAAATTAACTTTACATTCTCAACAATTTTCCCTTGTTGCACAAAGTAGATATAAAGTAGAACATCTTTACTGATAGACAGTCACTTACAGGTTATGGAAAGCAGTCAGTGCTTTTTTCCTATTGTTGAAGAGGGTTCCTGTCTGCAGACTTTATGGCATGCTCTAGTGTTTGTTTGTTTGTTTGTTTCTTTGTTTTAGAGGAAGAGGGAGGGAAATAAAAGGAAATAAGTGTTTTGATACTTCTAGAAGTTTATCTGCAGTTAGAGAAAATAAGTGAAAATGAAAGGTGTTGAAATTAATAAGGTTACAGTTGAAGTACCATAATTATAAAGAAGCAAAAGAGAACCAGATTTATTAGCATGTTATTGAGTTGCATATGAAGTATATCCTTAGCCATTTCCTGTGAAAGAAAAGCTCAAACAAAAAAAAATGTAAGAAAAATGTAGGTTAAGTCACCTATGTCAGATGTAATTGATACTTAAGAATCATAAAATTAACTAATTGGACATATTTATAGGAAAGAGAGCAAAAATAAATCAATTTATAATTCCCTGGGTACATTTATTTAGACTTTAAAATATGAAGATGGACATTAAAAGAAGAAGAAGAGAGGAAAGGGACTCTGGAAGAAAGGACCTTTGGGAATCATGAAACATTCCCTGAGCATGTGTAGTTGAGTAATTTGTACGTTTGAGAGAGAGTGAGACAATAAAAAATTAAAAAAATTAAACTGATTTTTAAAAAATTACTTATATATCCACTCCCGAATTATATCAGAGATATAATTACTTTCTCAAATAGTTAGAAATGCATATCTTATTTAAGCAGTCAGGTTTTATTTAGCAAAACCTCTATTAGCAGTAAGAAGTAGGAAAGCATTGTTTTAAAAATATATTCTTAGCACCTAAGGAAACAGAGGAGTCTATAAAAAATTGAGAATGCTGATTCATTAGATTGTAAGTTCTTTGGGAATATTATATTTATACTCAGAACATAAAGAGACTGGTGCTCAAAAAAAAAAAAAAAAGACTAAGAATGAATGAATGGATGGATGAAAGAATGAAAAACTCAATGTGTAACCTCAGAACTGTTCAAAAACACACATATAAATCTGGCTTTACTCCCCTCTCAAGGTAGTTTCTTCACTCATTGATTTATTGTTTTTGTTTGTTTCTTTGTTTGTTTGTTTGTTTATGGAATGTTAAACCTAGATTAAAGAGATCTCAGGAATTTAGTCTGACCCTCTTGTCTCAAAGGAGAGAGACCTGAGGGTAAGGCAGGTTAAGGTAACAAAACAGAGACTAATATAACACTGTATGTTAACTAATTGGAATTAAAATAAAAACTTAAAAAATAAAAATAGAGCACACACACACACACACACACACACCAAGGGACTGTATTCAGAGCTGATTCAAGCATAGGCAGTGACCTCAATTTCACTTAAAGTTTCTCTTTTTGGGTATGTTGTCGCTGTTGGAAAGGTAAAAGGTATAGGAGAAAATTTCCTGAGGTCTGATGAATTCTTGCAGTTAGAAAATGTGGGGAATTTACCAAAGCGCATCTTGGGGAAAATTTCTCAAATACAGGCACGGTCATTAAAAATTTCCTTTTGAATCTTCTATTCAGAATCCTAAAAATAAAATAAGAAAAGCTTTAAGTGGAAATGGATTAGTCCATAGTTTTAAAGTAATAACGAATGCACTTTTATTCAGAGTATGTGCTTTACTAAAATTGTTTAAAAAGTACCCACATTTATTATCATCTCAGTGAATGTAATTTGGTATCTTACACAAGAATGACTTTGAAAACTATGACTCTAGCTTGCCCATCAATGAAAGCAATTCTCATAATGGCCAAAAAATACAAGGCTAATACTACAGTATTCTTATAAACAATGACTAACAATCGCAGGATATAAATGGAAAAAATGCCATTTATGATAATGCAGTAGCTTTGAAACACTTGTGAGGGAGTCCAATTATAGTATCTCCTGCCACCCTTTCAGTATAACACTACCACCCATGAATGGGAACGTGTATCACTTCCTCCAGAACAATTCCATTCAGTTCAATCATGAAGAAAACCTCTTTTATGCAGATCCCCCACTTCCTTCCCTCTGATGTCCAGATCTTTCAAGCTCACTAAGTCACACAGCATTTCTGTGCATTGTTACCTCCTCCTCAATGAAGCTGTTGGGAAACACTTCAAAGGGTCTGTTCAGGAGGAGGAAAAAACCAGCAAGGGGGGGAGGGGAAGGAAGGGAAATCAAGTCAGTGTTTGCGAAAACAATGAAAAAAGTGGGAGTTGATGATAATGGTGGTGGTGATAGTGGAGAAGGAGTAATCTTTACTGAGCCAAATGAAATGGTTACCTGAGAGAAATGTTTAATTCATTCTGAAGAGAAAAATTGATTTAGGAGTTAGGTAATTGCCTTAAATTTGTGAAAATGCATAATGCAGAAAGTGGTGTTAAGAGAATAATTCGGGGTGTAAAAGGGGAGTCTAAAAAAATGGGGAGATGCCTTTGACATCCCTAAACTTTTCAAAGCCTCTGAATTTCCATTTTAACTCATTGAGACACCAGGCATGTAACATTAGTGCAAAAAACCAAGTCTGGACTCATGTGGCTACATTTGTTCGGACATAAATACTTGCATAGAAGATTTCTCTCCAAGACATGTTCCTGGTAATAAAAACATAGCCATACTATAGAGATGTATAGTATAAAGGCAGATTGTTTTTAAAAGGGGGATTTCAAGGTTTACTGCAAGGCGTCAGCTACTCTTTAAGTTAAAATAATGTTTGACAGGTCAGTAACGAGACATGAAAGATTTAAGACAACAACAACAAAAAAACCCAAGCAATTCTGTACAACTAAAGGGGCAGAAACAGAAACATCAAAGCTCAGGAACTGTATACATTGCACAAAGCGTTAGGAGTTTCTGTTCTCTTTAACATTTTCACATACGCTGTGTAGTGTGGTTAGAGCTGTTAAGGGAATGCAAGTTTCTTTCCAAGCACTTCTTTTACGGCTCATCGTCTTTCCATGGTCGCGCAAAGGGCACTTTGAAGTTTCCTAGGAAAACGCGCAAGGTAATGTGCTTTGCTGGGTAAGATAAGTACCAACAGAAAATGCTGATTAAGACCTGTAGTATAATAATCTATCAAGTAGTATTTGTGTTTGATTTAAATAGAATTTTGATCTTTTCACACAGGGATTCCAAGAGAAATCTCTTATCCTCCCTAGTCATGCAGCTCTGTTAGGACTGAAAACCTCTTACAGGGGGCTGAGAAGACTTAGAAGCCAGTATTGGCAGGTTGACTGTCCAGTGAAAGGAGAATGTGTGCAGTACCTCCCAAGTGGTAGTAGTTGAACTCCGTATAGAATGATTCGGAAGGATTTTTTCATAATTCTTACATTCTTCTGCTTGATCATGTATTATTTGATTGGATGGTTTTTCATTTAGCTTCAGCAAATTATCAAAAGGATTTCTTACATGGAATAAGGTAGGTGTGATCATTTCTGAAATTGACTTTAAACATTTGGCAGAAATGCGTCTGTGGAGGAATGCTTCTTAGAGCATGTTACAGCTTCAGGGACAGGGAAGCCTTTTGGAATTCTCATAACTGACAAATACCCTGAGCCTGATTTCCAGAGCCAAGATATTCCTTGACAGTCAATGTCATGGAATGGAAGAAGCATGGACTTTAGAACCAGACAGTTGTAGATTTATATGCACACTCCACCATTTACCAGCTGGGGGACCTTGAGAAAGTCTAGGCTTTCTCATCTGTAAAATTGGGATAATGATGCCAATTTAATGGAGGCTTATTGTAGGAATTAAAATGCAATTTACGGAAAGCTTTAACATTTAACAAGCACCGGTTCTCCCGTGTTACCTTCAACAGAAGGAGAATTAATTGGAAAGGCTTCCATTTGGGAACCAGAAAGAAGTATGAACAAACTTTCAAGAAGGGTAACTATTCTTTCTCTTCATATTAATTTTTATTCCTGTAGTTTCAAAGCCTATCATCCCCAAAGCTTAAATGTTGGAATCAGAACAAATGAATGAGGGGATTATGTGGACTTATGTCTCTCTACTCCTTCTTATCATTTCTAACCTCCCGCCCCCAGCGTATAGTTTTACAAGTAAGCCATTTGGGGGATCAGCATGAGCACATCAAGGGTGTACACAGATTCCTCCAACTCAGCTTGTCTAATGCTGAACTTAGGACTTTTTCTGCCCCAACCCAAACTGAAAAGCTAGGATTTATCTTGCCCATCCTCTCTGATACTCTCTTCATACAACCCACCTGCAAGACCTTTTGTTGATACTTTTCATCAGCCCCGGTTCAGGTGCTTTTTCTGTTTCTTCTTTGACTCCCTCTGAGTTTTGGTACTCTTCGATTCTTTCTTTGAAGGGGCCTTGGAGGTCAGAGCCCTTTAATTGGTGTCTTTTTGTCTGGTCTCAATCTCTTCCAAATACAAAGCTAATTTTTTGTAATTCCTCTTGCTTAGAACCATTAAATGTCTGCCCCCAACCTTAGAACTTAAAA
Source organism: Leopardus geoffroyi (assembly GCF_018350155.1). Lineage (NCBI taxonomy): Eukaryota > Metazoa > Chordata > Mammalia > Carnivora > Felidae > Leopardus > Leopardus geoffroyi. Next base: position 115,707,318 of record NC_059327.1, read on the forward strand.
GTCTGGATTCCTTTGTGTAGTGAATGAGGCCCTTTATGACATGGTCCTAACCGGGCATTCAGCCCTATATCCTGCCATGCCTCACCTTGTTCCATAAACTCCACTCATGCAGAATAACTTGAGGTTCCCATACTGCTGCTAAACTCTGCACCTTTGTGCCTGATATTCCCTCTACCTGGATCTCCTTTTATCCTATTGCCCACTGGGAAATGAGATAGTTCAAATGTTACCTTCTCTAAAACACTGCCTGATTCTCGTGGCTTACTAACACCTGACCTTAAAAACCAGGGACAATGAATCATTCCCTTCTCTATGCTCCCTCAATCTTGTGTAGACACTAGGATTGCACTCACCCTATTGTATTCGATGTATTTCCACTCCTATGGAACTCTATGAACAGTGAACATATCTTTTCCCCTTTATGATCTCAGGTTGTTCCTCATATTAATTAAGCCTGGTTGAGCAATTGAATTTAGGAGACAGAATCAGGTTACGGGGATGTGGCAGCGCAGGAGAAAGATATGAGGCCACATTTACAACCTGGGAAAGAAAATAAAAGGAGAAGCTCTAGATTATTTAGGGTAGCTTTGGCATAGTGATTTTATGTAATGAAAATCTATCAGTAATATAGAAAGAAGAGTGAAAGAAAATTTAATGGCAAGTGGTATATTTGCTTCAAAATCCCAATGGCTCGACCCTTAAACTTTTAGATCTATTGCATCAGGATATGGCCCAAGCTGTTGGAAGAAATACACTCCAACTTGCAGTGGCTTACCTAAAATAGTAGTGTATTTCTCATGGTTCCATAACAAAAGTGTTTGTAAAATATCGGGAGATAGAGAAGGAGTGGTCACTTTGACAGTGGCACTGAGGGAGGCTTTGCAAAAGAAGAGGTAATTTATTTGGTTGAAACTTGAAGAATGCTTATGACTTCAACATGTTAAAAAAAAGTCAGGAAAAAGACCCTCCGGTAGAGAGACTAGCATGAAAAAAGCAGATTAATGAAACACATGCAGTGTCCAGGGGAATGCAAATAATTTAGTATGAAGAAGTGAGAAAGTGGTGAGAATTTATACTGATCAGGTATGTGGGAACCACATTGCGAAAGTCTTAAATGGTAAATTGGGTAGTTAGGCTTATGGGAAGTCTATATGGAATGTCCCAAATGGGAAGCCACATAAGGCTTTTGATCCAAGTGGTGACGTGATCATAGCTGTAATATACAAGGATCCTTCAGATGGCAGTGGAAGGAATGGCTTATTACTATATGGTTATATGGCCCCCTGGTCATTTCTATGGCACATAGTCTGGGCAAGGGGGTTTACCATGGATAAATTTTTCTAAATCCCAATAGAGAGAAGAGTTATTTTGTCTGGTATAGCATAAAAGCTGGAATGAGTGCCTCAGCATTCCCATCCTCATTCAAACATCAGAATACCTGGGGGAGGAAAAGTTCAGATGGGGAAGTATCTCCTTCTAGGCCTGGTGGGAAGAGCAGGATATAATTATCTTTATACAATGAGACACACCAAGAGTTGAATGGCTCACTTAAAATCCAAGCAAACTTAAAATGTATGACCGTAAACTACATGCCCCCCAGTCTATCCACAAAAAAAGATTTGGCTGTGTACTATTTCCTTGGGGGTGGGGAAAAGAATATAGTATATATTTCTTCACACATCTAAAGATTCCTTTGAGGGGCGCCTGGGTGGCGCAGTCGGTTAAGCGTCCGACTTCAGCCAGGTCACGATCTCGCGGTCCGTGAGTTCCAGCCCCGCGTCGGGCTCTGGGCTGATGGCTCAGAGCCTGGAGCCTGTTTCCGATTCTGTGTCTCCCTCTCTCTCTGCCCCTCCCCCGTTCATGCTCTGTCTCTCTCTGTCCCGAAAATAAATAAACGTTGAAAAAAAAAAATTTTAAAGATTCCTTTGAACTCATTTTACTTATATCCCTACACAATTTTATTTGAAGGCTGCCGTGCCCACAAATCCATGCAGATAATTTACATTTTGATGTAAGCAATTTCGTAAAAATTTTTCCTGTCTGTATTTTGGGCCAAAATTTTTGGTCAGAGAGGAATGAGTCATAGGCTCATAAAAGAGAGACATTTGGGTCATCAGTGATATTAGTACAATGCTGAACCTATGACAGTTTTCAGATTTTAGTTGGTTACTTTTTAATATCCAAACCCATCTTGTATTTTCCCAGGCTGAAGAAACTGAAGAGAAGATCCCTGCTAGCTGTTTTCATATACCTACTGGAACCTTATTTCCCGAAGAAGCAGTGAAGCCCACGAGTTTATACAAAGGTGATGTCACCGTAGAAAGATCACAGTGAATTTTATAAAACCAAGTCTAAAAGAAATTTAGGCTTTGGATACATAGAAGAAATGTGACGATTTTGCTGGTTGGATGAACAGGATATATAAGAGAAAGCACACATTTATTCACAAATATTTCTTAAGTGCTTCTTACAAAATGTTAAACAGAGCTAGGGACTTAGTAGATCTTGAAGAAGGGGTATCTTTCCTGAATAGACCAGGAAAGAGAAGTGAAAAGTAGAATGTGGAGGGCCTCACACAGCTAGCTAAGGCATTTCTAATTTCTCTTGGAGGCAATAATGAATCATGCAGGAGAGCATGTTTGAAAGATTAATCCAGGAGCATTATCAGATGATTGGGGAAAGGGAAGAGAAAGAAGGCAGATGAGCAGTTGAGGGAGGCTTGCATAGTAGTCTCAGCATGGGGGAACAGAATCAAATATTGGCTTAGAGATTATTTTTTAAAAATTGCCAGAAGATACATGAATATATTCTTTGTTTGAGAAGAACTTGGTTTCTTCTCAATATATTCTTCTCAATATATTCTTTGTTTGAGAAGAACATTTCTATGCCAACTTGGTTTAATAAGGACAAAATTAGTGTCAGTCAACCAGGTATTAGGAAAAAGATATTCCTGTTAGGTCAAGAAGTTCATGCCTTTCTGCTGAACTATCATTATGAACAGCTTATTTAAAATTAAGTGTTGTCTAGGATTAGAAGTGTGAAAAACAAGACTTGATTTTACAAACCATAAAAGCTATGTGGGATCTGTGACCATACTCATTTGAGACACATGGAGTTCCTGGTCTTGGATCAAACAAATGGGAAGAGAGCAAAAGAGAGAGGAAGTTGGTCAGGGAATGCAACCATGATTACAAGCATAGCAGGGTTTGCACCAAGGAAAAGTAGGCATATAAACAAGCCCAGCTCTTTTGCAGGTCTCCAGAGGAAAGCTGACAAGTCTTAAATAGCCAAGTGTACATACCAATGATGGTTCAAAGGCTCACAATGGTTGACATTTTCTCTGACACAACACCACCCTCACTCCCATGTGAATTGCTCCTTGCATTTCTTTTGCCTTTATAGCATTTATCAAAGCTAGCGATTATACATGTCTGTGATTATGTGATAAATGTCTGTCTTGCCTATTGGGCTATAAGTTTAATAATGGAATAATGGAAGGCACCGTGGCTGTTTTGCTCACCATAGTATTCCCAGCAACAATGAGAGTGTCTGGCACATATGTTATTCTTTTTCTTTTTAAAATTTTTTTTTCAATGATTATTTATTTTTGAGAGACAGAGCATGAGTGGGGGAGGGGCAGAGAGAGAGGGAGACACAGAATATGAAGCAGGCTCTGATCTGTCAGCACAGAGCCTGATCGGGCTCAAACTCACAAACCATGAAATCATGACCTGAGCTGAAGTGGGACGCTTAACCGACTGAGTCACTCAGGCTCCCCTGTTATTCTTAATAAATATCTTTTGAGAAGATTAATGCGTAACACTTTTATTCCTCCAAATATTAATTAAATATCTATGACTAATTGGCAAACTAGTCTCAAATAATCAGCATTAGGTACTGTGTATTGATAATTTTGAAGACTGTCAATGTTCACATGTCAGAGAAGAATGAGGAAAATGAAATGACAAATAGCAATATTTGAAGGGCTCACCAATCTATGAAAAGAGGCGCAGAAGGGATTGTGAAAAATCCACTATTCTGTTTCACTTTATGAAAATTATCAAATTATAAAGTGGTCAAGGTAGTGAAAATTAAAAATAAAAGTGGAACTAATGGGCATATACACTATGGTGAGGAAAGCAATGTCATTTTCATAAAAGGAAGTTATAGGGGCGCCTGGGTAGCTCAGTCGGTTAAGCGGCCGACTTCGGCTCAGGTCATGATCTCGCGGTCCGTGAGTTCGAGCCCCGCGTCGGGCTCTGTGCTGACGGCTCAGAGCCTGGAGCCTGTTTCAGATTCTGTGTCTCCCTCTCTCTGACCCTCCCCCGTTCATGCTCTGTCTCTCTCTGTCTCAAAAATAAATAAACGTTAAAAAAATAAAAAAATAAAAGGAAGTTATAGCTGACCGCATTATATATTCCCCTGAAGGGACATGCATATGTGACTGTAAATAGAAGACAAAATGAAAATGTAAACCTATTTACATTTTCAAAAGCTTTTAACAAAGTTCTGCATCAAAAGCCATTGGGGAAAAAAAGGTGTGTCACTATGGAACTGGGGAAAATGTTTTGTCACAAGTAGGAAATTGGCTCGGAAATAAAGGGTAGTGATAAATGGACCTTTTCTTGTTGGATGAAGGTAAACATTGAGGTTCTGAGGGATCAAGGCTGATAGAACTTTTGTTCAACATTTTAACAAATGATCAGTGAAAGGAGAAAAGTTTCTGGAGTTTTCACATCTGAAGATTACAGAACTCTTTCAGGTAAGGAAATGTGGGCTGTCAAGTCACATAGTGTGTGTGTGGGCAAAAATTTAAAAGTCAGAACTTTTTAGTTTTCATTCTGGGAAAAGAGATCACATAACAGAGTAAATAGTACAAACAGCACAAAAGGATAAGAAATAAAGTGAGGCTCTTAACCTGAGACTACCTTTCAACTCCCTCACCTCAGTTCTATTTCACAGGGTTTACCACAGTACATCCGGTTCCTAGACTGTCTTTCCTGAAATATTATGTGCATATGCATGCACTTATGTGTATATGCCTTTATATAATATATTTACACACAAATGGGGAGCTTACTATACACACTTCTGAGCATTGCTGATTTTTTTTATTTAAGAATAAATATTGGAGTTATGTTTTTATTAGCAGAAACCATTGCATACTTTTGAATGACTGCATATATGCTGTTATATGGATTTTCCACATCTCATTTACTCAGTCCCTTGATGGTGGATATTTAGGTTGCTTCCTGTTTTTGTTATCATTTACAATGGCTATTGTTGTGATTTTTGCTTTTGTTTTTACTACAACTAATGCCACAAGGATGTTCTTGACTGCATATATCTTCACATATTTGGGTGTGTCCCAGTAGGATAAATTTCCAGAAATGGGGTTGCTGAGTCTAAGAGCAGGTGGAGTTATAGTTTGCTTTGCTTGCTATTACTTTCCAGAGTATTGTATCAATATATATTCTTACAAGTAGGAAATGAGCATTTGTTTCACAAGAAAATAGGCAATAGTGAGTATTATAAAAAACATTTCACTTTTTTCAGAGTGTAATTTTCATTATTAAAAAATATTTTCCAAAATTTTTTTTTCATTAAATTTGTATTTTTCAAATACAAGCTGTACACATACACATTTAAAATGGTCACTATTTTCGGCATGGAGGAAATGGAGCCATCTGTAGGCTGAGGAATGAGAGGGGAGGGGAGGCAGTGAGAACAGATTGTCTTCAGAGAGGCTGGAGGGAAGGAGGAGAAAGAAGTAGTGGGCAGGAAGAAGGGTCAGGGCCCAAGTTAGGAAAAAACATTTTATTTGTTAAGGAATTTGATTATTTAGAACTGTAGCAGTCTTTATCCTGAAGTAGTGAATTTCTTGTCACTGGAAATGGACAAGCTGGGGCTCAGGTGGCCTCTGGCAAAGCCATTCCTGCACTGGAGAGGAGGCTCTAAAATCATCTCATCTCAGTCTTGTCAGAAGGAAAATAACTAACAGCTAATTGGATCCTTTCAGCATATGTGCTTTGTGGAGGTGCAGAATCTGCCTGAATATCATTAATAACAGAGAACTTACTACAGTCAGTAAGATGCAAACAGGGCATCAGAGGGTAGAAAGTGAAGATCTCTAAAATTCCTTTTGAAAATTTTTTAAAAGTTATTTGTTTTGAGAGAGAAAGAGAGCACACAAATAGGGGAGGGACAGAGAGAGAGAGAGAGAGAGAGAGAGAGAGAGAGAGAGAATCCCAAGCAGACTCTGCACTGTCAGCACAGAGCCCAATGCTGGGCTCGAACCCATGAACCTTGAGATCATGACCTAAGCCCAAGTCAAGAGTTGGACTCTTAACTGACTGAGCCACCCAGGTGCCCCTCCTTTTGAAGTTTTTATAATTAATACATTAAGAAGTATTTGTATTTAATATTCTGATTCGGGAAAAACGGTAGGACTGGCCAAATCCTTTGTAACTGTTAATTGCAGAAGAAAGGAGAATCAATAAGATCTAGTTGATTACAAATTAACATTTATTGAGAAAGACATGCAAGGCCAAGAAATATTTTGCAGCAAAAAACAAGTTCACCTGATAATGCCTGCTTTCATAACTTACTATGCGTATGTGATTTTTCTAAGCATCTTCCCTATCTGTTAATACGTTGTAAGTCCCTCCATCTAGTCAATTACATTCCATATACACTCAATTTTATTTACAACTTGCCCCATTTCAAGTGAATCTCTCACGTGTACACACTTGTTTTCTCATATGGGATTTATACAAATTAGAAAGATGCCTGATAAAAGGACCAAGCAGAATTGAAAAGAAAAAAAAAAAAAACACACTTTACAAATATAGAAATTTAAGCCTTTTCTTTCCTTGCAGTATTCTCAGAATTTCACCAAGAGCCTGGGGTGGTATATGATAATAATTTAGTTTAGAAGATGACTATCAAGGGTGTATCAAAATATTTTTACCAATTTATATTGAGATGCTTGGTTTCAATATGGCAATCTTTCAAAGGCCTGATTAAATTCATTGGAAGTTTTGTTTGCCAAAGCATTTCACATCCTGGGAAAATAAAACCAAATATGTTGTTTTTCTTTGTTCTCCACTGAGCCATGCAAAGTTAAAGAGAGCTTTAAAAAAAGGAAAAACAAAAATATCTGTATAAATCCCCTCTAAATCAAATTGACCTTTTCTAGGCAATTTTTTTCTGCATCTTGGCAGGGATTGAGTCTATATCCTTTTCTTTCTCTAAGCACGCTCTGTGTGGCCCACTTCCTGTGGTTGTTTCATTCTCTGAAATGACAACATTTTCAAACTACAGTAGCTTAAATAATATTAATTCCCAGTCATTGGAAATAGCCTACATTTCACTCAAGACAAAGAAATTGTTCCTGCTTTCTGACACTTGAGCTTTATTGCTGCTGATTTCAGACAACCCAAACACTGGAAGGTGAGAGTAACTTTCTTTTGGAAGCATTTCCTTCATGCTTTGCCACCCCGCCTTCCTTGCCACCCTCCCCACCTCCACTACCCCCCCCCAGCCAGGCTGTCAACACGTTCTCTTCTCAGGTTGGTGTGGGAAAAAGGCTTGAGTGTGGAGAGATTATTTTAGGTAAATTTAATCAAGCAGTGAGCTTTTATTTTTACTTTTTGTATGTTGGAAAAAAGATCTCACTTTGGAATGACAGAATTCTGGAACTGGAACTAAGTTTTAGAGATTTTCAGTTTTACAGATGACCAAACAAAGTCTCAGACTTACCTGCTTTCCTCCTTTATAACGTGCTTCCCTTTTTTGATCCAAAAAAAGAAAAGAAGAAGAAGAAGAAGAAGAAGCAGCAGCAGCTTTCCAGTGTAGTCAAAATCAAAATAAAACCCAGTTTCCTTCAATCTGTAATATTTGGGAATGGTAGGCTACTTGAAAGGGGGGGAAGATCCCAATTAAAAGCAAAACAGAGACACCTTTTGCAAACTTCATACAAACACAGACTGGGAAGAATGTCTCTAACATAACTGGTCTAGTAAGGGAAGCCATTCCAGCTTCTTCTCTTTTCCAGATTCAAATAAGTCAGATTAACACATCATCTTGAGTATATGAACCCAGTAGTAAGCACATCATTAATTATAATAAGCTCGATTCTCCATAGTTTATAAGTGTGCAAATTCAAAACTCACATCATTCTACAAGCTGACACAAACACAAATCACCATCCAGGGAGTTCAACTGATAGAAGTTTACCCTGCCAAATATAAAAGAATTGACTTTACCTACTTCAATTTTAACTCAGCATTGCTCTCTATACACTGGATTGTCGAAATATCCTATTGGGCACTGTTGGGTACTAGAAATTATTTACTGAAAATTTACTGTATGGTGAATAATTTACCCATTGTCTTCTTTATTTATTTATTTATTTATTTATTTATTTTAAAAATATTTATTTTTGTGAGAGGGGTAGAGAGAGAGGGGGACAGAGGACCCAAAGCGGACTCTGCACTGACAGGCTGACATCAGAGAGCCTGATGTGGGGCTTGAACTCATGAACCACGAGATCATGACCTGAGCCGAAGTTGGGTGCTCAACTGACTGAGCCACCCAGGTCCCCCACCCATTGTCACTTTTAAACCACCTGACAAACCCCACTTACCAGATGAAGAAACTGAGGCTCCTGAGGTAAGTTAGAATGCAGAGCTGCATATTATTATATATACTAAGTTATATATAATATTATACACATTTCTGTGTCATATAATTACTCACAATTTTCCAATGGTTAGAGACATTTGACAGAGTGGTATAGTAAAACACAGACTTTCTGGTAATAGAGACTTAAACTCAAATGCCAGCTTCTCTTGGACAAGTTATTCAGTCCAACATAACTGATTTTACAAAACCAACTGTCTCAAGGTATATTCCTTACAAGCAGAGCCTTAAGCAGGGATTTGGGATCATGTGCTTTATAAAGGGGATACTCTTTAGGAAAAAGTAATAAGGGAATGAAGGAAGCATACGGAATTAGAGGAACAGAGAAATGATGTGGTCTCAGGGCTAGTCTAGCCTTGGTCTGATGCACCAGACACTGAAACATACATTTTATGGTAGGGTTTGCCTCATTGAGGGAAGGGGCAGGGATTTTGCACCCCTTCATCAATCAGTCACTGGCTGACCCAAGCAAAAGCCTGGCTGACCTTCTCCTGCTCAACTTCTGACAAGTTGGCTCCTGACTGCCAAGACCAGTTTTCCTGAGAAGGTTACAGGTGTCAAGCCATCATCCCAAATTATTCTCAGCAGCTGGGTGATGGGTGTTCAAGCAGGTTAAGGTGAATAAAGCAGGGTATTTAAAACATCTATTCTATTAACTTCTATTGAGTACCAACTAGATGTCATTGACTATATCCCTCATCCTACAGGAACTTAAAACCTAATGGGAAGAAAAGTGTGAAGGGGCCAAACTAAAGCATATTTGTAGTGTGATGGTCTGTTTTGTATGTCTGGGCATGGGGATGGGAAGATAGAAGAAGAGAAGAAGGGAGAGGGAGAAGCACTAAGAAAGATCAAATGATCAAATAGTATCAAATGATACTTCAAGGACCAACCCTTGAGGTGCTTCTTGGAGACCCTTAGAAGTTAGTGGATGAGGTGGCAAAGGGCATTTCAGTCAGTAGGAAGAACGTAAACAAGAGAGGCTTGACAAATCATGGCAATTCTGCAGGGTAGCATGGAGTCTCCGTAAGTAGGATGATTGGACGTTGTAAGGACATGGTGTGATGAGACTGGAAGGTGAGCAAGAACCACCTCATGAGTCGTCTCTCAGTTTACGCCTCATAGTGGAACTTAATACTGAGACAATGGGAAGGTTGAAAAAAGTTACTGTGTGGTGACATAGTCTCAGGCCTACATTTACCACATCTATTTTTAATTATATATATAGCTGCATGTAATTGGATCATACAATGCTGCCAAGTTGGTTTATACTTCTTTTCTCCTACCTCCATTCTCCTGGTAATATATGCGATGTAAGATGGATAGTTGTGCCATACTAATATTATTGATTAAATACCTCAAGTATAATTCTAAGGTTGGTGTTAAATAGGGCATTTTGCCTTCTTCCACATGCCAGTACGTTATAAGCATACCGACCCAAGTTTGCAGAGGCTGGCTGTGTGAATCTCTCTCCAGGCTTCTCCATGCTTTCACTCCCACTGACACTTACTCCCTAATCTCTGAAATTGTTTTACTTTCCATTCTTTGAGCTCTATAAGTCACATGGTTGTTAGGCCACTAACTTGCTAGCTTACTTTGCTTTATCTCAAACTCAATACTCGTGTCATTGAACAGTTATAGTTTTGTTCGGGGTGGAGACTGACTTACTTATTTTTGCTTATAGTTACCATTGTTTTCTCTCCATTTTGGTACTTTTTCCTTTTCCTGTCATAGAGTGCTTTTCCATATGGCCACAGTAAGGCAGGTCCTCTGTGGGTTCTGTGGAACTCCCCTGAATTCCAGCCAAGGTGTGTGCATTAGAAATGCTCTTCAGGGCATGAGCTGGGGTGTGGAGCAGTGGGAAATAGAGGTGCAGGGTTCACTGTTCAATAGGGGACATGTACGCACAAAAGTCTTAGCAAAACTGTTTATGATAACGAAATCTGGAAGCAACCCAAATGCCCTTTTTGGGGGGTGGGGGATGACTAATGATCGTATAGTTACACAATAGAATATTGTATAGCTGTCAAAAGAATAGATTACAGTTCCACCCAGGAATGTAGATCAAACATAACAATATAACACTAAGCATAAAAAGTCCCCACAATTTATGTGTGTCATGATATCCTTTTTTATAATATTAAAAGCCATAAAATAAAACATTTTAAGAATACAAATATAGATGGGGCATCTGCATGGCTCAGTCAGTTGAGTGTCCGATTCTTGATTTCTGCTCACGTCATGATCTCATGGTTCATGAGATCGAGCCCTGTGAAGGGCTCTGCGCTGACCAGCATGGAGCCTGATTGGGATTCTCTCTCTCTCTCTCTCTCTCTCTCTCTCTCTCTCTCTTTCTCTCTCTCCATCTTTCTCTGCCTCTCTCCTGCTCATGTGCGGATGCACGCTCTCTCTCTCTCAAAATAAATAAATAAACAAACATTAAAAAAGGAATACAAAGACAGTAAAGCCATATAAAAAAAGGAAAAAATGAACAAATAAAAGAGGATTTGAGATGGTAGTTACCTTGCACATGGAGAAGCAAAGGGATGGACTAGGGGAGGTAATAAGGTGTATGTCAAGGTCCCGGCTTTTACTAATGGTGGTTTCATGAATGCTTATTATATAATTTTAAAAAACCAAAAAATTATAAGTCAATGACAAAAAAAGATGGCCAATATGGACTAATGACGAGTGCATCATGAGCTAAGGATTATGATTAAACTAAGTCTGTGTACCTGAGATCCAAAACAAAAATCATGGATAACTATTGTAGTTATTCATGTAGATAAAAGGAAGTAGCCATGCCAACAGCATAAGTTGTTTTGAGAATTAAGCAGGACAAGTTGTGATTCAATTTGAAGTCAAAGCTTCAAATTCAGCTATGAAGAAATATGACCTCATTTCTTTATTTCTTTTAAATCAATTGAAATTGCCTCCCAATTTGAAGGGACTTCAGTTGGAGTTTTCAAATTGAGAACCCCTCTCTCTGCAACTTGTCCCCTGACCCAGGTTAAACCACTGGCCTTCCAGAGCAGAATGGAGTTGGGGGCATCCTGCTGGTCATCCTGACCTGAGTGACCCCTCAAGCTGTGACAGCCTCATAGCTTCTTAACTGATTTGGGAATGGGGCATGAATCTTTGTCAAGACTAGGAACCATGATCCTTAAAGTTCAATCTTGGTGAGGAGGTAGCACAGTTGTTTCTCCCTGAGAGAACTTATCACCTATATCAGGTCCTAGTTAAGTCATAGATATCCTTCTGTTCCCACTCCCTGAAAATCCCTCTCTCTTTGTCCACAGAGTAACACGCCTTGCCTCTGGAGTCCCCCCAATAAATTTAATTTTTTTTAAATGATAGGAAAACTATGACTTCAAGTAGCCTCTGCTTTATGGTCTTCCAATACGCCTAAGGCACGAAACGATGCCAGGAAAATGGGACAAAAATAGCAGAAAAAATACAAATATTTTAGTAAAGTCTCCTGCACATATATTAAGCACTGGTCAAGTGGCATTAGGTGCTCAGTAAATAGTCTTGACCTGACTCTATCTCCAAGTTAATAACAGGAGTATGGGCTTTTCTTTCCCTATTTGGCTCAGGAAATTTTACACCTAAAAGTGTGAAGGGGATTTCAACGGGCAAGATGTGTTTTCCTGTGTTTACCTCTTCCAACTCTGCTTTTCTTTCCAAAGAGCAAAAATGACAACCTGTGTGCTCTGGTGCTCAGAACAGTGTGACATATAAAAGGTGCTGAATGAAAATTCCCTGACTGAAAACTCCAAAATAGAAGAGGTGTCATTTTTTTTTTTTCTTAAAAAGAAGAAACCTTCTGGGATGAAGGCAGAATTCACATGTTCTGAAAGTGGCTTGTGTCTTTCTATGGAGCACACTCCAGCCCATTTCCTCTTTCCAGGCTGGAAGAAGCTGGAGGTTTCCCAGTCCAAGAGGTAGGGGTGTGCTTCCTTGGAGGGCGGTTTAGAGCATTCACATATGCCTTTAAGACAGCCCATCCTCCCAGGTCTCCTCTCACCACATAGAATAAGGTAGGAACTGAGCTTAGTGCTATTTTGCTTTACTTTCCATTGATTCATGCAGCAAACAAAATAATGCACTATTCTCCCTTAAAAGAGCAATAGTTACTCTAAATAACAAACTGTCCATACAGGAAAAATTTCCTTTGCCCTCCTAAGCAGTTTCATAGAGGTAACCTATTCATTACAGGCATCTACTGAGTAATCAGCAGACCCCAGCCAGTCTGTCCAGATGGCCCCATCCTATGAGGGTGTTGCAATAACATAAAAAGAAGCCATGCTTTGTGTTGGCTGATTTGAAAATGGATCTCTGTTATGGAGATAAATATAGAAAACTTATCAGGTTACTAATCTGCCATTGAACCTAGGCCTCAAAGGAAAGTCATAATCATGCTTGTCATATCTGTCTTCAAAGGCTGTCATAAATATAGCTAATGAATTACAAAAGCACCTGCCTCCACCTTTATCAGCTTCCCTTTATTTAGTTTTCTTTGTCTTTTGAAAATGCTATCAACTGATCTCATCAGATGAAATTAAATGATGATACTGAACAAAATCATGAATTCTGCACTGCCTTATGGTCATTGACCTTGCATCAATGTCTGTGTGTGTGTGTGTGTGTGTGTGTGTGTGTGTGTGTGTTTTCAATAATTCAATTAAAAACTTTGGCATAATTGAATGCATACATTCATTTGTTCATTCAAAAACATTTATAGTCAACTGTAGATAAAATAGATTTTCAATAGCCCTAACTATCTCAAAGATGTATAAAGCTGTTTTTAGTCTTATATGAAAAGTCTCCATAATTTCATTCATATTTTATTTCAAATTACCTAAAAAATCTTTTTTCTTTGTTGAAAAAGCATAAAAATAGGAGATTACTCTTTGCTGCATAAAACTATTTAATATCATTTCAAATTATTACTAAACCACTTTCTGGGCTTATCAGTTATCTCCTTGCTTTCAACTTTTTCCCCTTGATTTTATAAAACTTGGTCTCTTCTGAACAAGAATTCAAGTGATTTGTTGCTTGTAACTATTAAACTAGATCTCAGATTTCTGGTACTTATTGTCAGTTCTTAGCACAGTAGAAAGACAAAGTCATTGTGCCAATGAATTTAAGGATTATTCATACTCAAAAGTATATATGATATTAACACTTTAAAACCTATTTCTAGGTTATAAGCAAATGAGATATTTTGAAAAGGATAATTATCATAAAATGTAAGTGTGGATACCTGATTAATTGTTAAAAACATTTGGACTAGATATTTTCACTTTTGGTGTTACATGTATCTGGCTAATGATTCTTTACTGAAGGTCTTGGCTCCTTTATCCTCTTTCCAATCTTAGGACCTCCAAGTAGTTTCTTTTTTTTTTTTTTTAATAAAATTTATTTTGTAGAACAATTTTAGATTTAGAAATAAATTGTGAAGATAATGTAGAATTTTTCTAAATGCCCCCATGATCAGTTCCCCCATCATTGACATTTTAGTACAGTACATTTGTTACAATTAATGAACCAATATTGATATTATAAATAAAGTCCCTACTTCATTTAGACTTGCTTAGTTTTCACCTACTGTTCTTTAATGTTTCAGGATCCCATCCATGATATGACATTATATTTAATTGTGTCTCGTTAGGCTCCCTTTGCCTAAGATAGTTCTCAGACTTTCTGTGTTTTTGATGACCATGACAATTTTGAAGAGTAGTGGTCAGATATTTTGTAGAATTCCCCTTAGTTGAAAATTGTCTGACATTTTCCTCATTGTTAGATTAGGGTTATGGGTTTTGAGAAGGAAGACCACAGATGTAAAATGCTATTTTCATCACATCATGTGAAGGAACCATAAAATCAACTTGACTTCTCACTGTTGAAGTTGACCTTTGTCATTTGGTTAAGGTAATCTTTACCAGGTTTCTCCACTGTAAAGTTACTTTTCTCCCAACTCCCCTCCCAACTTTCCATGCTGTACTCTTTGTAGGGAAGTCATATGAATGGCCCATACTTATGGAGTGGGGCTCCTACATAAATTATTTGGAATTCTTCTGCATGGGAGATTTCTCTTCTATCCCATTTATTTCTTTATTTGATAATTCGTTTATATCATGATGGGCTCATGGATATTTGTTTTATGTTTTTTCCAAATCTTATTTGCTGATATATAGGAAAACAATTGACTTTCAGATCCTGAAATGTTACCATACTCACTTAATAATTACAGAAGAATTTCTTTTCTTTTCTTTTCTTTTCTTTTCTTTTCTTTTCTTTTCTTTCTTTTTTGTTCATTCTTTAGGATTTTCAACATAAACAATTATGTCATCTGTGAACAATTTTATTTCTTCTTTCCCATCTGGTATACCTTTTATTTCTCTTTCTTGTTTTATTGCATTGAATAGAACTTTTCAGTATGATGTTGAATAGACATGGTGAGAGAGGACATTCTTGCTTTGTTCCTAATATTAAAGGAAATGCATCCCACTTTTCCCTATTAAGTATGATGTTAGCTTTTGCTTCCTTTTTAAGTATTTGTCTTAGTCATTTCAAGATTTTACAATAAAATATCATCGACTGGATTACTTACAAAAAACAGAAATTTATTTCTTACAGGTCTGGAGTCTTGGAAGTCCAAGATCAAGGTGCTGGCAGATTTGGTGTCTGGTGAAAGCCCAATTCCTGGTTCATAGATAGCATCTTCTGTATACCTTCCTCATATGGGCAAAGAAGTGAGAGAGCTCTCTTGGGTTTCTTTTGTAAGTGTAATAATTCCATTCATGACTTCATGACCTAATTATCTCCCAAAGACCCCATCTGGTTGGTGAAGTACAACATTCACAAATAATTCTTATTTTCTATAAACACAAAGCAAATTCTATATCTATAAGTTCAAAATAGTAATTGCACATAACTAGGTTTTATGAAGCTCATGAAAACTTGGGGATTTAAAGCAAAGTTATGACTTGTATTTATTACGAGTTAGTTATACGAGCTTAACTGAACTGCTTGAGCCAGTTACGATAAAACGTTTTCAAATAATTTATTTCTCAGGAGAGTAGAGTGAGCCTTTAAAATTTCTTGTACTATGTAATCATTTAGAGAGATATTTATAGTATTAAAGTCCAGGGGTCCTTTTGTCAACCTTATAAATACGTTTGGAAAATTTATCAGCTCTCCAAAACATGCACAGTATCAGCCAGCAAATTTTTTTATCAAGAGTGTCATAGTGATGAAATATCTGATAGCTATGAATATTAAGCATGGAGTATATTGGGACACATTTCAGTTTGATAAATATTCTTATACCTATGGTCTTTTAAAAGTTTCCTTAAAATCTAATGCTAATCATAAGCCTGGGTAGGAGAGTAAAGTCTGGCTTTTTATAATAGACACTAAATTATAGGAAAGGGGTCTGTTTTGGATCATTTGTGTTTTTAAGTATAACATTTGCTAATCCTATTTTGATAAGCCACATTGAATGAGCAGTCTTTTATTTCATGCATAGATAACTATAATAGATTTTACATATTGTCTCTAGAAGTACACAAATCCAGAGCTCAACATAGTATGTGAGAAGCTCTACTTTAAAGAAGGCTATTGCTTCTATATTGGCCCTCTGTCTGACTCTTGTTCTACATTTGAACTTTTTACAGAAAGCTGGCCCTTCTAGTTCTTTCTACAAACTCCTGTTTCTCATACTAATGGAGAAAATTGCAAACCTTTTACTTCCTGGTCTTCTAAAAACACTTTTGTTCTGAGCCTGGGTCGTTCAGTTGGTTAAGCTTACAACTCTTGATTTTGGCTCAGGTCATGATCTTGTGGTTCGTGCCTTTGGGTCCCACTCAGGCTCTGCACTGACAGTGTGAAGCCTACTTGGGATTCTTTCTCTCTCTGCTCCTCCTCCTCCACTGCCTCCTTCTCCTCTCTCTCTCTCTTTCTCAAAATAAATAAATAAATCTTAAAAAAAACCACCCACTTTTGTTCTATCCTACCTCAGGAAAAACTCCATAATTTCTATTCATAACAGTGCAGATTTTCTATCTTCTTTGGTGCATTGGCATTCACTATTTCTTATTTCATGTTTCTTAGATTTTTCATTTTTCTGGGGTTGGAGGGTGAGGAAAGTTGGGAGAGAGATAGAGTTTGAAGGAATAAAATTTAGGAGTCTTGATTTTTCTGGTGACTTGTACAGTTGAATTTACAAATTAAGCAAACATTCTAATTTTCTTGATGTGCACAATAAATCTCTCATTCTAATTCCATATATTTGAATTATTGTAGTAAATATTCAGTGCTTTTATGGGTTATGATTACTTCTCATTTTCCTACTAAAATTCTGAGGCTAGATTGGCCACACATCTAGTCCCAAATTTCTATAAATTGTTCAATATTGAGTTCACCTCTGTATATATAGATAACTAAAATTTTTATCTCTGTCAAGCAAATAAATAAATGAACAAATCAAAGAACTAGATGAATTAGGTGGTGTTTAGTCTGAACTTCAAAGTTAGAATTAAAGTCAACACAAGACACACTCATAAGTATTTAAATGAGCAAATAAAATATTAAAATAAAAATTAAAGATAAAATTAAAATTAGCAATGTTAATTGTAATTTGAGTTAGCCCCATACCTAGGAAAAATTATCAATCTGAGCTTAGAAATCTGTCCTTTGATCTTTGCTGTATTTCTTTCCTTTTAGCAATGGGCTTGGATTGGTTTAAAATTTGACAAAGACCTTCTGTTGTCGTTATAGAAGACAGTCACATTTCAGGAGTTAAGAGATTTCTTATTGCTATATTTGAAATAGGTACCCCATCATATATTTTAAAAAATAATATTGATTATTTACCCAAAAAGAATCATCATGGATCCTACTTACAAATAGAATGTGTTTTCTTGTCTTAGTTGCTAAAGGGAAACCATATCAAAATCAATCAAGTGACTTCCAGCTCTTGAGCTAAAGAAAAAGTTGGAGATTGCTAGAGTATGATACTGCATATGCTTAATTGCAGACAGGAATTTAACCTTCTTGTGAGTAAAGACCTCACAGTGAGGAAAAAATAAAAACAAACATGTTATCCTGTATCAGTTATCTAGTAACTGTCTAGACAAATACTGAATAAATAGAATTTGGGGAATCTTTTGCCAAGTTTGGAACCCACTCAGAAAATGTAGGTTCAAAGTTTGGAACAAATTTCAAGCTTTTTTTCTACTCAACTTCATTTACTATTGGCAAAGCAGTCATTTCCTGTTCTTCAGAAGATTCTTTTGAGAAACTTAACTGAGGAACTGAAAAGCTTCTTAGTCATTAAATGGCTCTGACAAGTAACATCTGTAACTTTTTGGAGGGGTACAATTTAGTGAGTAAATCAGAGACCAAATGAATTTCAAATGACAGATTTGATTCAAAGTTTATCTCCCCTTTCCCTCTTTAATATGCTGATGTAAAATGGACTATGGCCATAAGACCAAGACATGGTAATGGGTGACTTGATGTGGGAAGGCTTTTACAGGAGCAATTTACTTATAGAGACTTCTGGGAGTTAATTGGAACCCCCAAATGTTTTACCCTGTGTAGACTGTAAACTTGCTACTGAAAAGTAAAAATAAAACCACCTTCAAAATATCCAAGAGAGATGGCTTTATGAGTGGAGATAGCAAGGAAAAAGAGAGAGATAATGGTAAATCAATCAGAGATCGGTCCTTGGGAAGAAACAGAAAGGAGTACGATGCAGAACTAGAGCTAAGACTACAAGTAATATGAAGAATATTCTTTTTTTTGCCAAATCCAGCATGTGATATTGGGATAGATATAGACCTTTAATGACATTATACGTATTGGGGCAGTTTGTGAAGGAGCACATGGGAGTCATGGAGAGCCTTAGGTACTTTTATGTGTGCTAAGTATAAATCCCTTATTCTGTGTACAAGGTATTCACAGTTGTAATCATCAAGAGGATAAAACTTAGAGAGGATTTAGAATCTTCATCTCCCATCAAAGTCCATGATCTTTAAAATCTCCTGCTAAAACAAGACCAGATATTTGGAAAGGAATCAAAGTCAAAGAGCAGATTGATAAACCACTGAGTAGAAGATTTGCCTTACTTTTACCAAGCCTCTAAGATAAAGAAAAGGACAATTCTAGAGGAGAAGGCATTGTTTAATGTCATCCTGACATTCTACACTTTAAGACTTGTTTTATTTTTGATTTTGGTAAGACTCAGAGGTGCATACTCTACCCAGTCAGAAAAGCTTTATTTGTTTATTATTGTGTCTCCTCTTGTGTTTTCAAAAATAGGAAAATATCCTTTACTGTAAAAGGTTTTCACTTATGTTTTCTGGTCCCTAGAGGATATCTATTATTTTCTTACTGGGTTTCTATTATTCAGAAATGGCTGCTCTCTCCCATTCAATATGATTCTGTTGGGACTGCCAATCCTAACGTCACATTCCTTGTGATCACACACAGAAATACCACCACCCTGGTCACAGGAATGGATATGTAACGTAGACCATATTTTTCTATTCTCTTGCTAATGTCGATTGATTCAGAGGCAGGCATGTGACCCAAGGTATGACAATTTGATATATTTCTTCGAGAGTCCTCATACTGGAGTCAGAGAATGTTCTTGCCCTTTTGGATAATGACGCTTGAAAAGTACTGTATTTGTTAGTACTGTATTTGTTGTATTCAGCTGATGCTACAAAGACCTCAACTTGGTATTAGCTTAAACAAAATACAGGTTTATTAATCTATCATATCAAAGTCTGATCTGTATAGTTAGTTCTCTTTAACCAAGTCATTAGAGACCCAAATTCACTCTATGTTGTTATCTTACAATGGTCCAAGATGCCTGCTCCAGCTTCTCCCTTATGTTTGCATTGCAGCCATGGACAGACAGAGAACAAGGTGGGGAGGACATCTCATTCTTTCAAAGGCATATTAAAAGGTGTATATGCCACTGCTGCTCAGCTCAAATTGGCTATAACTTGCATGGCACACCTATCTTCAAAGGAAGCTGGTTATAGTGCCATTACATTAATAAGTACGTGATTAGTTAGAAATTCTATTGTTATAAAAGAAGTGGAGGGGCGCCTGGGTGGCTTAGTCGGTTGAGTGTCTGACTTTGACTCAGGTCATGATCTCATGGTTTGTGGGTTCGGGCCCCGCATCGGGCTCTGTGCTGACAGCTCGGAGCCTGCTTCGGATTGTGTCTCCCAGTCCTGCTCCTGCTCTGTGTCTCTCTGTCTCTCAAGGATAAATAAACGTTAAAAAATTATTAAAAAAATAAATAAAAGAAGTGGAGAGTGGAAATTTAAGGAATGTG
The DNA here is from genome assembly GCF_018350155.1 of Leopardus geoffroyi. Taxonomy (NCBI): domain Eukaryota; kingdom Metazoa; phylum Chordata; class Mammalia; order Carnivora; family Felidae; genus Leopardus; species Leopardus geoffroyi. Next base: position 115,727,380 of record NC_059327.1, read on the forward strand.
TCTATTTTTTTTCCAAATATAAACATTAGGGTTTCCTGGAAGCTATCTTTTCTGCCTATATGATGTTTTCCTACAGTTGGTAAGAGTTGGTTGGAGTACTTGAATGCATGTAAATTTTATAGCTATGATACTTCTTGACATCTAGAATAAGTAGACAAATGAATTTATTTATTTGTGTGTGTGTGTGTGTGTGTGTGTGTGTGTTATGTACCTGTATTTTGCTAAATAAACTTAAGTCAAGCTATTGTCATCTATGGTCCAAAGAGTCCTGACTAGTACATGCTGCAAGAGTAAGGGGAAAGTGATTCTTAGTCATTAAGAAAAAATGAAAAGAAGAGGGCTTCCACTCCTTCTTCTATGACATAGGATATGTATAAAGTTGAGTATCATAAAAACAATGGTTATTATATATTGAAAAGAGTTTTGGAATACTTGGGTGAAGAAAAATTTAAACTGAGCAAAGAATTTAAAATGTCCAAAATGGTTGAGGTTTAATTAAATCTGAAGATAAGGATGAAGAGTACAGGGATTTTAATAAGAGTACAATAACAATAAAAAAATAGCTATTTCTTTTTTTAAGTTTATTTATTTATTTTGAGAGAGGGAGAACACATGAAGGGGTTAGGGACATGGAACCACACACAGTCAGAAATCCACTTACAACTTTTGAATCCCCAAAAACTTAACTACTAATAGATAAAGTCGATTAACACATATTTTGTTATTATGTTATATACTGTATTCTAATAAAATAAACTAGCCAAAAGAAAATGTTATTAAGACCTTGATTTTTTAGCTGTTTTATTAAAAAATATAAATTATAAACCTAATACATTCTCACTGTCATTCATTTATTACTGAGAATAATCTTTAGTGTCAAGCTCTAAGCTTGATTTGGGGATGTAAAGGTGTTCAAGGAAATGAGACAACATACAATTAGGCAAGAAGTTGTAATGATACATGTTACGTGCAAGGAGAGGGGAAGTGCAGGAGAAAAGGGAAGACAGAGGCACCTCACATTTTCAGGGGTGGGACAGGAAGATATCTTAAAGAAAGTGGTGTTTAAACTGGGACCTAAAAGATGAGTAGGAGATGGTAAGGGAAAGAGGAGAGCAGAGTGTTCCAGAGCAAACTGCCTGGACAAAGGCCCAGAGGCCAGACAGATGAAATTAGTGGTCATTGTGGTAGATATGGACATGAGAGGAAAGGGCTAGAACTGTAGAGGAAGTAAGTGTCAAGTCATATAAACGATGCTCAAAAAGGTGGTCTTTATTCTAAGGGCAATTGGAAGGATTTAAAATCTTGTAAGGCAATCAAAAATGTGCTTCAGAACTTCACTTTATTTCATTTCATTTTCTTTTCTTTTCTTTTTATTTTTTAAAATTTACATCCATATTAGTTAACATACAGTGCAACAATGATTTCAGGAGTAGATTCCTTAGTGCCCCTTACCCATTTATCCCATCCCCCCTCCCACAACCCCTCCAGTAACCCTCAGTTTGTTCTCCATATTTATGAGGGGGACAAAACAGAACTTCACTTTAGATTGCTGCTTGCAGTGTGGAGAAGAAATTGTGGGGGTCAAGACTGAAGTCAGGGTTTAGGATCATCACCAACTTGCAGTAGTCCAAGGAAAATCATCATCCTCAAGAATTACCTTACTTGACATGGGAACAGTTTTCTTTCATCTATATAAAAGCAATGAGAGGGAAAGCAATTCACAAATTTAAGAAATCATTAGGAAGTACAATCACCATGACTTGTGGTTGATTTAAACAGGGACATGTGCAGAGCCTGCTTGGGATTCTCTCTCTCTCCCTCTCTCTGTTCCTCCCTTGCTTGCACGCTTGCTCTCTCTCTCTCTCTCTTTCTCTCTCTGTCTCTCAAAATAAAATAAATAAACTTAAAAAATAACCAGGACATGAAAGAGAAGAAGGATGTAAAGATAACACCACTGTTGCTGTGTGGGCAACCAGTGTTTGGTGATGTCATTCATTTAAATATGGAGGCAGGAAAGTTTGTAGGAAAGAGAATGAATTAAAATTTTTGGTAAAAGCAAATTATGTGGAAGTAATGTCATGCTTAATGAAAAATTGCAAAGTGACACAAAGACTCTCCTACACCTTTTATTCTCTCTTTCTTTGTAGATAAATGTAGATAGATGATATCTATCTACCTAGATAGATAGACAGACATATAGAGATATAGATAGATATAGCTATTCCTTAACCATTTAAGAGTAAGTTGTTCGCATCACATGTTTTTATCTCTAGGTACTTCAGTATATATATACATGTGTGTGTGTGTGTGTGTGTGTGTGTGTGTGTGTATTTATGAACAAAGACATTCCTTTACATAACTACACTGCACTTTTCGACCTTAGGAATTTTACATTGATACAGCATTTTTGTGTATTGTCTGTATTCCAGTTTTTTCAATTGATCCAATAATGTCCTTTGTAACATTCCCTCCCCACCCCACCCTGGAATTGGATTCATTCTAGGATCATGTATTGTATTTCATTATATATCTCTTTAGTCTCTTTCATCTGAAATAGTTCCTCAGACTGTCTTCTTCTTCTTCTTCTTCTTTTATTATTTTTTAAAAGAATATAGTCTTCTCCTTTTTATAATGGAATATTTTCCATTCAGAATTGTCTGACATTTTGTCCTGATTAGATTCAGGACAGATGCATCCCAGCTTATAACATCACACAAGTGATGTTGTGTCCTTCCCAGGATATTACACTCAGAGGCAAATGATGTCCACCCACCTCTCATGTATGATGTTTATTTTGATCACCTCATCAAGGCATTGTCTTGTTTTCCCACAGGATAGTTACTCTTTCCTCTTTGTAATTATAAGCATTTTATGAGGAGACACTCCAGGACACACAAATAAACATATGCTCTTCATTAAAATCTCTCTCTCCCATAATGATCATCCATTGATGATTCTTGCATGAGCCATATTTACTATGTTGCTTACAAAATGATTTTCCAGCCCCAACAATCCCTCCACACTTAATCGTCGTTGTAAACTAAAAACCCTCCTTCTGCCTGCATGCATTTGATTTACTTTTCTACCTATTACACCCAGGGACTTTTAGATTTCTCTCTTTCAGTGGTTTATAATTCATTGCCATCTTTACTTATTATCATGTTCAAATTGTCCTATATTTGGCTGGCTTGAGTATTTTCTCTCAGCTATTAGATATGAATTCTAGTTTAAAGTTTGGACATTTTATCATGGGATTCTTTGTGAAGCTGACTTGCCGCTGATGAATTCAGTTGTGTACATGTTGAGTTTTAGTTGTCTGTAGGACATAAAGGAGATCTCCAAGAGGCTGTTGGATTTATAGATCTAGAAGTCAAGAGTGTAGTTTACACTGAAGTATTTAAAGATAAAAATGTATGATGTGAACAATTTACTCTTAAATGGTTAAGGAATAGCTATATCTATCTATACATCTATCTCTCTATCATCTAAATATCTATCTATCTATATCCTACATTGATAGTAATTGAAATCTGAAAGGTAGATAAGATTGCTGAGTATCTGAGTAAGCAGCAGTAGAGAGCACAAATCTAAGATAAACAATATTAATTAAAACAATAATGACAATAACCAGTACTAAGCTTATTTTAAATTATAGAAGTAGTATACATTTATAGTAGTAATTTAAAGAAAATCAAATAATGAAACTAGAAGCCTTTAAGAGAATATTTTGTACATGTTGCCTCATAAATAGTGGACACAGTCAAAATTAGAATTTTATGTTACCTAATTTTTTCTCTCTTCTTCTTTATCTGTATTTCCCACTAAATGTTACCTTTTAAGGCAAACCTGCCTGTAATATTTGTGTTGATCCAAATTGAGTATAAACTTACCCCAAAGAATCCCATGTTAAAATGTTTAGGATTCAAACCAAATACCAACAGCAGCAGCACTCACATCTGAGAGCTGAGAGCAAATATTCCCTGGTCTGTCTGCTGAAATGCTATCTCTCACTACTCCTTGTGGAATGGCAGAACTCCAGTGCTCTCTGAATCTGTGTTTAACAATGTCCAAGAAGCACCAGGAATAAGAGACAATGTGTTTCATAGAAATTTCCTCTAAAGTAGGCCTCACACACACACACACACACACACACACGCAAAATCATTAACCTTGGTGATTATAAATTTTGTGCCTGTGTTTATTTTCTCATAGGGAGAGGAAGTGTTGTGAGCAACTTATGCTGAACGGGAATGAGAAACATGAGTTTAAGAGAGAGTAAATTCAGGGTACACACATGATAAAGCACTCTTATGGAAAATGAACTGGCTGTCAGGGTGAAAAAGGAATCATCAGAACATGTGTTTTTAGTCACGTGACTAAAAAACCACAAAGTTTTAGAAAGAGAGACAAATTATACTCCTCAGAGGAATTCACAGAATTCTTGGGCTGGTTGTCATTCTTAGATGAGTTGATGGATTGGTGGGGCAGAAGTGCTATTAGATTGAATCAGCATTCCAGCTAAAACCTCCCAGAAAGTGATGGCATTAGTCAATGACAGTTGTCCTTAATGTCCCTTATAACTATCATTGAAAGTGCTTTACAATTACAGTTTTCATGGTGAGCATTTCATAATGTATATAATTATAGAATCACTAGGTTGTACACCTGAAATGAGTATGTTACGTGTCAACTCCTTCAATTGAAAATTTAAAAATAAAGTGCATTATGTTTGTAAAAAGAGATTACATTTCTTGAGCTTTCAGTACGTGCTTGAAACAGTTCCAAGTGCTTAACATGTATTAAATTATTTAATTTTCAAAACATACTTCTAAATTATGCATTATCATTTCAATTTTTCAGATGAAAAGGCTGAGCTATAGAGAGGTTGAGTAGTTTGCCAAAAATTGTGCCACTGGCCAAGAGAATGCTATCATGATTGATACAGCTTCTTTTCAAAGAAGTGAGCATAGAAGAATTAACTGTATATATTCTAAAATTTCTGTAAATTAATTGACTGATTCATGATTGACCAGTTGTTTTTTGTTTTTTTTGTTTTTGTTTTTGTTTTTTTTTGTTTTGCTTTTTCTTGAGCTCAGCCGACTCTGATAAATAGTACTGACATGTCCCATATTTGTTTTGAAAACACAAATTGCCTAATTTGATAGTGCAGTGTAAATTCATATAAAATGATTAGTGTATTTTTATTTTTGCACATTGCTGAGCATACAGAAACTGTAAATTCTGAGAGTGGCACTGTTTACATAACATAAATTTCATGTGAAAACCAAGGATAATTATCTTCATATTAATTTAAAAAATCTCATTTCCCTGTAGTTTTAGAAAAAAATGTCACTTACCTTGTACATATATCTTGAAGATATGTCACATTATTTCATAATATTACAAATTTGATTTTAAAACTTTAACCGATAGAATAAAAACCTATAATAATATCAAATTTATTATAAAAATTCATTAAAAATGCCTTTTAAAAATGTTTTTTGGACAACCCCTTCATTCCATATGTAGAATACAATATTTAAATTATTCTTTAGTATCTACATAATTTATAATCATTATTCACAGAATTATCGTTAATTTAATTGCTAGCACTGATGATATTCATTATTTTGTGGACCCTTTCATAAAGATTCTTGGAGACCAACTGTTGCTATGCATAATGCAATGAATTGCTAAAACACCTGTTGCTACTTCTTAAAAAGTTGGTCATATACATAAATTGCCTGTCAACCATAGCCTGGGCTCCATCTATTGCACAATGTATGACATTGGGAAATGGACTTTTTCCAAGAATTAATTTTTAAGGCTTTCAAACATAAGTGACCCGTTTGTATACATTCTATATAATTTTGAACAAAACATATCCACTAATACGTTTGCATTCCTTATGAACTTTACATTACGAGCAATGAAACTTCATTATCAAACAAGATGGTTTAATCCATCGTAATCAAAATTTGCTTGACTGTAGTTCGCTACTTAGTTGATTTTATCTACCTTTCTTAATGTTGCTGATTTTTCTTCAAAAGGAATCATGACTTGCAGAAGAGGTGAAATTATTATTTTTTCATTATCCTAGTTATAAACTCTTACATAATATTAAATTTATTTTAGTGGTAAGGGTCCCATCACATTTTGTGATAATTTGTGTTCCTCTGTAGGAAACAACTTGATTAAAAGACTTAAAAACAAATCCAATGTTGATATTATGATTTTCAGTGTTTTTCTCTGAATCTCAGTAATATGACACACATTTGCCAATTTTATCTTTTGTATCTTTCCTGTCAGTAGTGTCTCCCTCCCTCCCTTCTCCCTTCCTTTTTTCTTTCCTTCCTTCCTTCCTCTCTCTTTCCTTCTTTCTCTTTTAAAAAAAATCTGTGTACAAGCAACAAAATAAAAAACAAGTGGGACTACATCAAACTAAAAAGCTTCCGCACAACAAAAGAGACCATCAACAAAGTGAAAAGACAACTACAAAATGGGAAAAAATATTTGCAAGCTGTATATTTGATGAGGGGTTAATATCCAAAATATAAAGAATCCATAAAAATCAATAGAAGAAGGAAAGAAAGAAAGAAAGAAAGAAAGAGAAAGAAAGAAAAGGAATAAAGAAAAAAAATGATTCAGTTAAACAATGGGCAAAGGTCCCAAATAGGACCTCAAAATTTTGTTTTCCAAAGATGATATACGAATGGCCAATAGGTACGTGAAAAGATCCTGGACATAACCAGCCATTAGGGAAATGCAAATCAAAACTACAATGATTCTAACATCTGTTAGAATGGGCATTATCAAAAAGACAAGAGATAACAAATACTGGCATGGATGTGGAGATATGGGAATCCTAATGTACTGTTGGTTGGATTGAAAATTGGTACAAGGCTCAAAAAATTAGACATAGAACTACCGTATGATCCAGTAATTTTGCTTCTGTGAATATATCCAAAAAAAATGAAAACACTAACTCAAAAAGATATCTGTACTCTCGTGTTGATTGCAACATTATTTACAATAGCCACAACCTGGGACCAACCTAAATGTCCATCGATGATTGAATGGATAAAGAAGTTGTGGTATATGTATAATGGAATATTATTCAACCTTAAAATAGAGGAAATCCTACCATTTTCAACAACATGGACGCACCTTGAGGGCATTATGCCAAATGAAATAAGTCAGACAGAGAAAGGTAGACACTGTACAATCTCAGTGTAGAATCTAAAAACAAAAACAAAACCCACGAAACTCATAGAAAAAGAGATCAGATTCGTGATTAGCAGAGGTGGGGATGGGGAAGGGGGAGTTGGAGGAAGATGGTCAAAGGTACAACCTTTAGTTATACGATAAATAAGTACTAGTGATATAATGTACAAGATGATGACTATAGCCAACACTGCCCTATGATATATAGAAAAGTTGTTATGTTATGAGAGTAGATCCTACGAGTTCTCATCAAAAGGGGAAATTTTTTTTCCTTTTTATTGTGTCTATATGAGATGATGGATGTTAACTAAACCTACTTTAGTACTCATTTCATAATATATGTAAATCAAGACATCATGCTGTACACCTTAAACCTACACAGTGATGTATAACTGGGAAAATATTTGCATCTGCAGAAAATAAAAATAAAATGGAAAATAGTAACAAAAATAAACAAAGACTGTTTATAGAGATGAGCCATGTTTCGCTAAACTCATTCCCCAGCAATGATCATTTAAATGTATCTTAGCTTTTGCTACAAAAAGTTAACATTATCTCAAATGTGTCGATGCAAACTTTGCAAAAATTCCTGAAAAAAGGCGTTTTGCCACAAGGGGCACGCACATTTCTTTGTATCGGGGTGGAGAAACTGGAATAGGGCTCTCACTGGTAACCAGATTTCTAAATTTCTCTACTTGTCCTTAAGCCTCATTCTCGGTAGAACTTAAAAATACAATTTTTATTTTGAATTAGACAAAGGATGCATGAATTTATATTTTATGAAAAATTATCTGGAGAAGAAAATATCATTCCTTTTTTAATCTAAACTCTGGGAGCACCTGGGTGGCTCAGTCGGTTAAACGTATGATTTCGGCTCAGGTCATGATCTATCTCACAGTGCCTGAGTTGGAGCCCTGCGTCAGGCTCTGTGCTGACAATGCAGAGCCTGGAGCCTACTTCGGATTCTGTGTCTCCCTCTCTCTTTGCCCCTCCCCCGCTCACACTCTGTCTCTCTCTCACACACACAAATAAATAAACATTAATAAAAAAATTTAATCTAAACTGCCAAACTGTTTGGGGGGCAGGGCATGCATACATACATACATACCGATACAGAATTTTCTCCTTTTATATAATGTGATTACACTATATAAATTGCGCTATGAATACGTCAATTCATGAGGTCAGATATTTTTTTAAATCAACTTTATACAATAAAATTTATCCATTTAAAATGTACAATGTGATGAGTTTTGACAAATGTTTACACCCATGTAACCGTCAACACAATCAAGAAATGAAATATTTCTATCACCCTATAAAGTTCCTTTGTATTCTTTGGCATTCAATCCCTTTCCCAACTCTGGCCCCATGAAACCACTGCTCTAATTTTTATTGTTTGAGATTTGTTTTGCCAGATTTTAAATTTCATCTAAGTGGGATTATACAGTAAGTAGTCTCCTGTCTTTGGTATCTTTTTTGATACCGAGCATTCATTTTCTGGAGTCATTCATGTTGCATATCTCAATACTTCATTCCTTTTATTGCAGAGTATACCTACATATGCATTTGTTTATGTAATTACCTCTGATGGACATTTGGGTGTTTCTAGTTTGGGCATTATTTTCTTAAAACTTTTTTTCTCAATTGAACTTCTCTGGTACCTTGTTGAAATTAATTGGCCAGATTCATGTGGTTTATTTCTGGACTCTATTCAGTTTCATTGATCTACATGTGTATTCTTAAGCCAGCCTGCTCTGTTACTTATGGTAACTTTGAAATAATTCTTGAAGTCTGCAACTTTGTTGTTTTCAAAATAATTTTGCTATCCTAGATTTTTTATCTTTTCATATAAATTTTAGAATCAGTTTTTTAAAAAACACTGATGGAATTTGGATTTTCCATGATTGGTTTTAAAAATTTTGATTATAATGTGTCTTAGTATAGTTGTGTGTGTGTGTGTGTGTGTGTGTGTGTGTCTGCATGGGCACACACATGCAGACATATATATCCTACTTTGGATTATTTGTGCTCCTTGGATCTATGATTTATACTTTTAATCAAAATTGGTAAGGTGTTGGCCATAATTTCTTCATATATTTTTCCAGCCCACCTCATCCTGGGATTCTAATTGTACATTTTAAGACCATTTGATATTGCTTCACATGTCTTGAGGCTTTATTCATTTTTTTCAGGCTACCCCATAATTCCCCATCCTTTAGCTTAAGTGTTTTCTATTGAATTTTATTAATCTTTATTTCTCTTGCACTGTCAAATATTATGTCGAATCTGTTCAGTGAAATTTTTTATTTCAGGTATGACACTTTTTGGCTCTAGAAGTTTCACTTGATCTTTTAAAGATGGTTCCTTTACTCATTATATTCATATTTTTCTTTAAATCCTTTAGCATATTACAATAGTCATTTAAAGGCTATTTCTGCTAATTGTATCATCTTTTCCATTTTTCAGTCTGATCCCATTACTGATTTTTTTTTCTTGTTTAGGTCACAATTTTTTGCTTTTTGGCATTCAGTAATTTTTTTTTGAGGGGGTACTGGTGATTATGAATTGTTATATTGTTGAGAATCTGGTTTTTCGTGTCTTTATTCATAGAACATATATTTTGTTCCAGCAGGCAGATGAGTGGCTTTGCAGATCAACTTGGTTCTTTCAAGTGTTTTTATACAGTACTTTGTTAGAGAAAAAACACAGCAGCCTATGTTCTAGGGCTAGTTCAACCTTTTCACTAAGAAAGGGCTCTTCTGGGGTTTCTGCTGGATGTCATGGTTATTCAACAAGGTCCCCCCACTCTTGCTCATGCACATTTGTATACCTCTCAGCACTGTGTGTCCTGAGCCCTGTGCCTGGCTTCTTTGGGGTTTTACACTTTATATGGCAGCTTTATATTCTGCCAAAGTCTCCAGGAGACCCCTAGTCAGCCTTCGGAAACTCTTCTGGGTAGCCCCCTCCTTTCCCTGCTCCACCTCCCAGATTTCAGCCACCTTAGCCTCACTGCCACTCTGACCTCTTCTTTCACTCAGAATATCGCCATGTTCTTCCTACACCAAGACCCAGGAAGTTACCTCTGGGCTCAACATCCCAAGTGTTCCTACTGACCACTTCTATTGTTTCCTTTTTCTCAAGGGTCAGTGCTGTACTGGCTTCTGTCCAGTGTTTGAAAGCACTAGTTTCATATATTTTATACAGTTTCTTTTGTTTCACTGGGAGGGCCAGTCTGATATCAGTTACTCTGTCTTTGCTAGAAGTAGAGTAATAGGCACAATTTATTTTGGTAAATTTTGCCAAATTTCCTTTTAAGGGATTATACCAATGGCCATTTCCACCAACTCTGTATGATAATGATATTTTTCTATCCATTATCAAAACTGAGTTTCATTCAGGGAATTCATTAACTTTTTTTAAAAAATATTTATTTTTGAGAGAGAGCACGAATGGGAGAAAGGCAGAGAGAGGGGGACAGAGGATCCAAAATGGGCTCTGTGCTGACAGCAGAGAGCTTGATGTGGGGCTTGAACTCACAAACCGTGAGATCATGACTTGAGCTGAAGTCGGACACTTTACTCACTGAGCCACCCAGGTGCTCCTCATTCAAAGTTTTAATATTTGTCTCTTTGAGAGTAATAAATGACACTTTATATTATTTTTATTTACAATTCTTCAAATATGAGTTAGGTTCAGTCATTTATATATATTATCATGCATTTGTATTTTATTTTATTGTATTTTATTTATTTGCCTATTTATTGGCATTAGTCATTTTCTCCTTTATATTATTCCTTATTAATTAATTTCTTAGCATTATTTTTATATTCATTCAACTATTCATTCATTTAGTCATTCGACAAATATTTATTACATACCAGCTATGTTGTAGGCCCTGTTCTAAGTACTGAGGATACAGCAGCAAGTTGACTCTGCACTGACGGAATTTATATTCTAACGAGTAATGAGGAGTGAGAGAATTAATACAGCATAAACACATTTGATGTATCATGTGGTGATAAGTAAATATAGAAAAAATTAAGCAGGGTATGGGAAATTCAGTACAGTGCAAATATATTATTGAATAGGGGGAGGGGCTTCTGTTTTATATAAGATTTTTAGAGAAAGATTCTTTGATAGATGATATTTAAGTGAAGATTTGAATGAATAGAGGGAGTAAGCCATGTGGATATGTGAAGGAAGAACATTCCAGTTAGATGGAACAGCTTGAGCAAAGGTCCGGAGATGGCTGCTGCTCAGTATGCTGGTGGATGTGAGAAGAGGCCACTGTGGCTGAAAGGGAGAGAAGAGAGGTGTGACAGCAGCTGTGGTCAATGACATAGCTGAAGAGAGTGTGTAGAAGAAATTGGCAGAAAATTATGAACTCGCTATTAATCCATTCACCTGAGTAAGATGGGAAGCCATTGGAGGGTAAAGCACAGAACATGGACATAACTCATGTTCATTTATAAAGAATCCTTCTAGTAGCTCTGTGGAGAAGATACTAACTATAACAGAACAAAAGGGAAACAGAGAGCAGCAGCCATGTCTCTCAACACATTATTGAATAATCCATTATTAATTGTGTTGAGTTGCAGTGTTACCTTGATTATATACTAAATTGTCAGATGCATTTGGCTCTTTCTGTTCTTTTTCTTTAACTTGTCTGCTGTTGTTCATGTTACACTTCATCTTGCTCTCTAGTAGGTCTATAACAAGGGTGACCACATTGCCAGTTAGCAAGAACAGTCCCAGTATACACCTGTTGTAGGCCAATTAATACCTGTTAATTACTTTTGAGGGGCGCCTGGGTGGCTCAGTAGGTTGAGTGTCTGACTTTGGCTCAGGTCATGATCTCACCACTCGTGGGTCTGGGCCCCATGTCGGGCTCCGTGCTGACAGCTCAGAGCCTGGAGCCTGCTTCCGATTCTGTGTCTGCCCCTCTCCCACTCATGCTCTGTTTCCTTCTCTCAAAAATAAATAAAGAAAAAAAATGCCTGTTAATTACTTTTGATAGGTCTTTTCCATCGAGTGTCCTGGTTGGATGATAAACTACATGCTTACTCTATAACCTCATTACTCTGCTTTCATTCCTAGTTTTCTAGGTCTTCTTGTATGTTCATTTAAAAAACTCTATGGTTTATTTTCTATCATTCCAATAAAAGGTCTGATACTTTGGGATAAAATTGATACTTTGGGATAAAATTGAATTTTAAAATACATTTTGGCATAATTATTATTTTTGTGATATTTGTCTTTTCCTAATTCCAAAAAGAGTTCTGCATTTTTAAATTTTTTTTTTCAATGTTTGTTTATTTTTGGGACAGAGAGAGACAGAGCATGAACGGGGGAGGGGCAGAGAGAGAGGGAGACACAGAATCGGAAACAGGCTCCAGGCTCTGAGCCATCAGCCCAGAGCCCGACGCGGGGCTGGAACTCACGGACTGGACCGCGAGATCGTGACCTGGCTGAAGTCGGACGCTTAACCGACTGCGCCACCCAGGCGCCCTGAGTTCTGCATTTTTAAATAGTGAAGTCTTCTCTACCCTTCAGTATATTTTAAGGCTTTTCTTTGTATGTTTTTAAAATAATTTTTGATACTTGAATGTAGCATTTCATAACATGTTTTCTCATGGAATTTTTAAAAAATGAAAAACTAATGACTATAGGATACCAGCCCCATATAATCACATATAATTCAGCTGCCATAAGCATTTTCCTAACTTTCTAGTCAATTTAATGTTTTTCTTGCTATTATTATTGAGGTATTTTTTATGGATGCATTTTCTAAATAATTGTTCATATATTATCATAAATGACCACATTTATGAATTCTACTATTGTTTCAAAACTTTTTTTGCCCATGGGATTGTCAAATACAAATACTGTTAATTGCAAATGATAATTTGCAATTGATTTTCTTCTCTCATAATTTTGATTTTCTTCTCTCATTATTTATACCAGTTTTTGGCATTCTCATCTTACATTAACCGCTTTCTTGTTAACTGGCATAGATTTAAAAATAGCATTGTAATAAGTATCCTTATAACATTATTCATGTTTTAAGGAAATATACTGAAAGAAAAAAGTCCTAAAATTTGCCACTAAATATAAATTTGAACTTTGGTATTTCTCTTTAGCAGTTAAGTAGTTGTTTTCTTGTTATGAATCTAAAAATTTGTATCAAAGTTACTAATACCCAATCATTTGAATCCAGATTGGGTACCCTTAACTTTATAAGGTAAGCAGCTTTACAAATTTTAATAGATCTTTATAAACACCTTTTTCAATAAATTCATGCTATTCGGTCAGCTCCCTGTATCACTCGGATAGGCTATGAGCTTTGGAGGTGTTGGAAGGATCTCCCTCAATTGCAGTGTGTGACGTGGGACCACAAAGCCAAATCACACCATGCCAGAAACCACTTGAGTAGACTCTACATGCCTGACCTTCTCTGGATCACATTCTGTTCTGTAACTTACAGTTAAATTGCCCACCAATCTCCTACTTTTGAACTTTAAGCAGTCTCATTTATTTTTTCTATAAACAAAACTGTGTTGAATATCTGTGTCCTGGGATCAAGAATGGATTATCTTTTTGTAAATGGTCTGTCTCCACAGGAATATCTGTAAGGCTTCCCTGGTGGTCTCAGGGCTGGGTGCAGTAGGCTGTCCCTGAAAAAACTCCAGTGGTGAACACATTCTCCTCCCAAGCTGCAAAAAGACAACCCAGAACCTGAGCTGCCCCAGAACTGTGAAGGTTCAAACCTCCTCATTATTTTCTAATAGGTTCTGAAGATATGTTTATCTCTTTGATTAGAACATAGTATCATCTTTTCTGACCGTTTTCACATCCAGTACTGATCACTTATCCATATTTTCTTTGGGTAATTGTATTTTTCTTATTAATTTATAGAACTATGGCTTTGAATAAGGGATGCCAACCATTTTATCTTGATATATATTATCCCTCTAGCTCGTCTTATTTTACCGTTTGGAAATTATACTAATGAATAAGTTGATAAATCTTTTCCTGGACAGCAAACATTTTTGAAAAGTTTTGCCTAAAGTTTCTTATTTGCTCTTAAGGACAGAGGCAGTAGAGTGTAGTGTCAGGCACCTGTATCCAAATCCTGGAGCTGTTTCTTACCAGCTTCAGCCCTTACGTAACCCCAGAGGTTCCTACTCATGGATCTTGCTCTCATCCCTCACCTCTTGCCTCCTTATGCTTTGTGCTTGGCATCCTATCCTCTATGCTAAGCTTCCACTTGCCATGAGCCCTTTGTACATTATACAACACTTTCTTCTGACTTTTCCCCTTATGATTCCTCAGGTATTCATGTACACGTACTTTTTGATCTGACAGCAAAGGGCAAGTGTTGGGGGCAGGCACTGTAAGTTAGCTCACTCACAAACCATTTTCAAACCCCTTCGGATTTGCCTGCCTTTACTGTAGAGCAGGGGTTATCAAACTATGGTTCTGGGAGCAGCAGCAGCAGCAGCAGCAGCTTTTTCTCAAGACTTGGTAGAATTGCAGATTCCCAGACCCCTTTCCAGACCCCTTCAGAACTCTGGGGGTGGGGTCCAGTAGTCGGTGTTTTAATAAGCACTCCAGGTGATTCTGATGCATCATAAGGATTGAGAACCTAAAGCTATTGCAATTGGAGTACTAAAAACCCGATTCTCAGCTTCCCCTGATGCTAAAAGTGGCCATATGATGCGGCTCTGGCTAGTGAGAATTAAGTGAACTCAGTTGCTGAGGATCCTGGGAAGGATTTTTTTGTCTTTAAAATGAATGGATGAATGAATGAATGAAGGCGGATCTGTCCTGGGGTGGCCCTTTTCTCTTCTATCTTTTTGCTGTCTTGAATATGTTTGAAATGAAACTAAATTAGTATCTGAGAAAAGTTTACCGTGTCAAGGGCAATATAATAAAATGCAAAATTTACTGTCATCGTATCTGTGACCCCATTGAAATTATTGCTAAAAATGCATGACTTAGTGCTGAGACCTCCTTCCATGTTAAACTAGTAATTTTTGTGTGTGTATGTTTCTTTTCTATTTATTCAGGATAAATCTTCATTGTCTTTGGAGAGAAGAATAAACCCAATAAATGTAATATTATTTTAAAAGTATCAGCTATACTTTCAAGATACACTCACTTATTTTATATGCCTTAATCCAAACACTAACTTTTGATAGTTGATGGTTTCATTGTATCACAATGAAAGTCAGGGTGGGCTTAAGGAAAAAAAAAAAGTAAAACTTTCAGAATGAACATTTGCTATTGATTATAAGAATGTGTCAGATATGTATATGGGGAAGAGGGAGGGTGAATGGTGGGTAGCTGCATGATCTATTAATAAGAAACAGTTTAATGCAGGAGATCACTAAAGCATGGCTAATTCTGAAGCCAAAACCCACACATTCTTAACTTTCCCCCCAGCTTTCGAACCAGTCTCCACACACTCAGTACAGGAACTGGAACATTATTCTTTGAAAGCAAAGCCAGTGTTTAGAAATTCTGAAGTTGAGCTAACAACCCAGCATATAGAAGTCACACAGGATGTTATTTTAAACTGTAATGCAGAAATGTCAGTTCATTTGATATCTTTATTTGTTACATGTGGGCTTGAAGAAAGCATGTTATGTACATTTTTGCTTTACAGATACTCTGTTACAGGGCATATTCAACTGTCAGGGAAGTTTGAGGTCCATCAAGGATACAGGATCTTTACTAAATAGCTTTTGGAAAGCAAGGGAATTAAAAGCAAAAATGAACTTTTGGGACCTCATCAAGATGAAAAGGTTCTGCACTGCAAAGGAAACAATCAGCAAAACTAAAAGGCAACTGGTGGAATGGGAAAAGATATTTGCAAATGGCATATCACATAAAGGGTTAGTATCCAAAAATCTATAAAGATCTTTCAAAACTCAACACCTGAAAAACAAATAATCCAGTGAAGAAATGGGCAGAACACATGACTAGACATTTTTCCAAAGAAGACATCCAGATGGCCAGCAGACACATGAAACAATGCTCAACGTCACGCATCATCAGGGAAATACAAATCAAAGCCACAGTGAGATACTACCTCACACCAGTCAGAGTGACTAAAATGAACAAATCAGGAAACTACAGATGCTGGTGAGAATGTGGAGAAACGGGAATCATCTTGCACTGTTGGTGGGAATGCAAACCAGTCCAGTCATTCTGGAAAACAGTGTGGAGTTCCTTCAAAAAAATTAAAATTAGAACTACCCTACGACCCAGCAATAGCACTATTAGGAATTTACCCAAGGGATACAGGAGTGCTGATGCATAGGGGCACTTGTACCCCAATATTTATAGCAGCACTTTCAACAATACCCAGATTATGGAAAGAGCCTAAATGTCCATAGACAGATGAATGGATAAAAAAGATGTGGTTTATATATACAATGGAATACTACTTGGCAATAAGAAAGAATGAAATCATGCCATTTGGAGTAACGTGGATGGAACTGGAAGGTATTATGCTGAGTGAAATAAGTCAGTCAGAGAAGGACAGATATCATATGTTTTCATTCATATGTGGATCTTGAGAAACTTAACAGAAGACCATGAGGGAAGGGAAGGAGAAATAAAAAATAATAGTTTCAAACAGAGAGGGAAGGAGGCAAACCACAAGAGATTCTTAAATACAGAGAACAAACTGAGGGTGGATGAGGGGGTGGGGGAGAGGGGGAAAATGGGTGATGGGCATTGAGGAGGGCACTTGTTGGGATGAGCACTGGGTGTTGTATGTAAGCCAATTTCATAATAAATTGTATTCATAAAATAAATAAATAAATAAATAAATAGCTTTTGGAGTGTGGAGAAAAGAATATTCAATGACTTCTCACTTCTCCTACAACAATATATATTTTAAAATATCATTCAGAATTCATTCAGAGAGGATGTCTGGGTGAACCCACTCAACTGGTTATGCAATTTAATCACCTAACTCCTATTCTATCAACATTCTCCCTCTCCATTGCACATAATTCAAAGATTAAGCACAATTGGATCTAAAGAAAGAGGTAATGAACCTCATGCTTAATTGGTTGCACTTGACTAAAGCTTGTGCTATCTTAGCAACACTATGCTCCAGACACCTCATGTAAACCATATCCTGCATTTATATTTTCTTTTTTTCCTTCATTACAAGTTTTATTTGAATACTTCCAAAATGTTAAACTGGATGGTTAATTGCTGGCCTTCTGCTAATTCATTAGTTGGAAAAAGGGAAAAAAATGGAATGTGAAATTTTATATCAATGACATATGCTTTTATATTCACCCAGTCTGGACATTACACAACTTTGTTTTGTATAAATAGGATAAAAAATTAGTTGAAAATTTTGATGTCTCTATACTACAGATAAGCAGAAAATTCTTTTGGATATAACACTAAAAGCAATCCTTGGCAATCTTTTTGGAATTGTTTCCAAAGGGGGGAAAAAGTTCTTTTATTTTTAGTAAAAATTAAAAAGGTAATAAAAAAGAGAAAGCTATGGAGTGAGAAAGGACCTTGCTTTTATCAGTAGGAAAATTAAAAAGAAAGTCTGCAAACTATAGCTATACCGATATATTATAACTGTAGGGAAACTAGAAAGTACAGTTTAGTAATGGGTCTTCCAAGGGGTAGTGGTGGTTTTGCATCTTGACGGAAGCCACAGTGTATGAAGGACCAGAGCACATTGGACTTGAAAGGAACTGCCTATCAGTATAGATAATTCCAAGTAAGAGATGGATATTTAAAATATTATATGAGTTTTAAAATTTATTTAACAAAAAGATCTTGATAGAACTAAATAATAGTGACAACAAGCAGGAATGTAATATTTAATGTGGAGAGATTCTATAACTATGTATAATTTAAAAAGTAAAGCACACCTCTTTGCAAATGATTGCTTTGATTTAAAACTATGCAAAACTAAGGATATTGAACAAATTTTATTTAAAAAATCAGGCGTTCCTGGGTGGCTCAGTAGGTTGAACGTCTGACTGTTGATTTCGGCTCAGGTCATGATCCCAGGATTGTGGGATTGAGCCCCATGTCAGGCTCCCCACTGAGCATGGAGCCTGCTTAAGATTCTCTCTCTCTCTCTCTCTCTCTCTTTTATTGCTCCTTTTCCCTGCTTGTGCTCCCTCTTTCTCTCTCAAAAAAAAATTTTTTTAACCTGTTAGACCAGAGAGGATGGTATTCCATACTCCTACAGGTGTATGTTGCAAAAAGCTAGGGTAGCAATCAGAAACAGTTTTGTTGACGACAGTTGAATCCTGGACATGTGTTTTGTTTTGTTTTGCTTTTAATTTTATTTTTAAAAAGTAATCTCTACAACCAACATGGTTCTCAAACCCACAACCCTGCGATCAAGAGTCGCATGTTCCAACAGAACCAGCCTTGCATGCTTTTATTATTGTTTTACATTTCTGTTTTTACTTGTACCCAATTATCATTTAAAGTGAAGTGGGTGGTATTTTCTTATGATTTAAAACAACAGTCGGCCATACAAATCCACTCTCAAGGATACCTTTTTGATAGTGAGTGAATAT